>NW_020653993.1:6836585-6900683 GCF_003589595.1 Hyposmocoma kahamanoa
AAAATATCACAACCATTATTGCTTCTAGATCACAAAACGTAGGCGGAGGTAACACGTTCACGAGTATTACACAATATTATACGCGAGCACATTTTATTATAAACTTATTTTAACTCTGCTCTGGGATACTATGCGCACTGTCATTCGAGATTGTCTTATGGCGTCATTATATGGGGAACCTCTAGAAAACGTAAATGATGTTTTTGTATTACTGAAAAAGTGTGTTAGGATATTGACGAATATAGAACAGAGAATATACTAGGTATATTCACCTCATTTAAATATAATACATAAGTACTTGAGTCGTGCAAATTCGTTAGGAACCATCCTAATTCATTTACTCCAAAAATTGGATTGAAACGTTACAACCGAAACCTACATTAATAAAATTAATAATAATCTCAGTACAGAGTACTAAAAAAACCTACCTCAAAAGTACGTGGAATTACATATAATTACTAAGTTTTATTGAAATCAGTTACCGGAAAGTGCGCAAACCCGGATTCATCCCCTAGTTCTATACGGGACTTGACACAGGAGATAATAAAAATCGGTTCTCACTACTCAAAGCATATTGAGAGAGAAAAACGCCTTGAATTAAAGAATAGCCATAAATAGTATAAATAATAAGTCATTAAAATAATTGCTCGTTATAGTAAAATTTAGGCGCTATTTATATAAATGAATCTTCATGCGTGAACGAGCCACCCTTAGAGGTGGATGTATTTCTTCAAAATTAAATGGGACCACTATGGAGGTACATTCTTTCCTACAAAAACGAATCATGAAAATCGGCTAACAAATACCGGAGTTACCGCGTAACATACATATCAAAAAAACACAGTCGAATTGAGAACCTCCTCCTTTTTAAAGTCGGTTAAAATAAAATACAACTTTCTAAATTCAAATTATTTAGTTGATTCAGGATCGCAAGTTACGGTAAGTAAAAGTTACGATCGCATACCAATTCACATAATTAAGAAGAAATTAAAGGATAATAATTCCTCATAAATAAAAGTTATTACAGATAATATTAAAGAGTTTAATTACAAGATCTAACTTGTTCTTCGAAACCGGAACACAGTAATGCTGACATTACTGCTTGGCAGCAGAAATAGGTAAGGTGGCAGTACTACCTTGGATGAACTCTTTCACAAGGAGCTCTCCTGCTACTCAAATTATTGCATGTAATTATTTATTTAATATCAACACGTTTATTTTGTTACTTTTTTATGGAATAAGTGCCCTTATCAATTTGCTGTGCCCTTACATGTGGTGTTACATGTATATTTACAAGCCGCTGTACCTCTAAAATATAAAACATTTTTCCACTGTCGAAGCACCTCCCTCCTGGTCATGATTTACCTTGGCAAACTTGGAAGTTTCCATATATCTGTTTTAGAATTTAAGTACTAACATAATTTTAAGTTTCATTGTCACTAACACTTTTGGATCATTGTTGTCTAAATAAATAAATTGAATTGAAATTGAAATAGGTTGCGTCCGCAAGCAACGAGAGCATGCACAGGTGGGGTTTACACCAAAAGACTACCTTCCTTTACGAACACCGGGTGTTTATAAAGTGAACTGCAGTTGTGGGAGCTCGCATATCGGTCAGACTAAACGAACAATTGTCGATCGTATGAAGGAACACATCCGAGCAGTAAAAAACAACGATGCACAGAAGTCGGCTATAGCACAACATCTCACACAGACTGACACTAACCACTGGATCGAGTTGCATAGCCCCCAGGTACTCTCGACAGAACGTCACTACATACCACGGTTGGTACGAGAAGTCATCGAGATCACGAAGTACAAAACATTTAACCGTGATGATGGTTTTAAACTGTCCAGTGTATGCAGTAATAAAAACAAAAACACCTCGAATTCAGTTTCGCGTGTGGGTACAGTGAGTGTGGTTTGTGTTAAAAAAGTGAGCGACAATGGTAACGCCACAACAAATCGCGATGAAGGTAGTCGTCGACAGCGCAAGATGGTAGACAGATATGTCTGCTCTTAAAGCTGTCATCTGACGCAGTCCAGTCAACCCGTGACTATGGAGCGTGCAACCGTTCCGAAATATCGGGAAAATAAAAAGAAGTCATACCGTGGTAAGAAACCTGATATTAATGATAATCATTTAATGGCACATCTATTGTCCTGACTTGCGTATCCCTACACCTACAAACGCGAGGACCTGTACAACGCCACTGATAATGCTGTGTCAGTCGCTAAGTACAAATATAAACGTTAGTCTCGACAATAAGCCCTAAAATAATATAAGTGTGATAATGCAATAAATAAATCACCCAACATTCAACATATTTTCTAAATATACCACAAAGCACACTGACCTACCAAATCAAATGACAAAACAAAATAATTTTTCACTTCTCATGTTGTAAAAGTACGTCATTATAACTTTACGTAGCGGGTGTAAAGTGCATTATTTAATCCAGAGGGATTAAAAAGTATTCAGTTTTTTAATTTACTTCGACTTACAAACTCGAACAGCCAGTACTTGCTCTAGTTTGTCCCAAAGTTTTAGTTCCATGCCTTTTCCGCATAGACGGTGGCGCCATATTATTTTCCCGCATAAGTGCGTTTGTTTATGGACCATTTTAGTGATGCGACGTATAGCACTTAAATCGTTTTTTGTACTTAATTGACTATTTTTTTCTCGCAATCGAAGTGAAAAGTAAAGTTTTCACCTCAAGACTTAAAGCCAATGTTAACTCTCGGAGTAACAGACACCGTCTCTCGCCGGTATATATATTGGCTCGTTTTAGTCCTTCGATAAAAAATATAATATATATTCAATTTTGACATGTTAAAAAATGTTAGAGAATCCAACGTTAATACATTTCTGTACTATAGGTACTTGTAGATTACAAAATAGATTTTGATTATGATTCCTTCTTTAAATAAAAGTTGGAAAAACAGTTCCTTGTGACAAGGCACTTAAAGAAGAATTTAATACTAGATAAAACTCATTATAAAGATTTAAATAGATACGAGAAAATTTAATAAGTAGAAAATTTCCTCAAGAGCCGCACCCTGGGACATCGTGCCCAGAAAACTGTGCCCTTTGAATAGCTAAACTTATACATATATTGGCGGAAATAACTGCCAGTCGCCGGAGCCTTTACGAGGCGATCTGACAGCTCGTTCGCTAGAAGTTTGAAGGACCCAGGGTTTCAACCGAAACCAAAGGAATTAAGTAAAAGAACTATTAAAAAATAACGGTAGCAAGAAAGCATGTTATTAGCGGCAATCTCAACTATATCGTCCATACGTCAAGATTTAAAAAAGCAAGGCAGTCTAGATTGCCTTTGGGAAAAGACCAATTAAAAATATAGGGTTATTATTGACTATTACAATGCATTGTTTCTACCACATCTTGAGTTCTTTACAATAAATAAATAACACAAGAAACCATTCTCAATAGAAAGTTATTTTTCCATCTACGTGTATTTATATCACATCCCGTTTGGTAAAGTTAGTGCATCCACGACGTTTTAAATCAATCGCCCGACGCTAGATGGCGTAAAAGTCAAACTGAAACGCGCTATTGAAGTGTTACGTTCCTCAATACACATGGGCAAAGAAATATTTTTCGCTTAGTTACCCTTTACGTCCTTCTTACAACGTGAAGGCAATTTTTGAATAGTTCAGGTATGCCCTTTACACATACCTGGACTGTAGACAATGCATGAATGCCAGATTATTCGTTACATTTACATTATGTGCTGCAGACGCATTTAACGAAGGCGCTCTTGACAATTGTTCATAAGACTTTCCTAACTAATTTTTCCTATCAATTATCTTGTAACTTGAAAGACAGCCCAATAGTGTTGATATAAGTATTCTGCCTTTACACACCACTATAGCAAATTAAACTATAACTTCGTTTCAATCCATTTTAAACAAAAAGTAAATACAAGTCATTGACCCGACCATAGACGGTTTAGTGATGGCCTATTTTACTGTCAACTTCAAATCAATTAATTAATTCAATGAACCGATTTGTATAATTGAGTCATACTAGCGGTTTTCATTACATAACCTATAAAAGCATATTTAAAATTTCCGAAATCTGAATTTTAAATCCTCATGAAAAAAATTTTAAAAATAAAATTTGTCAAACTGAAAAATAGGCCTCTGTTTCAATATCAGTTCTTCATTTGAAAAGTCAGATGGAGCCAAATTTGGTGAATAACAGGGGTATTAACGGCAACAGTTACCTAGCGCGAAAAAAAATAGAAATAAAAAGGTCGGTTTATTTTTTTATGATTAAGAAAACGTAATTTCGAGTACCTACCTATTCCGTTTCTCATCTGTCACAACATCAAAACTTGTCAAATTATGGTAATAAGTAGGTACCTACTTATTACCATAATTTGACAAGTTCGCGCTAATTTTAAAAGAGTTACGTCAGGTGCATATTAAGGAGTTTTAAATTAAGAAATAAAAATAAGTGCTGAAAAAAGTTTATACCTGGTAATTTGCCATAAAATATATTTTATATATTAAATTTAATATTTAAAGAAAAATTAAAATTCAATATTTATGACCGCGGTAACTACCACAGGTAAAGCGGATAACATTTTGAATTATTTTTTTAATTAATAATATAACATCAAGTGCACCCTCAGCGTTCTCGCAAGCGTCCTACCCAATATCGCGACGACCACCCATCCCCGATTTTTTTTAATTCCGAGATTTTCGTTCTCCGTTGTTAATTTTTCTCTCAATATCCAAAACCCCACATCGAACTTCCACATTTATTTGGAAGAATTATAGAAAATCGGCAGCCCAATTAAAATTGCATAATGGCAAACGCTGGGCGCCATAGTGCCAAGGAATAAAAAAAATATCCCCGAGTGTAAGGAAAGGAGCAGCCCTAACTACGGAATGAACGTGCACAAAACGAACGAACGTGAACAAAAATTTTTTGTTTCTTTACTTTACTGTAATCAAAGTATGATTAAAACGTTTAATTAAAGTGGATCAATCTTCCATTAGGGAATATCTTGTTCTATTTCTGAAATAGAATAAGATGACATTTTGTTAATTTATATGTATACTCGTGTAATCTATACATGTAATATACTATATCACAAAACAATCATTAACAATAATCATCAAAATATACAAAAAAGTAGGCAATCTGAAGTAACCAAAGCAAAATTTGGCAAGATTTATGAATAAAGTACTTAAATAAGTATATGAGATATTTGGGCTATTGTGTGGTTTATATGCAGAACAATAACCATGCCTGTGCAATGTTACATTTGGTTGATTTTCGCTTTTGCTAATGACAAATACCTTAATGCTTGCAGCGACGCATTTTTATTAATACCTAATTGTTATAACTGCAAATTTTTTTTTTCATTTTATTACTATCCATGCAAATAAAACGCTTGGAAAACATCTGTTTCGACATTTGACGTACTTCCCTATAGCAACCGTATCATGTACTGCGAAATGAACACAGTTGGCATTTAAGATGACGTTACGTATTTTCGATTCCCGTGTTTGACACAGACCAATGCTTGCTATCTCTTTTGGCTTACGACGGCACGCAGTAATTAAACAAAGACAACAATATGTTTATGTTTTCAATGCCGAAATGCGTCATATACATTTTGACGTCTGATTTATATATGTTGTCAACTTAAAATGCCTTTTGGTTTCCATAGTCTAAGGAGAGACCTACCACTTTAGTCTTTGATGGCTTTTCTCGCCGTCGATTTTAGACTATTTTTTTCCATCCTCTAAGAAGTCGACACAGTTTTGCTAAAATATCACCATTTTCATGGCCAAAACACATAGTCATAACGAAACTACTTCCGGTAACTTCCGTAATACGTGGGGCACACTATAAGTTTCCGGAATGAAAAAAAAAACTATAAATGGTCAGAAATGAATTTATTGTTTCTTAAAATATTCTCCGTTGGCGTTAATGCACTTTTTCATACGAATGAACCAATTTTGAAAACATTTATGCCACTCCTCCGTGACAATTTCTGAAACATATTTTTCATACTCTTCGACAGCCTCTTCAGGTGATGAAAATCGTTGACCGCGTAACTGGTTCTTAATTTTAGGAAATAAATAAAAGTCACAAGGTGCCAGGTCGGGACTGTATTCGGGATGACTTATAATATAAGATCAACGGTGTTCACCTTCAAAAATTCATTTGTCTGTCTGGCCGTGTGAGAACTGGCATTATCGTGGTACAAGATGATACGGCGTTTACGGTTATTTTTACGGAGTTTGTCAATAACTTCCGGCTAACAAATGATCGTCTACCATTATTCACGGAACAACGATTCCCCAAAGCAACAGTAACCACGTGTCCAGTTTTATTAAAAAAAGAAGCAATCATCTGCTTGGAGGCACTTTGCACGCGCGCCACCTTCGAAGACCCACACGCTCGATTACTGCTTTGTTTTGGGAACTTAACTATAAATCCATGTTTCATCACCTGTTACTATGTCCCACACCAAATTTGACGCCCCTTCTTTGAATCTGTTAAGCAATGCCATTGCACCAAGTGACGTGATTCGTTTTTTGAGCCTCAGTCAAATTGTGTGGGATCCACCGAGAGCACACCCAAATGTTCGTGTAGTATTGATTGTATTTGACTCATGCATATGCCTAAAGATGCCCGAATCTCATGGTATGTCACATGCCTGTCTGTTTTGATCATACGGCGCATAGCATCGATGTTTTTGTTGTTTAAAGCAGTGGACGGACGACCATCACGAAATTCGTCACTAAGATGCACACGACCGCGTTTGAATTCTACAAACCAGCTATAAATAGTCGTCTTGCATGGTGCTTCATCGCCAAAAGCAGTTTGAAGCCGAGTGAAGCTCCGCTGAGCTGTTTAATTACACTAAATTCGTAGAAAATCATACTACGAAAATTTTCACGAGTTACATCCATGACGTCACAATGTAAAAACAAGTGACAGTCAGATGAAACAAACTGTATTCTACAGCCAAATTGTTCCATTTTCAAATGTTGTAATTTCTTTTTAAATATTGTTTATGTAAGTGGTCAGTTCCGGAAACTTATAGTGCGCCCTATGTAAACGTGATTACCGACCCTCACCCCCGCGCGCCCTAATTACTATTCGAGAGTCCGCGATTAACACTGGTTCCAGTATGTAGTTGTCATGTGCGCGCGTCTTTTCTGCTATCGCAGTTCCTGTTTTAAGTATTTACTTACGTCGTAGTGTCTGTGAATACCTCTGTACCCCCGTTTTTTTTACCAATAAATATCCACAGCTCTCTACTGTTTAACTTATTTTGTTTAGCCTGGTAATAAACAGTTATTATTATGTACGTGGTCTTCCCATATAGAAAAATGCAGTTAGGTAAATGAAGGGAATTATTGTCTCCACCGTCACGGCAGTCACGTAGCCCATTCAGTATAGTAGGTTGCATAAACAACTACCTGTACATAACTAAGCAGCTGATAAACAAAACAATCTTCATGTTTACGAGCTTGAAACCTGACTCATAGCTTGTTTAGTTTTGATGTTCATATTTGGCAGAATTCTAGAGAGCAATAAAGTTTAGAATGTGGTTGAAGCGACAATTATAAATGAAGCCTCATTCCGAGTATTGTCAGACGTATTCTAGAAGCAGCAGAGCTCCTTGTGAATGAGTTCGTCCAGGGAAGTACAGCCACCTCACCTATTTCTGCCGCCAAGCAGTAATGCGAGCTTTACTGCATTCCGGTTCTGAAGGATAAGGGTGCTGGTGAAATTGTAGGCACATGTGACTTGTCAACTTATGTCTCAGGGTGACGAGCGCAGTGGCAGTGGCAATCAAATCTTTGCGATTTAAAGATCTGAGTTGCATTGCAATTGTTATGGACAGGCGTGTAGCTTACCACCAGGGGCATGTCTTATTTGTCCAGTCACTTGGCATCATAAAAAAACTGACGACTGACAGGAAAAACTGGCAGTCGTTACCAGTCTCATGCGGGAGAAATGATATTCCTGCTTGGGTAATCAAACCGGTAAGAAGCAATGAAAATGCCAAGTAGGAGTAGGGGTCGTGGTAGGGAAAGTATGAGTATGTCTTCTTCTTGTCGAGTCAATGACAAAAACAAATGAAATACCAAACCGGTGTTATGTTTCTTTGGCCCGGTAATCAGCCACCGCTTTACCCTCTGTTGCCTTTAGCAGGTCTTCGCAGTACGTCCAACAACCCTACTGGTTTGCATAACATTGTACATAGCTGGTTGATGCTTTACCATGCCAGTCAGCTGTGACTATGGGACATGTAAATGACCGGACAGAATGTTGGTTTATTAATTAATAAACAAATATACTCGACTTTAGATTCGAGAAGGCACGTTAATTTCCAATTTGTTGATTTGTATTTTATATATTCAGAAGTATATAGCGACGCAAACAACGGCATCTACGTAGCGCTTTATCAACAGATTAGTTTTTCAATATCTTGTATAAATTAAAAATGTATATTTGTCACTTGACTAAACAATACACAAAGTCGACTAAGCACTCAGTACTGCCTGCAAGGCGTGTTTTTTCTGCCAATGGTAAATTCTGATTTGACATTGAGATACCTCGAAGAAAGCGGTACACTTACAATCAAATTAACCTATTTGGCTATGCGCTGATAACAGGGGATCATTTAAAAAGATAAGGATGTTATTGTGTATAACAAATTGTTTTCGGCCGTTGTCCAGTTGTAGTGCATACCTCACGAGCCGCTCGATGTAAGGTGGTAAATGTCACCCATGGATATCTGCAACATCGGAGGAGCAACATCTTACTTATTTCTGCCGCCAAGCAGTAGGTAATGCAAGAATTTCTGCGTTCCGTTTTTAAAAAGTAAGGGTGCTTGTGAAATTACAGGCACATGGGACTTGTCAACTTATGTCTCAAGGTGACAAGCGCAATGGCAGTGCCCCTCAGATCTTTGTGGTTTAAAGCTCTGAGTGGCATAGCAACTGTTATGGATAGGCGTGTCGCTTACCACCAGACGCACGACTTGTTCGTCATGTTATATGGTATTATAAAAAAACTGCCGATGCCTTGTCAGCTTCCGAGAGCCGTGTTGACTCGCTTTTTGAAGAATCCATGACTTTTGAAGAGACCACGGACTTTGCAACAAGTCCTGATTTTTAAAATCAAATAAGGTATTTTAGTACCTTATTTCAATTTAACACGTCTTAAGACGTAGCTCGTGTCCGGCGTAAGACGTAGTCGGCTTTAGGACTACACTAACATTGCGTGCAAAGGCGCGCCTCTAATTAGGGCTGAGTTCAAGTTCAGTGATATATCGATTTGAGTCCCCCAGCCGCACCTTTTGTTCAGAATCGATTTTACCAATCACTATTGCGAATTTGCATTTCAATTTACTGATTGTTTTGTGTTAATATGTGTAATCGATGTAAATTGAGTAATTAGATTGTATAAATATAAAATAGAATGCCGAAGTATGTAGTAAGAGAGCGTGGTGGTAGAAAAGATTATGTAGAGTTCAGGACAGAGAAGGGGATGCTTCGATGGTTTGGTCATGTAGAAAGAATGAATGTTGGTAGATTAATGGCAAAAAAATTTTTAGAGCAAATGTGGATGGAGGCGTGGGCAGAGGTAGACAAAAGCAAAGGATCTGGGATGACTTTAAAAAAGCTGGGTTAAAAGTACCAAGTGTGACGACATAGATGGGAGTGGAGGAGGCGAAGGAGATTTGTCAGGAGCGAAGCAGGTGGAGGTCCATTGTCTCTGCCTAACCCCGATGGGAGACAGGCGTGATGATTTGTATGTACGTAAATTGGTAGGTCAATGATAAATATAAGCTCTTTTTTCTATGATTATTTGCCACTGCAACCTACTTTTATAATGAAGTATTTTAGCTGACAAGAAAGCTTACCCATTATATAATTTAAACTCCTGGGGATACCGATACCTCCTATGAACCGTACGCCAACTTAATTTTTGGACCTGTTCTTTTTTTACATTTTTTGTTACTTTACACAAAATTGTTACGCGAATTTATAATTAATTACACATAAAATTGCTAAGCCACATCAAACATATAGTACTTCAGAAATTGTGCCAACACTTGTGAATAAGTATATCGCGGTTCAAAGACTTATTAATTACATTAACAATTACTTAAAATAACATAAGCAAATACTGAAACAATTTGTTATTTAACAGATTTCCGTGCCCGTGCGAAACAGAAATTGTCTGTATTTGTTTGTACGGACGCTAATAGCTGCGGTCTTTGACCCGACGGAATAAATAGATCCTTATATGTACATCGAATCTTTATTTGCTTAAGTGTTGAGTTAAGGTTAACTTCGTTGAGTTCTTTTTACATGCAATTCGAATTTCAAATAATTTGTCAAAAATGAAATTATTGTTAGTGTATAGACTAGAAAACTCATTTAGTTAGAAAATTAAATTGAGGACCGTGGCATGCCCGGGGCATCGCACCCCGGGTTTTGGCAACGTTTCCTTTTTAGATGGTTTAATGCGCAGGCGTGTACGAAACAGATAAGTATAGTAGAACTCCTTGTGAAAGAGTTCGTCCAAGGAAGTACTGCCACCTTATCTATTTCTGCCACCAAGCAGTAATGTAAGCATTTGAGCGTCGTGTTTTGAAGGGTAAGGGTGCTGGAAAAATTACAAGCACATGGACTTGTCAACTTGTGTCTCAGGGTGATAGGCGCAGTGGCAGTGCCCTTCAAATCTTAACGATTTACAACTTTGAGTGGCACTGCAACTATTATGGACAGAGGTGTCACTTACCACCAGGCACACGACTTTCAAAAAAAATCTTCTTCGGCAAAAAGTCTGCGTGTCTTTCATAAATCAACCAAATCTATTTTCCTTTTTCTGTTCTTTTCTTTTTCTCTATTTATTCTTCTAGTTGACAAATAAAAACAATATCCAAATTCACCATCATTGTCATGTAAGATATCTAGACCGCACTAATGAACTGTAGTAGGCACAGCCTCAAAGCGCAATCGCCGAGAATTCTCGCGTACCGTGGCAATGGGAATTCAGTCTAAACTTATTATTTGTGTAAGCGAAAGTACCTACCAGCTCTGTGATTACTGAATGCTTCTTAGCTATGGAGTTTCGGCTGTGATCCCCCAAGGACTCATTCTTTTGATTTGACCTTTTGTCCGTCTCGGTCGCTCTGGCTTTCGAACCGCACCACTAATGCTTGCGTGGGCCCGTCAACAATTGCAACAGAGAACTGCAAAAGGTTTGAATGAACCTCAGCCAGCGCTACTGAGGTGTCTACAACTGATCAGCGAACAATTGTGAGATAAAATATAGGAAATGAAACTATTTTTCCGGATTTAAATCGCTTATATTTGTTTTCTCAAACAAACATGGTCAACCGTGACAATGGGTCCTGCAAACGGCCCGTTGGTTTGTATGAAAAAACAAATATACGCGATCGCGAAATCTCAAAAACCAAAGAACTCTATAGATAAAATATGTTTATATTTTTTATATTAACCTGGAAATAAACTGAACGTTCAGATTTATCAAACAATTTACCTAAATATAGCTAAGAATAAGGCCATGTAAAATCGTAAAAACGTTCCATCTTTGGATTTCGGCGTAATAAATTAGCAAATACAAAACCTAAACACCGTAAAATTACGAACAAGACAATGGAAACCCACTGAACCGTGTCGTTGGTGAGCACATGGCAAAAAAGTTAACTTAACATCGACTAAAACTTGCCGTGTAAAACCATATTCATCTTGAGGAATACTGATTTTTTTTTAAATAGGTAAGATGGCAGTACTGCCCTGGATGAACTCTTTCACAAGGAGCTCTTATAAGCTATGTATGTTATAAATAAATAATGTTTGCATAAAAAATAAGAATGGCTCATTTAATTTATATTCATTGCGTTTCCTACTCCCTTATTTATAGCTACAATACAATGAAGGGTTATAGGATCTCAAACAAACATCGCGTCGGTGTGTCATATTATTAAATAAAACATTAATGTTGTTTTTTCTCACGAGTGTAATCATGGTTTATTGTTTATTATAATTTAATATTTTATTAAAAGCATTGATTATTACATACTTTTACGTGGAACAAATAAAAAATGCTTATTTAAAAATTAAGGACCCTTACGCTTCAAAACCGATTCTGCTCACATTAGTGCATGGCGGCAGAAATAGGTAAGGTGGCGGTGCTTCCCTGGATGAACTCTTTCACAAGGAGCTATGCTGCTACTAAATTTCATGCTACAAACAAAATTTATTTGCCTTTAACTCCACTGCTAAAGGTTGGAAATTTTCATTTACAATAACAGACTCGTTTGTTTATTCACGTTTTGTATAACTAACTTGCAATTTTATGTATACCGGAATGTAAGTGATCTTTGTCGCTTTCCAAGTAACGTACAAGGATGCTATTCACATCCTTCCGCAATTAAGTTTGCTAGAACGCTTTTACACTGACCGTACTCTTTTTATGGGTTTCCGATTCGTATTGGTTCCAAATCCGAGACTATAGAAATCTAGAAAACTCGGACCCACTTCGGTTGTCGCTGGCGAGAAAATACGCATATCGCTTGTATCGATCATTTTGTCGCACCTAGAGAAAAAATGATCCCTGTGACATTTCGGACTGTCATTTCTCGGATACGAATCGGACGTAGTGCGCAAACGCTCTAAGGCTCAATTTACTTTGCCGCGGATGGCAATGAAAGTGACATGTTGTTCTTTTATAACATAAAATGAGGTGACAAACAAGTCGTGCGCCTGATGGTAAGCTACACGCCTGTTCATAACAGTTGCAGTGTCACTCAGAGCTTTAAATCGCATAGATTTGAAGGACACTGCCACTGCGCCCTGACACATAAGTTGACAAGTCCCATGTGCCTGTAATTTCCCCAGCACCCTTCAAAACCTGAACACTCAACCTCCTCTAAATCCTCAAATTATTTATAAAATAGCAATAAGGGGAACTAACGCTGAAAATGTCACGTGAACAGTCAGTTAGTTATTATTATAAACTAGCATGTTGAAGATTTGACTTGTAGGATTTATCCCGAAGCCGAAAAACCGATAAAAAAACCAACCAGCAACACGCCTTATAAATGCTAGTGTTACAATGCATATTATTGTTTATCGCTCTGTAAAGATTTTTGACATCACTACTGTAGTTGTTATAATTTTAGTATTATTTTGTATATTCCTGTTGGCAGTATCTATTAAACTTAACAACAAAGGTCCAGTCTTGTCAGTATTTAAAATGAAAGATACCATTAAAGATTGTGGGTGATACTATCTGCCAACCTATAAGAAAAGCGCATTAATGCGGAAACATTCGCCCTTAAAACGAAACGTACTTCTTAACAAGTGCGACTATAAAAATACCTATTCCCTTTGGTTGTAACTATTGACGGCCTATACTTTATTGCAGTAATCAACATTTTAACAAGACTGCATTCCTTTCTTTATGACGTCTGCGGTTTATACCTTAGTGTCCAAAGAGGAGGTGAAGAGCATTAATTTTAAGAGTATGTAGTGACATACTTTAATGAAGTTAGCAAAATAGTTTTAGAAACTTTAACACTTACTGCCCGTTTAGTAAAAGAGTTCGTCCAGGGAAGTACTGCCACCTTACCTATTTCTGCCGCCAAACAATAATATGAGCATTATTGCGTGCCGGTTTAAAAGGGTAAGGGTGCTGGTGAAATTACAGGCACATGGGACTTGTCAACTTGCCTCAACATGCCTCAGGGCGACGGGCGCAGTGGCAGTGCCCTTAAGATCTTTGCGATTTAAAGCTCTGAATGGCACTGCAACTGTTATGGATAGGCGTGTCGTTTACCACCAGGCGTACGACTTGTAACTTGTGACTTGTCGTGACTTGTTGTTCGTCCCGTCGTCACTTGGTACTATATAAAAAAAAACCCATGTAACGTAAACGCGACGATTATAACAAAAACCAAATATTTTTATTGATAGTGGTGGTTCTAGAAGGGATATTTCTTATACCCTATATATAAAAAATAAATATAAAATATTTTTCTGTGTGCAGCACCACTTTAAACTTTTATGTTTTGACTATTGGCTCAAAAGGGTGTAACCCAGAGCCGCAATGCCAATGCGCAATGCAAAATGCCAAAATGCTTCTATGTTCAGGACGCCTACGTTATGGGTTTGTAATAAACATTTTATTTTTTATTTTATTTATTTATTGCATTTGTTATAAAGCTATCAGCTTAAAAAGGTAAGAAATATTTAAGAAACTCGCTATGTTTAATGAAGTTACTGAAACTAAAAATTGATTCACGTAGTAGACATAGGACTTTACGTGTTTTTTAGTTTAAAAATGTATTTTAACAAATATATCAAAAATAATGTTGCCCGCAGCAAATCAAGAAAGCGTTCCGTTTTCCCCTGAGCTATATTTGCTATGCGAGGGGTGTTTAGCAATAAATCAATCCTATGGCGTTAAACTAATCCATTTCGTTTCTACTTTATTTTCTCATAGTGTTGTTTTCATTTAGTTTGTGGGGACTCTTAATTGAGTTTTGTTTTTCTGCGTTTGTGTTCCAACTATATTTTAAATGAAGTATCCATTAACCTACAAGTATCGTTTAGTTTGGTTTAATTTATTGTTAAAACGTGCGAGTTCAAGATTTATTTTATTTGAAAAGGATGTAATTGAAGTCAAAGTTCATGCAACCATGCTTTCTTTTCAGCAAATGACCTACTAGACTTATTTAAATAATTATTTTTATTATTGATACAAAGATCGGACAACATAGAAAAAAGAAAAAACTTTTTATTTGTAGGAAATTTCATAATTTGACAAAAAGTTTACGAACAAGATTTATGTAATATAGTATAATGTATAAGACATTTATTTGAAACTATGTTTATAAGTATAATGGGATATGTATTAAATTAGGGACACAAAGGTGTCTGTCGGTTTTCTACAGAATATATTTCGGTGAGTGTGCCCATGAGCTCCATCAGCTCATCCCGCCCGCCCCCTTTTACTATCGGACATCCAAACGTACGGCGGGATATCATCCTTACTTGGACGATATCCCCTTCAGGCGTACTAAGCGCTTTTCATCATCTTTTATTATGCGCACAGCCCAGGAATTTAATTCCCTACCAGCGACTGTGTTTCCGACCTCATACAACCCGAGATCTTTAAGGTGCCACTTAATAGGCATCTTCTGGGCGAGGTCGTTCCATCGTAGATCCTATCTTTGCTCCAGGGCAAGGTAGTGGTCAAAAGCAAAACGATTTAATTAAAAAAAAAGAACTTTATAATTTTGAAATATTTTGCATGTACTCTTGTTTACATAATATTTGCATGTTAAAAAAGTAGTGTACTTACCACATTTAAAACAATAAATGAATGGAATTGAATCGATCCGGCTGGACCAACCCGGAACTAGCGACTGTTTGCCAAAGTTATTTTTCTTCGTGTTTGTTGACTTTTTAATAATTATAGAAATGTTATATTCATCCCAAAAATATTGCAAAGATTTGGTCCAAGCCCTATGTGGCGGGTAAACATTGGAATTTTTGACGATATTAAACCAATACAAACAAATAATATCAAATAAAGTATACCATAAAGCAGACTATTAGAGCAACTATTAGATTACACGGCGTAAACGAAAAGAAAGGGCGTGGTATCGACCGCCGACCTAACCCAAGCTGCACACGAGTGTCATGCACACAGGGTTGCCAACGCTAAGAAAAGAAGCATTTTTTGTTTGTTTATATTTTCTTTTTTACCCGTCTACGTCGAAACTCAAAAATATCGATGTTTTATTTAATTTTTTTACACTTTGTAATATTATTTTTTGCATATAAAGAAAGAAAGAAGAAAAGAAAAAATTGTTATAAATATTAATACAAAGATCGAACACTCAGATAAAATTCCTTCGATCCAGCCGGATTCGAACCGACGTCTTCTAGCTTACCGTGCCAGACGCTATTCCAACTAAACCACGGAACGAACCAGCGGACCTCACGAATTTTTCTATGTGCTTGCGTCGTGTCTTTATATTTGGTTTTTCAACGACTTTTTAGTCGTAGCGCCATCTATGAGAAATCTATGAAAGATTTATCACCCAGTTAGGACCTTTACAACTACCAGTACTGGCGAGAGATGTGAGAAAATATAGCGAGTAGCGACAAAAAGTCGTTGAAAAACCAAATACAAATTCCGTTTCTTGTTTGCAAATTTTGACGCATAAATATACAAGGGCTTCAGGCGCAAAAGGAGGAACAGCCCACTGAGTCACCATTTAACAAATCTCATAATTATTAGCGTCGTCGCATAATTCAAATTTAACAAGCGGCCAACATCATAATTCAAAAATTTTAAAATCGTTCGCGTCAAACATAACAACTTTTTCGAAGAAACTTCTCGCTGTCACGTAATGTCATTTAGGTAGTAAATACTCTTTATGGCATTCTACACAAACAACATCATTACTTTTCATTTGAGGCCCACCGTAGTTGAATAATAACTTAAAATACGACAAAGGAATTAAAATTGATTATATTTAAAACGGCTGGTGACCTTCAAGCCATTTTGGCGGGAATTAGTATCCAATTTCAAACCTGACTTTTATGCCTTTGATGTGAACAGTTATAAAACGAATGAGTAAAACTTTTGCATCAGTGTTAAATTAAATAACTTTTATTGTCCTTTATATCTTCTTCTAGCGTGTCGACTCTGACGTTTATATTTGTAAGGACCAGTACACAGCGACTGACAGCATTATCAGTGGCGTTGTACAGATCCTCGCGTGTGCAGGTGTAGTGGCACGCAGGACAAGACAAAAGATGTGAGTTAATTTGGGGAGAGAAATCACAAATACATGCGCTCTCAGAGCTATAACCCCACCTGTGCATGCTCTCCTTGCTTCGGTCGACCTTCCAGAGATTTATACGGGCTTGATTAGGCTCCCCGTCCAGAGGGAACACTTCTTTAATGAAGCTGTGCCGACTTTTTAGCCTCTGGATTACCGGCACGTGATAGTGTAAGGGGTGCCGCGGGTCAGTGTTTTTTTTGAAGCGCTTCAGGGAGTTAGCCACGTCTCTGCGGTCGTCCGGAGGGGCAACACCAACCTGCGGATTCAGCATACCAACAGGGGTTGGTTTCAGACAGCCCGTAATGATTCGACATGTGTCATTTAGTGTTGTGTCCACCATATGCGTATGTGCTGAACGGCTCCAAACAACTGTTTCGAGTGCCCACTTGCATGCTATTGATGCAGTGCTGTTTGTAAGTTATTTTTTTTTTTTTTTTTTTTTTTTTATTGCGACTCGACAAAATGACTGCACCGCGCCTGATGGAAAGTGCGAATACAGTCCAGAGATGAGAGTAACGGATGGAAAACACAAATATCTTCACTCCGTCACTATCATTTTGCCGGTCTGGCCAAATGCACTGGATGTACACCAACTGATCCCTGAACGCGATTCGCAAAAGCGTTTCACTGTGGAGGGTTTTCCGCCGTGTGTACTGTGGTCGCTATCCAGTCGGCACAGAGCCTACCACAATGCAAAAAACACTTAAGGCTATGTCCAGAGTAATACCGAGGTATTTCAAAGGCTTTTGACCGTGTAAATCATTCTATTCTTATAGTTAAGGCTCATCATCTAGGCATTCACGGTAGTCTTCTGCGTTGGCTAGTTTCGTACCTTCTTAACCGTTCACAACTAGTGGCTTTAAATGGCTATAACTCTGAGCCATTCATTCCGGTATCAGGGGTGCCCCAGGGCTCTAATCTTGGCCCGCTTTTATTTTTGATTTTCATTAACGACCTACTGGATAGGTTTCACAGCTTATGTCTTGCTTATGCTGACGATATTAAGATTTTTAGAGACATTGTGAGCGTAGAGGACTGTATAAAGCTACAGGAAGATATTGACATTCTATGTGAGTGGTGCCAGTTGAATCAGATGTCTCTAAATACCGAGAAGTGTCAAATAATAACTTTCACTAAAAAGAGGTTTCCGATTGAGTATACTTATCGGGTCATCTCCCTTAACACGAGTTTTCTCTGTAAAAGATTTGGGCGTCATATTTGATTCCACACTTTCATTTAGACTACACTATGATCACATACACAGAAAGGCGAACAAATTATTATCTTTTATTTTTCGGGTCTCGAAGCCATTCCAAAATATTAAATCTTTGTACATATTGTACTATTCATTAGTGAGAAGTGTTTTGGAGTACTGTTCGTCTGTGTGGTCTCCTATTTACCAAAACCATAGGGGTAGAATAGAATCTATACAGCGACGATTCCTAAGAGCTATGTGCTTTAAACATGGACTGAGAAAGGAAGAGATACCTGACTACAATGATCGGCTAATAAAATTTGGTATGGTCAGTCTTGAAAAAAGAAGACAGATATCAGACCTAAACATGTTTCACAAAATTGCCAACGGTTCTGCTGACGATATTCTGTTGCAGAAACTATATATAAAGGTGCCAACGCGTTCTGTACGGATACCTCAATTATTCATTGTACCACAGTCTAACAACAATGTTTCGAGTAACAACCCGATATATAGAATGTGTAGGATTTACAATTGTATATGTTCGGACCATGATCTGTTTCATTGTAGCTATACTAGTTTTAGAAGACTGCTACACTTGAATCCACCCACCTGACTTTGTTCTGTCTGTTTTGTTTGTTTTGTGTTTATTGGTGTTTTTATCTACAGTCACCTTTTTTTTAAATATAACTATAACTTGTTTGAATTTTTGTACTAAAGTGTTGTGTATAGCTGTAATTGGATTGCAGGTTTATATCCTAAATGTATATTTTCACTCCTGAAATGTTTTGATCTGTAATCTGTTGCTGTACCTTATCCAGTAAAATAAAATAAAATAAAAATTTTGGAGTGGAGCAGTGGGCAATCGGCACATCCCTCCATCGGATGTTGAGTGTCCGCCGAGCCTCACGATTACGAAAGCGGAAGGCGCATGACAGAGTCTTTGAAGGATTCGATCGCCAGGATTTCTAGTGCACCGCTTAGATTCCTTTCGACTTTCTCAAAAGCAGGCACTTGGGACGTCAGGGCCAGATCGTTCGTTCGATGCTTGAAGCTGATCGTTCGTGTAGATGTTAAATAGCATTGAGGCTAACACACTACCCTGGGGAAAGCCATTTTTTTAGAGTTTTCCATCGACTCCTTCCTGAAAGGAGGTGGACCTGAAAGCGCCTGTTGTGGAGAAGTTCGCTCAGGATTCGTATAAAGGCGTGATCGCCTGTGAGCTCAGTCACGCTCTTCCACAGAAGCCGTTTTATGTTCACTGTATCATACTCTCCGGAGAGATCCACAAATACCACTCCAGTTACCTGATCCGACTCAAACCCGTCCTGGATGTTGTATGAGGTTTAGCGACTGGTTGCAGCATGATTACATGATGACTAGGCGGTTCAGTAGCATTCTTTCCAACAGTTTATAGGTATGACACAGTAAGGGTATCGGCCGATAGCTCCTGAGATCATTACTAGGCTTCCCAGGTTTAAATAACGCTATCACTTTGGCTTTACGCCAAAGACGCGGGATTCGGGCAAAGTCGAGACAGTTGTTGAATAACTCTAGCAGCCAGGAAATAGCTAGAGGGCCGAAGTTCTTTAATTGTTCAACAGAAATGTTATCAACCCCAGAGACGCTTTACCACTTTTTAGGGATTTTATGGCTGTAACGATTTCTGTGAGCGAGAAAGGCCTACTGATACTGTTGCCATTGTCTGGACAGCTGCTGATCCTGGGTGGTCCTTTATAATAGTCATAATAATAAATGAAAAAAAAAAATTATCATTTTCTATTTTGTTACCTATCGACATCAAATTCTTTTTTAATTTCTTGAAATATTATTGAAAGACAAAACTACACCGCCACTTTTGTTTGACCAAAAAAATAAGTCTCACGTAGACTTATTTTTTTGTTACAAGGCATGTTTTATGTGCCTCTTCCGACTTCCATCCACCTTTTGTTATTGTCCACTAACTGTTGTTTATACACTTATCTATGAAGACTTATTTTAGTTTATTTAAATCTCATACTTCCACGCCTGATTTTTTCACATTTTCTCAGGCTTCCTAATACCTACCGTTTCTAAATTTGATTATTATGTTAATGTTACGTTATTATAAGTTTCCCTTTAAGTTCCGCTTTAAAAACAAGTCATAATTCTTGTGGCTGAAACGCTAACCGCGAAAAGCCAAGAATGAAATGAAAGAAATGTTCTAAGTGAAATTGCCAAAAATGACGAAAAATAAAACCCAAACAGCCACGCCAAAATAAATTGACAAAAAAGGCAAATGACAAAACCCAAACAGGCACTTCAAAAGTCGCAGCCCTGTCACCTATCTTTCGGCACCCCTGATAATAAAATCGCCCTCTCTACAACAAGACGTCTGTTCGTTTCCTCCCTGTGCCCTTATCAGTACCCGCATGGTGGCTGAATGATGAGCGACAGAATGTGTGGCATACGAATGCTTAAAAAAGTTTGTATGTATTTTTAAAGTTTGCTGTTAAAAAGCGATAACGTTCGTAACACACCCATGGTATAATAATATAGTTTTACTTTACTAATTAATTTTGAAAGTGCTAAGAGATATATTTATAGTATCTCTAGTTGTTTTTTTTTTTCTATTTCACAGAATTCAACATAGCCCCGCACTAGGGAAACTCTGTGTTGCGGGTATCATGGACACACACATAGACAACCACAAATTACACCCAAACTCACGAGATAAATAAATGTAGGCCATACAAATATTTCTCTCACAGAACCCTGCGTGGCAGACCAGCATGGTGACTGTTAGACCACAGAGGCAGTTAGATTTTAAAAAATATACGAAAAATTGAAATTATATAACGTAACTTTTAATCGGTAATCTATTAAATGCCAAAATGCACTGCAAATAATATTACGCAAAGATCCAATAAAAATCACAATTTTTGGCTTAATGACAAGGTTAACTAAACCTTTGCATTTCAGAACAAACGTCGCCCACTTTACCGTGGCCCTCACAATACCCTCTTCCGCATGCATTTTATATGTGCGTAGAATACTTTTGAGGCTCAATTCATAATAGTTAATGTACCATGAACGTTTACAAAGGCGTACGACCCTGTCTAGACGGTGTCTGCAATTTCACGCATGCGTATTGGATGGTTTAATATTTTAACCAAATATTTTTGTTTTTGTTTTAATATGCGTCGATGTAATGTTGCCAGTCAACATTTTTGTAGCAGTAGAGCTCCTTGTGAAAGAGTTCGTCCAGGGAAGTACTGCCACCTAACCTATATCTGCCGTCAAGCCGTAATGTGAACATAATTACGTTTCGGTTTTGAAAGGTAAGTGTGCTGGTGAAATTACAGGGACATGGGACTTTTCCATTTATATGTCAGGATGACAGACGCAGTGGCAATGCCCTTCAGTGAATGGCAATGGAGGCGTGCCGCTTACCACCAGGCGCACGACTTGTTCGTCCCGTCACTTGTTATTATAAAAAAAACACACCAAGACAAGTCTATCAAACAAGAAATCACTGAGACAAAAACAAAAAGCGATTAATTATATGATCAAACCGTGCCGATCTACATAGCTAGCGCTCATTGCTTGATATCAATAAAAAAAAAAGAGCAAGTGTTCGTTCCGTTTGACGCCATAATAAGATCACTGTTCACGCTCATCTATGCATATCACGTTAAGGATTACACACCCGGACGAATGTGCAAACAAGTAATAGATAAGACTAGTGATGGGTAAGGGTCTAAATCAATAACAGTCAATATCGAGTTCTTAGGTTTTCGCGATTGTTACACATAGGAAATGAAACTGTTTTTCCGGATTCAAGTTAACCGTGACCTGAAAAGGGCCCGAAACGTTGGTTTGTTTGAAAAAACAAATTTACGCGATTGAAATCCGGAAAAATAGTTTCATTTCCTATAAATAACAGTATATTTATTCTAAAGTTTGTTTAACACTTTACACTAGGCTGGCATAGGCAAATAACCATATTTAATTCTCATTTCAATATTTCCGAAAAGTATTTTATATCACTTGAAAGTTTAGCCTTGTTAATAATTTTAATAGTATGAATAATTAACAGTATAAGTATTTGACGATATCCGTGGTCAAATGGCTTGCAAACCGGTTTACGTGTTGTCGCCATCTATGAGGTCCCAGGTTCGTTTCCCGGCCGAGTCAATGTAGAAAACGTTTCCATATTATCTCGGGTCTGTGTGTTAGTGGCGTCGTTGTTTCCGATTTCCATAACACAAGTACTTTAGTTACTTACTTTGGGATATTTTTATTTATATTTACATAAACTATGTCAGATATGTTAGGATGAAATGAAAACTCATTCCAATGCGATAAAAATGTCGAATGTATTATTTGATACGAAGTATTGGAAAGAAGTATTCGATTTAGCACAACTCTAGATGCTATAAAAGGCTTGGCTATAAAAGGCTTAACTATATGGAACGATATGCGAGCTAAAAAGATGTTTGTTTTACAAGTATGTACTTATGGCGTGACTTCATTCTATCTTTGTTCTAGTTGTTTTTAAAACCTTTGATATTGGTTTACAGTCGTATAAAACAGGGCTCCACAAAAGCAATTATGGTCTAAATGCGGAAGAAAAATATTTACGAATTTTCCTGAAAATGTTTTGGTTTTGTGTCTGTTGAACTTCCTTCTAAAATTGCAGTGAAATAATTGTTGCCGTTTATAATAAATATATTGCAAATTGAACATCCAAAAGAGACCAATGAAAAAAGAGCAAAAATATTACTTCGTGTATATGGTATGACATTATGTACGGGACGGTATCCGTAACTGAACGATTTCAAATATAAATTATGTGTAACAATACTGAAACATCACCAATACCTTTCTTACCTGACAACTATTACTCTAAAAACATATTTTGAATTTATTTTATGGAATTATTTTTAGACGGTAACGTAAACTGACAGAATGTAACTTTCTGCCAGTTTTCGTTAACGCCTAAAACGGAACAATCCTGACAATTTTTATTTATTTATTTATTAAGTGCTACCACATCATATACATATATTACAGCATTTAAACATTCACAATTACTATATTATTAGGTGTACATGGTAGACATTTTGCGAAGTGGACTTTACACACGCGCGCGATTTTCAGCAGCGATGCAAGGGCGCGATTACATCAATACAAACGCGCGATTGCATCGCTACACTTGGGATATAAAGGCGATTGCATCGATGCGATCGCGCGTTTGTATCGATACAGTCGCGCATTTGCATCGATGCAATCGCAAGTGTAGCGGTGCAATCGCGCATTTTACGAACGCGCGTTTGCGTCGCTGCTAAAAGTCACCGTGTGTAACCACTCTTATTCTTATATCAGAATTTTAATGCTTTTATAAAATAGTGATAAATTTTCAATTAATTTAATTTAGAATTTCTCGATAATTTTAGTTACTGTCAAGGGTTTCGTCGGCCGCTTATCGTAATGGAAACGTACAGGGTCAAGAGCACGTCAAGTTTGACACTTAAGATTTAAATCCAACTCTATGCCGCTTACGATGAGAATGATCCAAAGTACAAAGTGTCAAGCTTGACGTGCTCTTGACTGTACGTTTTTTTCTAATATGCGAGTGGCTGCAATACTGGGCGTTAGGGTTAAGCCACATCATAAAAAAATTCGGCACTGCGCTGGTTACAATTATTTCTCAGCTGGAATAAATGATATCTAAAAGACTTGGTCAATTGAATAAAAAAGCGTCTCAACTATATTTTGCAAACAATTGGCACAATAAAATTGCAATCTACTCGATATACTGTCCTTACTATTTTCAAATTGTTTTGAGAAATGGCGGGTTTTTGAAGTTACAAGTACAGTTTTTACAAGTTATTATTACTTATTTGAAGTATAGTATGAAGAAAATACGAAGAAAGAAATAATGATAAAGTTTTAAAACAAATTAACTGAAAATTCCAGTAATTACGAATTAAAAGTTTATGTTCAAAGTGACAATAATGTGATCGAAGTGAAAGTGAAAACATAAATACTGACTTCCGCCACTAAAAAGATTTTTTAAAACGCCCAAATAAGTGAACTAAGTTATTTAAGAGAAAGCGAATTTATAATTTGTTAGAATTACAATGGAAAATATTACTGAGCCTGGAAATGTTAATATGGAAATGGAAATATTACTTATCCGATAATTAAACGAAGACATGGCAAAAAGTACTCCTATCCAAAGCAAAATTCTTAATAACAAAATTCTTAAACAGGTTTCGAGTGGTACGTTTCGTATTTTTAAGTTTGTAATAAGGTTTAGCGATTACTTATTCAAAGCTAAACTCGAAATTTTATTATAGAGCGCCTCTAACAGTCACAAGAAGAAATAACATTTATTTCAATACAGGTGGCTGAATTACAAGGTCTACTACATGAGTCAAGATCTCAGATCATACAAACAAGCTATGATCTGAGGGGCAATGCCATTGCGCCCGTCACCCTGAGACAAAAGTTGACAAGTCTTATGTGCTTGTAATTTCACCAGCACCACACCTCGGACACTCCATATAATAGTCGAAAATTATTTACCTACTACTACTACTACTACTACTACTACTACTACTACTACTACTACTACATGCAGCAAGGCGCTATTTGTACACGCGCAAATGTATGCGTGAAGAAGCAGGGTTACCAATCACTTTCTCGTGCTTGGTGAGAGCGACAGCATAGCGAAAATTCTTACACGTATTTGTTATCTATAATTCTAATAATAGAATCCTAATAATTACACATAGTCATTAGGTATGTGTATCAATATAATATTACATTTTTCATTAATTCACAATAATGCTGAGGATTTATTTAAAAAAATTAAATTTAAAAGCACCTAAATGTTATATTTTGTTATACTTTTAAACAAGGTAACCAAGGTATTTGAAATTGCGTGTTCAACTTTATCATTACTTAGTTAATAATTATATTCACTACATATTTAGCGGCAATACAAATCGAAAATTCGAGAATCCTTGTCTAATATATTACATTTCATCATATTGATAATAAATTAGTGTCATATATACTCTGCGCTTAACAAATAAAGAAAACAATAACTGAATGAGTCTCAGACATAAGATTTTTTAATTACCTCGTTTCATCTTTCGGAAAACGAAAGAAACCTCTCTTTATCCCGTTTAGACGACGATAAACAGCCGTAAACAGCACAACTCACGACCATTATAAATAGTAACGTACAACGAGATTATATTAATTATAGTAATAAATAAAAACTATATATACCGCGAAAACGGCTCGCCGACATCCTTGTTGCCGTTCAGTCAATGTGACCGTTAATGTGCAGGGCGTGGTGCGGTATTTAAAGCTAGGGAGGGGCGGAGAGTGTTTTTTTGTTCTCTGCCAGCACCCTTACCCTTCAAAACTGGAACGCAGTAATGCTCACTTCACTGCTTGGCGAAAGAAATAAGTAACTTGGCAGTGCTTCCCTGGACGAAATCTTTCGCAAGGAGCTCTAAGGCCACTAACGAATATCTCGAAACAAATAAATATTCTTTCATCTAACTACGAGTCTATCAATTCATTTTATAATCACAACAAGCCGGTTTCAAAGGCATTAGCTTTGCCGATGGCGACATTGCAAATGAATTCCTTTTGAAAACCAGCTTGTTGATAAAAACACGAGGCAGTTGCGTGCTTTCTTCGTCTTTGCGTGTTGACGATTAACCAAATGTACTCGGTTCGGTGATCTACTACGTGAACTGCATTTTCGTGCTGATTGTATGTGGCTTGACCCTAAGTTGCAATGTAACATAAATCATAACGGGACTGTTCACAGGCCGTATGTGTTAAGTGGGATTCTTGCTGAAGTTTACAATGTCTCGTGAATGCAAAAGACTAAGTGTATATTGCGGTATGCAATGTAAACAATACGTTAAAGGCACTTGTACAGTTTCAGTTATACAGTTTGATAGCTCCGTAAAAATAGTAAGGCTCAATTTATATTGCGGCGGAACGGAAAGGATGCGAAATTTTGTAACGATATTGTACATAGCATAATGAACTTTATGGTCAATTGAGTAACGTACAAACTAGATAGGAGCCAAAGTCCTCCGCGGATGTCTAGCTCATGCTCGAGAATGCTCGAGCATTCCGCGGAAGATTTTGGCTCGCTTCCGCAATATAAATTGAGCCTATGTAATGAAATTATACCGTTTTTAAAATAAACTTGACAAATGGTTCTAAACTAAAATAAAATCGACTTTATTTGACATGCAAAATGCGTAAATTTTAAACAATAAAATTAAGGGCCTATGACTCATCTTGTTTGTTTTTGATTCTGAGGTATCTGAGGAATATGCTAATTACCTTCGCCGTTATTCTACCTTGGCCTCACATAAATTGGAACATCACAATCCAAATATTATGTTACACGTTACGTACAAAAAAAAATCAAAGTTCAAATAATCGTAGACAATTAATCACTAAATAAATAAAATTAGACACAAGCAACAATTAGACAAAGAAAGTAATCAGTTTTAGTAAAAAATAGATAATTTAAATTACATAATATCAAACATACACAAATACACAGAACAGGCAGAGAACAAAAAGTAACGAGAATGGACACTCTCCGCCTCCCTCTAGCTTTAGATACCGCACCAAACCCCGCACATTGACGGTCACATTGACTGAACGGCTAAAAGGCTGTCGGCGAGCCGTTTTCTAAGACGCTAAGACGGCTTTGTTATTTGAATATAGTTTTCATTTATTCATTACGAAACTTGTACGTATACACGTACGTATTATGATACAGATTTATTATATCATTATAATGAGATGTAAATTAGTAGACAAGGGTTCACAAATTTTCAATTTATATTGCCGATAAATATGTAGTGAATGTAATTACTAATTATGTAATGATAAAGTTGGACACGCAATTTCAAATACCTTAGTTACCTTATTTAAAAGTAGCTGTCCAAAATATAACATTTTAGGTGCTTTTATATATTTTTTTTAAACCTTCAGGATTATTCTGGTATTGAATTAATGAAAAATATAATTGATATAAATATTTAATAAACATGTGTAATTATTAGGATTCTATTAATAGAATTATAGATAACAGATTCGCGTTAGAAGTTTCGTTATATTGCCGCTCTGACCACGTACGAGAAAGTGATTGGTCACCCTGCCACTTACGCACACATTTGCGCATGTGCAGATATCACCTTGCTGTATGTAGTAGTAGTAGTAGGTAAATAACTTTCGACCGTTGTATGGAGTGTCCGGGGTGTGGAACAAGTATACAAACACAAGCTACACGTAAAGCGTCCCGAGACTGCTTTGCAAACAGCCACAGAAAAAAATTATGAATTTCGAATAGGAGATAGAACGTTCCAAATTTGAAGCATTTTGCAAAGGTAAAGTGAATAGGCATCAGTCATATCAGTGTAAGGTTTATGAACAATGGAGGGTGTTTCAATTATTTAATATGCGACCTATGAATATTATGTAAATACCTACCACTATATACATAGTTTCAGAGGTATAGTTTGATTTTTCTACTTTTACTTTCTACTTGCTTTCTTTTTACTTTTTGCTCCACTAAGAAACCAATACTGTAAAATTAGAAACAGAACCTTTCATCAGACACACGATTACACTAACAACTCCAGGCAACGCAACCTGGCAATTCAGCTCCTGGATCAATGTAAATCGACCTTTATTCGTTGAAGTGTTGCAAAATTGCAAACTTACACTAGATCTACATTGGATGTAATATTAAATTGGTGCATTCGATTCGATAATTCACCAGTTGGGTTTAATTAAACCGTAGTGTTTGTGTCTGCGATACGAATACGGCGGCGCCAGTCGCCCGCAGTTGCGGCGTTGTGGCAACCGCATTTGTGATGCTGACGTAATGGTTCGCATTTTGTGGAACTTTGAATCAATCATCTTTGATAATTGTTTTAGGGACACTTTGTAGCTTAAACTACGAGCGCGCTTTGATTGATCACGTCGTGTCGATGCGACCTTTCATCGCCATCCCACCTTTTATCACCCTTTTCTCTGGTCCCTGGCCACTTACTTTGGAAATTTTGAATTGTTCTCTAATTCGTGCCGTCGCCACTCTCTACAAAATGTCTGAAGCGAGCAGACGTGATATCTCTCATCATACTAAATTACAAATACAATAGTTTCTTATATACGTTTAACGGTGTAACGTGTTTAACAGTTTCAAGAAATGGCAAACCTCCACAAGGACACCAAAAGGACTATCCAGGCTACACTACAGTCTACAGGACATGCTTGTGCGATGCCAGCAGCGCATGGCAATGTGATAATAATTATCACTATAAAGTGGCGTACTTTACGCCTACATTTTAAGAGTCGATGCTACATCAAATGGCTTTGGTTGACTCCGCATAACACTGAAAGTTGAATCAATCGTTTTGAAAAAAATGTGTATTAAAATTAAGGATATACACTGATTTCTATACGGCGTGGAATACAGAAAAAAACACAAAGTTACCACGAAATTTTACAAAAAAAACCGCTGTATTCAATAGGTACTTTAAACATACCAATGATGTCTTTTAAATACCAACTGTACTAAATAGAACACGTACAGTATACGACATATATTTTTCAAATTTTTCAATTTCGTTTGTAAAAAAATAGATTCTGAAATAAAGCCGGCGCCCCTGCCGCTCGACTCGCGCAGTGCGGGAAAATATTGATTTCGAGCTAAGGTAATATCGATAAGGTAGCGTCGACTCATAAGCGTGTTGGCAAAATTACAAGCACAGGACGGGCGCGAAGGCCGTACCTCTCAGACTTTTGCGATTTGAAACTCTGAGTGGCGCTGCAATTACTTTGGACACGCGTGTCGCTGGCCACCGTCTCTTGCCACGACTTGTTCATTCCGTCACTTGGTAACTTTAAAAAAAATAATGCAATATGTTGTTATAACTTATCAGTGTATAGTAGTATATCCAGCCGTCTTTTGCTCATACAACTGCACATACATTTTACTGCCTCCGTGGCCAAACGGTTACCATGCCGGACTGCCACGCAGAGGTCCCAGGTTCGATTCCCGGGCCGGGAGAAATAGCTTTATGGCCTACAATTATTTCTCTCGTGAGTTTCGGTGTAATTTGTGGTTGTCTATGTGTGTGTCCATGGCACCCGCGACCCAGGGTTTCCCTAGTGCGGGGCTATGTTGAGTGTGTGCGTTATTTATTTATTTATCTATTACTGACTAAAAGGATCCCCTTGACTGAAAGGAGATTAATAGTATATTTTTAAAATGCTAACAATCTCCCAGGACTATATTACAAGCGTCATAAACAACATCTTTCGTTATAATTATTAATACATAGATCGAACACTCAGAAAAAATTCCTTCGATCGGGCCGGATTCGAACCGACGTCTTCTAGCATACCGTGGCAGAAGCGTCTGGCACAGCGTCTGGTAAAGCGATACCAACTAAGCAACGGAATTAACCAGCGAACCGCACGTATTTTTATGTATTTTTCTATGTGTTTGTTGATAGATAGATCTATGAGATATTAAGTATTTCGTCACCCAGTTAGATACCTTTACAGCTACCAGCCCTGGCTAGAGATGTCGCTATTCGTTGTATTAAAATTTTTTATTGTTGACTATAACAATAAAAAACAAAAATCAATAAAAATTTTAACATCTTTTGTTCCATAGTTTCATACAAAACATAATAAACATATGAAAAACAAAAATTTTAAGTTTTTGTTGTACTATCTAACATTTTTAAGATCTGGGAGTCTACTCGCATTCTCCGTCCCAAACAATTACTGTCAAATAAGTAATACACGACCAAATCAAAATACAATACCAAGTATGAAGCTTTATTCGCATCATGCGTCTTATAATTTGATCGAATATTACTTATTTGACAGTAATTGCTTCAGACGCATGTTGGACGGTGAACGGGAGTAGATCACCTGTATTTAGTAATACGTATGTATTAGTTGTTTAGCAACGCTTCCCGCGTGCTTTCTTTTGCACAGATTAATCACCGTTTAGTCCGATCTATATATTAGAGATGCCACGAATATTCGGCTACTATTCGGTATACGGCCCATTCGGCCACTTTTTTTTGGTATTCGGTATTCGGCCGAATAATACGACTATACGATCGAATACCAAATAATGAATAAAGGCACATAATATTATTCACAATGACTCACGTATTTTAATCATAAATTATTGCTTTAAAATAGTTAACATCATTCAGTGGCAGGTTGTGATAAATCAAAACAATTTTTTCAGCATTGGTTGGTTACAAACGATTGCGCTTTTCCTCATAAACAATTTCTGCTTCTGAAAATAGCCTCTCACTATAAACACTGCTGCCAGGAGACGGTAGATAAATCTTAGGAAATTTTGACAGGCTTGGACACTGCTTTGCGTTTGCTGACCACTACTTGTAAGGAAGGATCTACCGTCCGATCTAGGCGAACAGTTTTCAAATAAAAATCAATCTCCAGTCCAGAAACTGTAATGTATCTATATATTCTATCGTTTTATCATTTTTTAATAAAAACAACCCACCACTGTTACCTCCACACGCGACGCAATGAGACAGGTCGTAACAGGTCGCGCGTGAAATGCACAGATTTTACGCCGAACATTCAGTAGTCTAATATACGACTACGGCCGAGAGCGTCGCCGAATATTCGGTATTCGGTATTCGGCCAAATCACTATTCGTGGCATCTCTATATTACGGGATGGAAATTTGTAATGCCGCCTGGAGGGAAAGTACTCTAAATACTGGAGATAGAAATGTTTACTTAAAGGAAACATTCCCTTATTTTTTAAAAGAAATAAAACTGCATTCATAGATTTTCGAAAATTTCTAGCAACACACGGGAATCGAACCCGCTTTAATCTGAAAAAAATGCACCCTTCACTTTTATTGCATCGATCGATAGGGTTAATTATAAGAATAAAATCTCTCTCACAAAATTGGTTAGTTAAATGAAAAAAACAAACCATGAAATCTTAACGTATTTTAATAAAACGAAAAAAATGGTAATCTAACTAATTAGTTGCTCGAAATGAGCTCCATTTTCTTGGATACACAAATTAAATCTTTTAACGAATTCATTTTGAGTAACTTTTACACTCGCATAGGATTTAAGGTAAATTTAATTCCAGATACCATATTCCATATGGTATCTAGAAAAATACGTTTCCATACAAAACCAAGGGCATCCTTGCTTCGGCCTGAAGCATGTAATTAGATTTAATACATTTTAAGGTACATTGGGCGTTTAGCGCTTATCCCATAGCAGTTTGCTGGGTCTTAGGAGGTTAAATATTTTTATTTTTGTACATTGTGACATGGAACAAAAGTTGTTGTTTATGATGTTAGTAATATAGTCCTGCGTAGTTGTACTTTACAAGTAGCCCTATATATCACTCCCAGAATCGTGATAATATTAATAATTTTGAACTATTTTAATAGATTTAACTCGGACAAGTCGTGTCGCGATCGCGTGTCTAAGGACGCACAGTGTCAGGTAGTCAGACGTTATCGATATGGTGGCGCCAGTCGTTGCAGCATATGATGGCGCAATCTGATTGCTGATGACCATTTGCGAAACGTTCGATGTATACAGAAATCATTTATTTTAATTAAGGCTACCGTCTCTTTATCGTTATTTAATTATGGCAATACACAAGTTTAAAAAAATATGTCTAAAATATTAACAAAACTGATAATAAGTTATCGTTTTTTTCTTTCAATTTTATTTAAAGTTTATTTTTGGAGATTTAATCGTTTTTCCATATGCCTAATTAAATTTCATTTCAATTTTATTATTTGTTTAATATGTTTAATTTGCATAATTTTATGGTATTTAATTATTTTATAATTTTATTTTATTTTTAATTTAATATAGATTATTGTTTGTTGCTTGTAAATAAATAAATGTATTTTTTAGGATTGCAGGGTTCATGTTTGTTTCATGACATTTATTTTTATTATAAAATTATTACATTTGTACAACATAATACGCAATAAAGAATTTGATTTCATTTAATTAATGATTTTATTTCTCAAATACAAAAAAAATACATTAAATAAAGACAAAATGCTATAAATAAAAGCAGTTGTGAGAAACTGGAGTCTGTACTAGTTAAACTAGATTAGTTTTACAGTTCACCGGGTTTTCACCTTCTAGGGCAATTCCTATTACACTTGAAATATTTTTTTTAATAATACCAAGTGGCGGGACGAACAATTCGTGCGCCTGGTGGTAAGTGACACGCCTATCCATAACAGTTGCAGTGCCACTCGGAGCTTTACATCGCAAAGATCTTAGCCCACTGCCACTGCGCCCACCCCAAGACATAAGTTGACAAGCCCCAAGTGCCTGTAATATCACCAGCACCCCTCAAAACCTGAACACAGTACTGCCGTCCACAAATATAGAGCACAAAATTCTCTTTTAAGAACAGGTAAATTTAGTTAACGTAAGTCAACGATGCATAGTTCAAATATCATTAAACAATTTCAATATTCTAAAACTGGGTTATGGTTTTTTCATGATATCTAAAAAAATTTTTTGGCGGCAGAAATAGGTAACGTGGCAGTACTTCCCTGGACGAACTCTTTCACAATGAGCTCTAGTGGTACTAGCAACGAGATGAATCACGAACATCAATAGTAAATGAAACAATATTCTTTATTGCAATCTTTAGAACACTTAAGGATTAAAAAAGACCTTAAAAGTTTGCATTTCCGCTTTCGCTGTGTTCGTTACCGCGGTCTCCTCAACGATCACTACAATGTATATGGAAGTCCTTGTCTAAGCAAATCGTATGAGCCCATTGAACACATGGTAGCAACTGTACACTGCTGAGGAGTTCCTCTCTTCCGTCTGTCATTTCCATAATCAGATCAGATCTAGGTCACCATAACACACTTATGTGCCAAGTTTTATTAAAATCTGTTAACGAAAAGTGGGTGAAATTCAACGTTCTCCGTCCGACATAAGTCCGAAACAATTACTGTGAAATAATTAATAATATAATAATTTTTCCCAAACATGCTCGGAAATGTTTGCATTAGGTACTTTCAAAAAACGAACACGGAAAGTTTGTCATTCATGGACCATGCGACTTCTTTCCGGCTAAGGCCTGCAAAATAAGTATAAAAATCAATTACTGTCCTCTTCTCTAAACTTTTAAACCTACCTACTAATAACATAACGAACTATGTAAACGGACAAAAGTAAAACTCATACCTCCAATTGACCAGTGTTCATAATTGCGAGAATTAAAAATACCTACCCGTACTGTTTACTTAAAAGAAAAGAAAATAGCGGTAACATTTAAATTAAAATGTTTGGTATTCTTTTGTCTTTTTTGTATTTTGATCGCGAAAATGAGTGCTAGTCATAACGAAAATACAATAATAGATACAAATTCAAATACATCATCAGAAGTTCAGCAGACTACTATTAATGTGCCTGGGAAAACAATAACATTTTCTTTTAGCAATTGTCCTAACACATCGAGTATTACTTTTAATATTAATTAATATTTTTTACTTGAACTCCTTAGTCTTTTATTATTTCTTCACACTGTTTGAGAAAAAATCTATACATGTCTCGGCGGGAACAAGGATTGCTTGACTCGTATTTAATACAAGGCCTCGCTCGTGCTCGTCCTTGTACCTCATACTCGTCCAGCAATCCCTTACTTCCCTGCGTCTGCAATAATGTACTAATAACAATTAATTAATACTCGACCAAATTAAAAAATACATGACGCGAATGAAGCTTCATACTTGACATTGCCTTTGATTTGGTCGAGTACTACTTATTTGAAAGTAATTGTTTCGGACGGATGTCGGACGGAGTAAACCCCAGATTCATTCCCTCATTTGTTAAAAAGTCATATACTTTCATTGTTGTTATTGGACATTTTGTTCTTGTTCTAAGACCTATTCCGTTATATACAAATTAACAACGAATTATCTCGTAGCTTAGTGTCATTTAACGTGTTAATGTAAATTAAGGTGGACCTAGCAATAAGCGCCATACAAATCCATGTTGTGTTTAGTGACTAAGTCGAACGCAGCTGTTGTTACAATGACTAACGATTACTATTGTTTATGGTTGCAGTGACACGTTTTATACGGAAGGTATTTGATAAATACGTACTATATTATACTAGCTAGAACTATAATTTGTAGAGTTAATGTCGAAATCACCTCCTAAAATTGAAATTAAATCGTTTTAAAAATACCTCGATTCTTTTATCTCTTTCTCACATGGTCTTAAAATAGAATAATAAAAACTGTAACTATATACGACAATTTTATTTATCCTTCTAGAACAGAACTAATAAAACGGCAGTTATAATTCAGCTCAGTATAGCACCGAGCGCTAATAAAAAATCACCACAGCGGTTTTTATATAGGCGCCAACTGTCGAATTTCGAATTAAGAACGTCCGGTTGTGTAGGTTCAGAGGAAGCGCACTTCATTAAATTCTGTTCTCGTATTTAATCCCGTATATTGGTAGCACTGATTTCTGGCATAACTTTTAAAAATATTTATCTGACATTTTTTTATGAAGAACGTTAATTATCTTTTTGACTAAATAAGTTGTTGTGTAGCATTTTATCTGTGAATTCCTGCGATAAGTGCGCTAGGTTCTATATAAAGTCAACTCAACTAAGTACAAAGCAAATACCTAGTGCATTAATACGAACATACGTCATTAAAAGATTTGTTTGGAATATTTTTGAAAGAAAAAAAAAAGAAAAAAGACTACAATTATGGCCAGGTGCATAGGTCAATGGTCAGGTGACGTAAGTGGAACATACTTACATACATTTTGATGATTTTGAGTCAAATGTTTTGAGCTCTAGGAAGAACAGAGATTCTCTTATAAGAATTTTGACAATACACAAACTTGCCTTTGTTTATCAGCTACACTAAATTCAATACTTACGATGTTTTTTGTCGAAAACATGCAAATTGTGATAACATTTCTTTTCCCATTTTTTATATTTTCTAAGCTAAGTTAGTTTTTGTCAAAAATCGCTACCAGTGGGAACAAAATGCATGAGTCATCCATTTTATAGTGACCTTAGCATAAGTTAGCATTCAAACTAACAGTAAGCGTACAAAATATGCAAAAGTATATTTACCTGTCGATATAGCAATATCGAATTCTAAACTCTACCATGAACGACTTGTGGTCCAAGTTTCAACAATTTATACCCATCGGCGTGTGGTTCTTCGTGTATACAACGCGGCAAAAACAAGAAGGAATACAATCCAATGCAAAAAAGTAACCTTTAGCGTCTTTTCAATAATTGCCGGATTCTTTGTTTCTAGTAAAGTTCGAAGCTATAATTTTATTGCTTATAATAACGTTGAATCATAATGTGAGGCTTGTGGAAGATACTTTTAACAAACATTATTCAATATGGTACAGTTAAGAGCACATAAAGCTTGACACTTTGTACTTTGAACCGTTATCGTAAACGGCACAGAGTTGGATTTAAGTCTTAAGTGTAAAGCTTGATATGCTCTTGACCCTGTACAAAGAACATGCAGTGCTTTTCAGGAATAGTAACTTAGACCAAATTAGTTCATTTATTGACTATAATAATTAATGATACAGCCGTACTCGCCTAATCACAACGTGAAAATGTTATTGTTATTGATACACCTCAGTTTTTAACCGGCTTTTTATCGGTCGGTCGGTTTTTTAGTACTCTGTAATGAGATTATTTTTGAACTATCTTCCTGATACTGATACACTAGGTGCTTTTTAAATAAAGCTATAGATGTAAATTAAAGAACCGATGTATGTAATAACTTATTTATATATTAAAAAACAGACCTGATCGGTTTTCACTGTTTGTTGCCGCGGCCGCAAAAACGCAGATAGAAGTCTCGTCAAACCTAATTATATGAGCTTAAAATCAGGTAACTGCTGTATAGTGTTGAGGAGATCGTCTCATCTGTCTACCATTTATATCATCAGATCAATTCTAGGTTACCACAACATTTTATTTTCATGGGTTGGGTGGTTTCATTACATTACTTCTATGTACCAAGTTTTGTTAAAATCGGTTAATGGAAATTGGGTGAAATTCAATAAACCGGCTTAGTACCCAGATTTGCCACCCTTAGAGGTTGAATATTCTCTTCAAATTTGAATGGAGCCACTACTAAGGTATCCCTTATCCAACAGCAAAAGGAATAATCTAAATCATTCACAAACAAAAATTCATAGAATTGAGAACCTCCTCGTTTTTGCAGTTAATAATAAATTGCACTCTTACAAACTTTCTGATCAAAATTCATTTTTATCTGTTTATAAACACGTAAACAATTTCAACACAACCACAACAACATTATAACATTTAAATTCAACCCTATATCGCTTGCGATAAGAACGTTCCAAAGTCCAAAGTGTCAAGAAAATTGTAGTTCCTAAGTTCAAAGTGTCAAGACAATAGTACTTCTCACTAATAAATACAATAAATACTTTTTTAAAGGCGACAAATTAAAAAAATTCACATGATTACAGCTTATCTAAATTAGATGAATGGAAATGTTAAATTTTACGTCCCACAAGGTATGCCAATTTCCTAAACGCAGACGATATCACAAGAAAAGGCTAATTACGAATTTTATCAGAAGGTAATAGAGTAGGTAAGAACTCGTTTACCTTGTGGAGTAGCCACTAAAGAGAAACAACTTGGACTAGATTTTTAAAATGCACTTAGGTATTTTCCTTTATTTACGTTGTTATTTATGTAAATGCATCTTTGCCCATGGAAGACGCACTTTTTGCTCGTGGCGTAATTGGCACTTACATTATACTTTTTGTCGTTTTAAAATTCCTCGCTAATAAATAGGCGAGCGAAAATTCCAATGTTATTTCGGTAAACCAAGAACAAGAAGTATTATTTCTTCTGTTAAAATGATTGATCACGTTTTATAAAATGAACGTGTACCATGGAGTGCCTGCGTCGCGATTGCATGTGCAAGACCAGAGTTGTGCCTCCAAAAGGGGAAATGTTGCATAAACCTGTCCTAGCCTCGGGAAATTCACGATCAGTGATAGTCTAGATTGCATTTTGAATTTCGAAACGTTATTTCCAATAAAACGTTTTAATATTCAAATAGACAGATAGAATTTATAATAAACATTACACTGTTCCATGTCAGCCAGTATGAAATATTTGTATTAAAAAAGAGTGAAATGAATAAAGTAGGTAACAAATTATTAAATTTTAATAATAAAGTTAATATAATACTGACCGAAAAAATCCTCCCAATTCATAGAATGATCTGAGTCAGCATTCGCACCGTCCATCTTCTTAAGCACTTTACTTAACGAACTTTACATCTTCATAACTAAAAGGGAACACATTGCTTGTTTTCTTTGTCACCAAACACTAAATCGTTGATAAACAAAAAGACATCGCGATAAATTCGCGTGGAGCAGCGAAAGCGGGAATCACGCACGACGTCTCCCCACGACGGACAACTTACAAGTGAATGAAAAACTTTACTCTCCCTCCCCCTGTTGCTTTCCTCCTCCCGCATGCACTCGGTCTGCATCCTACGCTGCTGCCTCCCTATACGTCCTACGCGAGCATTATAATGTTTAATGCAAGATTTAGTATAGGTACGTGTGTGATTAAATGGAACTTATTGTGGTCTAGCTTGTCGGTTTCTATTTCTATTTCAATCTTCCTTGTGCAATTGAAAGTGTGCGTACGTTGTGCAAAGATGTTTGTACAACGTTTTAAATATTTGATTATTAAATTCTCTGATATTAATATGTAAGTCCTCACCCGTGAGCTACTGTGAGTAATGCGACCCAGACTGATGTAATGTCATTTTTTTATGATTATAGTGACGGGAACTACGTTCCACTCGTCATCACGTAACATCACGTCTCATAAAATATGCGCACAAGTCCTATGTGCGCGTATATCTTTCACAACGACCTCTACTGCTACTAAAATGTACTAAATCTCCTTACGAAAGTTCTAGTATAGATAGATTAGTTACGCATGGTTCCCCAGGGCAATACCCATAATCATGCGTTTATGTACTTTATTAGACAATTATTTTAGATAATGTATTAGATAACATCGCATACGTTGTTTTGATCCCAAAAGTAAATAACTTTAAAGCACTTATATTACGGAAATCGGAAACAACGACAGTACCAGAAACGCCCAGAGATAATACAGAAAAGTTAGTTTAGACTTCATAGATGGCGACACCATGAAAACCGGTGAGCAAGTCGCTCGACTACGGAGGTCGTCAAAAAAGGTAGGTCCTTGAGTTTAAACATGCTCCGGATTCATAATAAATGCTATACATCTTCTGCATAAGAGTCGTCGTCGTCGTCGAGAGTTCAGGTTGTATCGACTTTGATTGATGCCGCATAATAGTGGAAGTGTTGAATCAATCACTCTGGAAAAAATATTTATAGTAAAATTGAGGATGTGCGCTGATTACTATACGGTGTGAAAACACGATTCCCAAACATGTTCACGACTGAAAAAAAAACACAAACTTATCTCAAGAAAACCGCTTTATTCAATAGTTACTTTACATCATCTTTACATACACCAAGGATCTTTTTCACTTCTCATGCTCTTAAGTTCGTATTTATGCTGGGTGTAGGCTGCGTAGAATAGGATTTTATGCTCCAGTGCACAAAATAAAATGGTCGTTCAAGACCGAGGCAATGACGCCTGCGCCAAAAGCCACACGCACTAGAACTTTATAAAATAAAGTTTTACTTTTGGTTTTTTATCCGTGTTATATTACAAAATTAAAAAAGTAGGCAATAGTAATACCACAGATAATACAATACTATACTAGGTAATACTAATAAATTATAAGAAATAGAAATGCATAAAAAACAAAAGCTTGTAAAATATAACTGAGCATTATGTAGTCCGCGACCTGAGTCACGTGTAGAAAAAAAAAGTAGTACATTGGCGGAAAGTTCTTATTTTTTTGGCAATAGTTGTGTTATCGTTTATTTGTAATATAGCTGTTTAATTTCCTCGTAATCGAAGTGAAAAGCAGTGTATAACTCGTTCATAAAACTCATTTTACCCTCGACTTAAGTATCCTCGTCGATATACTCGTCTTGGGTAAAATGACGCGTTTTATGCACTTGTTGTACAATCTACTATTTCATATCAACAGAACTAAATGGAACACATATATTATACGACATACATTTCTCAAATGTCCCTGCCGTTCGACCCGCGCAATAAAACTTATTCAGTACAGGAAAAATTTGAATCCGACCTCAGGCATCTTTGACTTCTACTGCGAATTAGAGTCACATTCTAGGAGGATATTAAAGTACGGCAATTTCATCTGCAAGTTTGTCAAATCTATTCTACTTAGACAATTGTTTACCCTATACAAGACCAATGTTTATTCGTTACCGCGCTGATGAGAACCTGCGCGACAAATCTGTAACTGTAACTAGGGTTTCCGTACGCTCTTGACCAGGACCCTGATAACCAAAATTCGATCATGCCATTATATAAGCTAGTTATGGGCTGCCGCCCCATTCTTGCCGTTACAGGGACGTTCCCCGTAACTTCACCCAACCCAACCTAAACTTTTTTTATAATATTAAGTGACGGGAAGAACAAGTCGTGCGCCTGATGATCAGCGACACGTCTATCCATGACAGTTGCAGTGCCAATCAGAACTTTAAATCGCAAAGATCTGAGGGGCACTGCCCCAGCGCCCGTTACTCTGAGACATAAGTTTACAAGTCCCATCCCATGTGCATGTAATTTCACCAGTACCCTTATCCTTCAAAACCGGAACGTAGTAATGCCACATTACTACTTGATGGCAGAAATCGGTAAGGTAACCTATATAGTGTAATCGAAATGGCACTGCCTTGTACAGCACTCCAAAGTAAGCTTGGATTTCAGGGCTTTACACGCCACCTGAATGACAATTATTGTAATCTTGTACTGAATGACAATATTTACTTGTTACAAGTTTGCGTTCAAATATGGTTTGTGGATCTAAAAACTTCACAATAATTGTAAAATACGCTGTATTTTAACTACATAATCGATTAAACAAAATAATCAGAAACCATAAATTTAAAAGTCCAAAAAATTATGGAAAATAGAAAATAATTTGCCATATAGGGCGGTCTACACTGCTCCTTCATTATGAAGTTGAAGTTCGAAGATCCAAAGAAAAAGCGTAGTGGACTATCATTGCTTATCTAACGGTTACCTAGGGTTCTTCCACCAATGAATTTACAGCAAGTGAGGGACGTCACGGAAATGAACTTAGCGTTCGAATACATTTCAAGATCCAAGTCAATTGTTTGATTTATGAATTTAAGTACAGTATGTGGATTAAATTTAATAAATAAATTGAGTGCATGCGTGTTTTAAAAGTAATTAATAAATATTTGTGACAATGTTATGCAATATGATGTAAAATAACTTTAAAATAAATATTAAAAAACAACTTCACTTTACCATGTTCGAAAAGTGTATTATTTGACAGTTGTATCCGAAAGCAAATACAGTCTGTGGTCAATCATTGATCGTTTGATTCTCTAACAACATGGCGAAGTTATAGTCAGTTGTTATTTAACGTGTAATTTTTCATGTTTAGACCTAGACAAATAGGGTAATTATTGTTTGTGTTCTATTCTTAGTTTCTTGTGTTCCAATATCGAACAGTCGGCGGCACGGCTTCACTTAAAAGTAAGTTGTTTGGCTTCAATGTCACGAGTTGTAGAGATGTTAAGCTACTCTATTTGTTGAATAACTTTTACCGATAATTGCATTTGATTCCTCACATTTTTATGCACGTTATCCTTAATTAGATTATAAAGAGCATGTAAGCACTGAGTTTTAAAGTTGTCGCGTTTGTTTTAGTTTAGAAACCGACGTTGAAGACGGCGAATGGGGAGAACAATATTTTGGGGATCATTGAACTTCATTGTAGGGATTTTTTAATGGTTTCACGATGCCACGGCGCGCAATTGAAGTAGCACAGGTTCCTGTACATCCTAAAAAGAAGACCAAATTGTCTGACGAGCTTTCACCTAGTCTGGACGTGAGTTTCTGCGACGACGAAGCCCTACCTCCGGGAATCGTCTTTTGTGATGTGCTCCAAAAGAAATGGCGCATCGGAAAGCCTATAGGTGAGTTCCATGCCCGGTTTATTTCGTACTCGTTTGAGAAAGTGCCAGATATTTTTCTAAATTTCCTTAATAATTTCACATTTAATTCAGTAAACTTAGATATAAAGAAGTGCTAATGGTCGATGTCTTAAAAGCTATTTTTTGGTATGTAGAAGATGGTTTCATCTTTTTCTTGAAGTTTTCCAAGCGCAGTCTAATTTCACAACTCCCACAAAACAATATAGGGTGATTGTTTGGAAAGAAAAGAGGACAACAGAATATATTATTATCTTTATTAGGATGGCTAGATTTCATCTGGCTGGGCCTTAAGCATGCCCAAGAGTTTATGCCTGTTAGTGGGCTTTCTTACGAGGCACAAAGGTGTGTTAACTGCTTAATTGCCAAATCTAGCCTCTATTCTCTATCGTAACTTTTGTGTCCTGAGAGAGTCCAATTAGGTACTCAGAGGCTGTTGCTGGCCAACGCCATAGCCTCTACAGTGTTTGGTGATATAGACATTATGACAATAATTCGTACACATGTACTAATTCGATACCAGCCATTAATACTACGCTAACTTGACTTATATTGATTTTGCGATACCATATTATGCCATGATACCAAATTATTCAGCTAGTTTATATTATATTCAAAATTAAGGCAATAATTTGTAGTAAAAAATCTGTAATTATTTTTGAAAAGAAAAGTCTTCTTTAAGCAGTGCATGTTGCCAGTGATGACCTACAGCTCTGAAATGTGATCACTTACTATGGGCTTCATAAAAAAGCTCAAAGTCACTCAATGAGGCATTTCTCTACGTGATCAAATCAGAAATGAGGAGAACTGTAGAAGAATGAAAGTCACCAACATAGCTCAAAATATTAGCAAGTTGAAGTGTAAAACTGAAAACTGTTGGGGCAGAAAGATTCTCAAATGGAGAACATGAACTGGAAGGCGTTCAGTGGGTCGACTCCCTACTAGATGAACGGATGACCTGTTAAAGACGGCGGGTAACAGATTGATGCACGTCACGTCCGACCGGCTAGTCTGGCAACCTTTGGGGGAGACTGATATGATGATGATGTTTGAAAATTATACATTTAACGTAAGCTTCCCGTTTTGGTAAAAAGTTGCAATTTTTAAGTAACATTATGTTAATTGTGTTCATTGCTGGTGTCAATTTAATAAACAACCTGCAATTAGGACTGGGGACTTAATGTTATATTTGTTTTATTAAAGATTGCCAGTTTTATGTTTGGTAGTAATTAAATGTTTCATTCAGTATAAACACTTTTTCGCACTTGATTTTTTAATATACTGTAAATAAATAAGATTACAAATATACAAAATTGTATTTGAAACTGAAATAAATTATCTTGAATAAATTTTGTAAAATTATTCAAGTGTCATGGACATGTTTGTACCAGAATATATGACGGCACATTGTAGTATCTAATAAATGGAAACTACATATCAGATACTAACTCAGAATTCAGCAAGCCTAAATGGTCATTGCCATTTAAAAAAATTAAAAGTTAGTCGTTTATCTCTAAAGCCTGTAAAATACAGTGTAAAAATCAAATACTATACATTTAAGAATATATTAATTATTACCATCATCTACAACTCTGTATAGTAGCTCTGTAGTCATCCACCATGCATAGTCATGCTAGTCTCTCCCATTCGCATCCTGTGACTTTGATTTTGTCATCTACTGGTCTCTCTACAGAATGCTCCAAATTTTTTTGTTAGTATGGGCTGTGCAAATTGCACATTACCTATATTTTAAAGTTTTAAACATTAGGGAGTGATGACAATGTTTGACGAGCCAGTCGGAGAGTGTTTTTTTACATTCAGCTTTGCTCAATGGATAAATATTTTGGATTTTGTACTAATATGCCTAAATAAATCTTAAAGGGGTTTAAATAGGTTTAAAAGTTTGTATGGAGGACCAATAAAACTATGATAATTATTATAGTACTCTACTAGCTAACTACTAACTATGAGCTATACGAAGTACTTATTCTACACAGACGAAGTTGCAGGCACCAGCTAGTTTTACAAATATATACTCCTGTCCATTACGTTATTTTTATTCCAATGCCAAACGGAACGGACGGAACGGAAAATTACTTAACCTATTACAATGTATACCGTCACCATCTTACACTCTTCACCAAATGAATATATAAAACGAAAAATGTTGTAAGCATATAAGTAGTTCTGCTCTTTGTTATGTTGTCATAGATGATAATAATGTGCCAGACAGCCACGCCAATTACCTGGTCTCTAAATCTCTAAACTAGGGAATTCCATGTACTATGAGTACCAAATCAACGGAGTTCACTCTGGGGCATTGGGCGCCCAGTTCAGAACTAACTCAAAAAAGTTATTTTCCCATGTTCATCTTACCGGGAAACGAACCTGGGACCGCCGCATCCAGTGCCCACAGTGCAAACCTTTGGGCCACAGTGGTGACTTTAGTAGTAGTAGAACTCCTTGTTAAAGAGTTCCTCTAGGGAAGTAATTACCACCTTGACTATTTCTATCACCAAGCATTAATGTGAACATTACTGCATTCCAGTTTTGAAGGGTAAGGGTGCTGGTGAAATTCAAGTCAACTTATGTCTCAGGGTAACGGGCGCAGTATCCATCAGACCTTTGCGATTTAAAACTCGCGACACCGCAAATGTTATGGACAGGTGTGTCGCTTACCTCGACTTGTTCGTCCCGTCACTATATATAAAAACTAGCCAAAACAGTTTCCACTAATGTTTAAACCAAGTTACGTTGGATAGACAAAGTTGTACTTACCAGTACCCAGGCAATAACTAACATATAGTTACTACCGAGCAACAAATTATAAATCACTTTGAATTATAACTTAAGTAAAGTATATTGAATATCACGATGTTTTAGTATCATGATTTGATAATCAATCATTTTTGAAATTAGTTCCCTAGTTGTTACAATTTTTAATACAAAGATCGAAAACTAAGAAAATTTCCTTCGGTGGATTAATTATGTTAATAAAGGCAGATTCAAACCTGAACGGCTTATTGTCAAATATATTATTTCTTGATAAGCCCGTATAAAATGGCCCATTCACTACCTGCATGGCAGTACGCCGCGCAGGCAGGAGATTGCTCATCATCGAGTATATAAAAAAGAGACGAAATATCGTTTAATTTGTTTGAAAACTATTCTGTCAAAATCGAACTGCGCTCCATCGGAGCCAGCACGAATTCGAAACAATTGTCGGGTGTCGTCAATTGTTTCACTTCAAAACGACCAGATTAACTTGAGCTTTGCTATAATGGACGTAAATTGCAAAATTACATATTTAATGAGATTCCGTTTGTTTTGTAATTAGATGTTTTGCTGTTTTTCCCATACCACCGAATAGAACAGCCCCCATTGTTAGAGATATTATCTTTATTACAATAAATACATAATATTTTTGGAATATACGAAGACGTACACTCTGGTCAGTTGTTGGCCCTGTACTATTTCAGTTTTCTAAATTTGTGATTTCACCGCAAACGAAAGTTGATATTTGAAAGAGATATAAGGCCCATTTACCTGGTGAGTTGCCAGGGATGGCCCTTATTTCGTCTCTATTCCTGGTTATATACTCGATGTTACTCACGCACTATCCTGCGTATGACCCACGTGTGGAGTCTCACAAGACGCATTGCAGGATGGCTTGCTCGCTGCGAATATATTATATTCATGAACCTTCATTACGCGGCACACGGCAAGACAGGATAATGAATTCGAGGAACCTATTTTTAGAATAATTTAGTGCGACAATTAGGTGTTGCAAATGGGCCTCGCGGACGTAGGTAGGGTCTTGGATATTATAATGAAATTTGGTTTATAATAGAAGAAATATAATCATTAATACTTTTGAAAAGAAAGATTTGATTCCTAAGCTCTTTCCGTTTGTTCTGCTCAGAATGTCAGGAAAATCGGTTCAGTATATTCCGGAAATGCTTAAAAGAAACACTGTTCCTATTGGTGGTACGATTTCTGTCCTTGCAAAACCCGTCTTTGTAAGTGCCACAGCGCTACCTATTTCTACCTCGAAAATAATATTGGAGTTTCATATTGAAAGGCAGGTAGAGCTAAACAAATCCTAAATACAGGAGACTTAAGGTTTTATGTTCCATGACAGGGCACCTACTGTATTAACAATTATTCCTTTGTAAAAAAATGAACATGTGTGCCTTCTAAATACAAATCTCGTGACTGGATGAAGTCGAAAATAAATGGCGACACTTCCATACACCAAAGTACTTATCGCGAAACTAGAATGTATTTGATTGTACTAGACCTAAACCTAGACATGATGATTGATCATAGATGCGAACTACCAATATACACATTGAACATGGCAAGTGCAATGGCCTCTAAAATCCATAGAGAAAACTTGTTCCTCCAGTACTTAGACCACTTCATGACTTGATGTGTTTATTCAAAGCAACTTGATGTAGCCTGGTTTTGTTTTACTCTGTAGTATTACTAGTATGGAATTAGGGTTGGCACGTGATATCGTTCGCTTTTAACTTTCAAAATCTCGTCTATATCGTGATCAATAATTATCATAAACCTATGCATATACCCTTACTAGGTATAAGTCTACTTTTAGAAGTAGGTTTATGGTATAGTCCAACACGTTGGCTCAATGTGGTTTGGGGTCTCTTTGAGATGGCATCCCCAGTAGCGTGAATGGATGAAAAGTAGGTAGTATTGACTTTTTACTTTGTTATTATTATTGATACAAAATCCAACAAACACAAAGAAAAATTCCTTCGACCCGGCTTGGTCGGACCAGCTACTTTTATGCCAAACCGGGGCGTGCTCAACAGCCACGGAACGAGATAACATACCTCACAAATTTCCCTATGTGCTCGTAGCCGATCTTTTTCTTCACAATTAAACCAAGTAATTATTAGTAAAGTTAAAATAAAAAATATATAAATTTAACATTGCACATGATTCGAATAACACTCGTGATGCGAGGCATTTTAATAAAACGCAAAACACTTTTAAGATGGTTATTTATTATATAACGCGTTACTGTGGCGAGCGTGAAGATATATCAACCTACAAAAGTAATAATAGAAATATGGATCCATTGAAACCCAAAAGAACAGCCTCCGGAGAGAAGGAACAACCCGTACAATGTCCTATCCCGTCAGAGATACCTACACTGTGATATACCGGGATACGTTCCTGTCCCTCGTTATACTTCTGCTGACGACGTATCTGAGACTCCCACACCAGGTCACCGAAGACTACTGTGACTCGCTCTGGCCGTGTGTCACGGCCACCTGATAGGTCGACTTTGAAATTCTTTGTAATTACGTATTATTCCTTATATCATTGTTTATTTAGTCGATTGTTTCGGTTCATTCGCGACGTGTTATTATAAATTACCGTGTTAGAAGTATTTAGCGTTTTATAATATAGAAATTGACATAAGATTCGATGTCGAATTGACATTCAAAATCGCATTGTCTCCAACGTAGGCAACGTTGAAGACAAGCGTTCTTCAAGCTAGGCTGTCACTGCTCGTGTGTTCCTTTGTAATAGAAGTTATGTTAGTTATGTGAATTCGACTTTTTAAACAAAGGAAGTAGAATTCTTAGGTTTTCGCGATTATTACACATAGGAAATGAAACTATTTTTCCGTATTTAAATCGCGAAAAAATAAAAAGAAACTTTTTTTTTCATTTCCAAAGGAAGTAGTTTAAATAGTAGTAATACATATCAGAGGCTTAACTGAATATCGAACATACAAAAATATTATATTCTTTTAATGTCACTTACGTTTAGTTTTCGAAGTATACTTCCATTATTACACTTACTAATGAACTATCAATACTATTCAATCATTTTATGGAATACAGCGTAGGCAAAATCTTTTGACTTGAATATATATAAATCCTAATCCATAATCATTTTAAGGTAAATATTTTTATTTTTACAGGTAGAGGTAGTTTCGGTCGTATCTATCTTGCGTCTGATGATGTAGAAAAGGAAGTCACCAAATCTAACGCCAGATATGTGGTTAAGATCGAACCCCACACCAATGGACCGCTTTTTGTTGAAGTACATTGCCTCATCAGAACCGCTCAGGTTGAAAAAGGTATGACTATTATCCAATGGAGTGACGTCAGCAAATTAAAAGGCAATCAATTCACTAATTCTTTCCAGCATAACAATAGTAGTATTGTCCAACCGTTACGGTTCTCAAGTAACCTTGACTTTAAACTCTAGCACATTGATTGATTATTTTGCTCATTTAAACTTGTTTGTTTTTCTAGTGAAATCTTGGCGTCAACAAAATAAGCTGAAGCACTTAGGCATGCCCATTTATATATCTAGTGGCTCCTTTACTGATGAAAACAGTGGTACCAGATATCGCTTCCTCGTCCTTCCACGCTATGACATTGATTTACAAAAGGTCATCGCGAGAACTAAAATACTTGACCTTAAAAATGTCCTTGTATTAGCTATTCAGATTTTAGATGTCCTCGAATATCTTCACGAACAAGGTTACACACATTCTGATATCAAAAGCTCTAATCTCATGCTCGGATTTGATGGAGGAAAAGTGAACAAATTTCCCTTGCTGAAACCTACACCATCATTCCAAAAAGAAACTAAAGAAGTTGGTGTTTTGTCTGGAAAACACAGAAAGGCCAAGACTGGAAAATCTAGAACCTCAAACTACTATGACGATGAGGATTTCATAATTAACGAGAAGTCTGCAAATAATTCCGAAGACGAAGATAATAATGTAAAACTCGCAAATGTGAAGAAGAAATTGAGAAAAATTCTGTCTGACAAAGACAGCAGGACTCTGCATAGGCACCACGCCTTTAACCTGCGACAACTTTCTAATTATGTCAACTATGAAGACTTGAACAGCTCCGTTTGTTCCGACCAATCTTATCAGAAACTTGTTGATGATTTTGGGCATAAGAATCTGATTCGTACTTCCGAAGAGTTTATTCAAGACGTCAAAAAGAAAGCTAAGTGTGAATCCGAGATTAATTTGGACCAAATTCACAAAGAAGCAGTGTTGTCACAATCAAATGGGCAGATTTACCTGCTGGACTATGGATTAGCTTCAAAGTTTTTGGACTCAGAAGGGAACCACAAAGATTTTGGAATGGACGCTCGCAAAGCACACGACGGAACGTTAGAATACAGCTCTAGAGATTCGCACATTGGGGCCCATTCAAGACGATCGGACTTGGAAACTCTTGGATACAATTTACTGGACTGGCTGACAGGTTCTTTACCTTGGAAAACATCAGAAGTTCTCGCCGAGCCGGACTTAGTTCACGCCTTAAAGAAAAACTTCATGAGTGATATCAAATCCTTCCTAAAAACTTGTTTCAAGACTGAGTTTTATCCACAATTCATGGAGAAATACCTTGAATACGTCACAAGTCTGGAATTTACGGACAAACCTGATTATGACTATTGTAGAAGCTTATTTAAAAGTGAGCTCCTCAAGAATGGGTGTAGCAAGGATTTGTGTCTGAATTTCGCACAAACTTCTATGTCTCCCACTAGTCGTAAATTGTGCTACTCAAAGAGATTCGGAAAAAAGAGCAGTCCTGCAGACTTTTTAGCCAGGAACGGCATCAAAAAGGCTTATGAAAGAGAAAATGTGACGTCATTCGAAAACGACTTAAAATTGGAACTACTGAAACAAACATTGAACTGTTCCAGTGATGGAGTTAGAAAACCCTGCACTTCCAGAAATTTCTTTGTTTCCGACGCGGATTTAGTCGCCCGACTTAAAAAATCTTTACTCCCACACGACATTTTCGGCAAGAAACTGTCTCCAAAGAATTTGCGTTCTAAACAAAAGCTCGTTAAGAAACGTCGTGGTGTAAAGAAACATAGAAACAGCATTGGAAAGTTTGGGAACTTCATGGGATCGGCAAGACAGTTTACTTGGGCGGAAATATTAGCTGGAAACCCAGAGGACATTATCCGCAAAGAAAGAAATGCAATTGTCAATACTAATAATGATGAAGACGATGATGAAGAAACATGTAAATATCGAATCAGGAAACTATCAAGTTCCTCGGACGGTAGCGAATCTAACCCCCAATCTCCGTTACTTCACAAGGATTACTTATTAGACATGAACCCCACATATGCTATGAAAGAGGTGATAGCTAATCTAAAGAAGAAGCTCAGCGGGAAAAATCCTAAAGATTGGGAAGATTCCACAGAAGGCTTGGAAGGATATACACCAGCCATGGTCAAAGTTCATAGAATGAAAGAAAAACGGGAAGCCCGAGAAAAAGCTGAAGCAATAAAACAACACACTCTTAAGAAGGAAGTCGTTGTAGTTCTTCCGCGATTTACCAGATCTAATAAAAAAGGGAAGAAGGAATTCAAAAAAACTAGACAGAAAACATATAGTACCAGCAGTGAGGACGAACCGGAAAAGAAAATCGAAAGATCTAGAACGACTAGGTCCAAAACTTCTAGTGACGAAAGCACTGACGAAGAGACACCGAAAGTCAAAGTTTCTAAGAAAATTAAACAGAACTCTGACAATGAACGGGATAAAAATATCAAAAACTCCATGAAAGTGACAAAGACGAGACAAAAGAATTCGACAGACATTGATGTTGACAAAATTGAAGTAACTGATAAAAAACCTAATAAAAGATCAACAAGATCTAAAAAACTGGCAGGCGCGAAGAAAGTTGAGACTGAAATTTTGGAAAAAAGTACTAGATCAAAGTCTAAGAGTGCTGTCAATATTGCGAGCACTAAAGAAGAGCTTCCAAGTAAGCCAGTTACTGTAACATGCAGAAGTAAGTTTTATTCATGAACTAACATTATGTACCATTAAAGTATTGCTATTAATTTTGAAAAGAGAAACATTATTTTATATTATTGTCTTTAATTATATGACTGTTCTATCATGTCATGTTCTATGGTGTAATTAACCAATTCTAAATCTTTCTGCAAAGAGTTAAGATTTAAGAACTACTTTTAACTTATTATTACTTTATTTTTCCAGAATCAACACCGAGAACAAGGCAATCTGCACCAATCCTAACTAATAGAAGGAGGTTGCGAAGCAGCAAGCGTAAAAGGGAATAAATTTTTAAACTCGTCAGTCATGATAGGCAACTTCAGATATTATTATTTCATTTCAATGGAATTAATTGAACAAGTGACGATTTAAAAACATAAAGTACCCTTTGAAAACCATCTTGCTGAATTACTGATTTATATGAGCCTATTGATTATAAATCTTTGAATGCCTCCTCGCATATCTTCCAGTAAGTTGCCTATATCGACTTACCTCGAAATATTTTAAAATTTCTTTTCAGTCCAAATATGGACGAAGCGTATTAGTTATAAGCTCAGGGAATACAATATTGTAATCCAATTTTTTATGTTTCTATATTGTGAATTAGTTTTCATCAATTTAATACTAGTACGACCCACCATTGTTTTTAATTAGTCAAAAGGGTCATTGATGATTTAGGTCATCCGCAGGTCATATCATTAACATCGAAGTCGCACATTTTGTGCAACTCCTCTTCTACCACCAGAACTATCAAACATAGACAAACAGTTCCTACTGCGATATTGAAGTATATGAACACACCAATTTATAAAGTCTTTAAACAACGAAATCTAATATCACAATATTGGTTTCTCCCTTCTACATTGGACTAAAACTGTGACATAGTACATGAATGACCGCAAAAACATGTCTGTGATTTTATTTGATTGACAAATTGATAAGACAAATAACTATTCTATCTAAATCTTATTTCAAAATGTAGACATCACATTTTTCTCTTTATGAGATTGATTTGGATCTATTTTTAATGCGCCGGGTGTTCTCCTGTACTCTTTTTGGCCATTAATAAAATCCTATAAATAATTATAATAAAAAAATATTCTGTACCATTTCTTGGTCGCAAACTTACTAGGCTTTAAAAAAATTGCATTTAGTGAAATATGTTTTTGATTTCAGATCGTCTGTAGTGTTTACTTTAGACTTACAACTTCGTAGATCAATAAAATGATTTTGTTTACAAACGTGTTGGTTTTTGTTTTCAAAATTCCTTTAAACCTATACTGTTTAAGCCTAGGGCATAATGAGCCCAATGAATAAGACTAGTAAGTTTTATTAACACATTTATACTAAGTAGTTAGGCAACCTTCGCTTGCCCGCCCAAGCCTGTAAGTACCCGGTGTACAAGTAAGTCGTCTAATGACGGCCGTATGCAACCGAAGCGATTGGGCGCGTCGCCTTCGGCAAGGCGAAGTAGTCTACCGAAGGCGGCAGACGACCGCCAAGTAAATACCATAACCTCTGAGACACTATATATATATATAGCCGGAAGATGCATAATAATAATATTTTTTGGATATGTTACGTCTTGTAACAATACAAAACATGCACCTGACGAAGTCAACTTGACACGTGGATATTGTTACAGACACTCCTAATCCCGTTTCCTTTCATTATTGTTATTTTAAGTTAACGCTAAAACCGCGAAAAGCCGAGAAAAAAATAAAAAAATTATGTACATATACATATGTTTCTTTTATTTTTGTCCACCCTCTAAGATGTATGTACAAATTAATTGGCTAAAATCCTATTGGCCAAAGTTTCAGCAAATAATTTGTTACTTGTTGTAGCTGTAGCCGTATCAATTTTAAAAAGGAACTTCCGCTACTTGCACAATGTTTTGGTTAAATTGTGAATAATAAATTTATTATTAACGCACTAGATTAACTTGTCCATCACAGTGTTGGTGACAGGCGTTTAGTGTTTTGTTGTTTTAATTAGTTCCACGAAAGTTTTTACTCTCAATTACATGACATAACCTGTAAATAATAAGTTTTACAAATTGTTACATAAATAGTGACTTCCTTTTAATTAAATCGCTATGGAAATCCAAGGCCAAAACGTTATACGTGTCGGCTCCAGGAAGAGCGAGGTATTTATTCTGTTTTATGTGTAATTATCTTACAATTCTAATTGCTATTTATAAATCGCCTTCACATAGATTTTCACTTAGACCACGGTTTGACGATCCCTGACACGTCCAATTCACCGTTTGATAACTAAATCGATTAAAAAACGTCGAGTCACTGTGACGGTTCATTACATTTCATATTCAAAATATTGATATAAAGTAGAAGTAATTTTTGCTTGACATTAGCATTTACAAATCATCGTTTGTTTCGATGGAGCCATAGCATTTAAAAGAAGAAGAAGTATATATCTCCTATATAATCAATGGCGTATTTGCAGTCTTGGCCACCCTAGGCCTCAGGCCATGTAGTCAGTACCAGCCGCCCGCGCCCCTTTCTCAGCACACATCATATACTCGTAGACTACATAATGAATTTATCGCCAACTTTTATCAATATCAATTCAGAAATTTTGTTATCTATAATAGCTGCTAGTTTTTAATATTTTCAGAGGTTTCAGATTTAAATAAAACATTGAAAACGGTTTTAGGTTTCATTTATTTAACTATGGGTTTATTCTCGTCCAAAATTAGATATGTGTTTTACAATGTGTTACAAAACTCTTCTGCACTTAAACGCAGCAAAATTATTAAATAAATCCTCACAATCCAATGTCTTTAAAAAATCAGCTTCCATGTTAAGCAAAGCAAGATCGTTTAACCTTTGCTCCATCATTGTTGTGCGTAAATAATTTTTAACTCATCGTAAACAAGAAAATGATAGATATTTAGGCACATTGAGTTATTTCTTGTTATCATCAGGGAATTTTTTGTCACGATTACGACGGCCCTAGGCCCGTCACTGTATATAATCTATAAATTATTTCAATTTGAATCAACTCATGCATGTCCAAGGGTCTATTTCACAGAGAGTTTAGGTCGTAGTTCACCTTAGGGTCTTTGAATAATAATAATAATGTGCCAGGCATCCACACCAATTGACACCTGGTCTCGAACTAGGAATTCCCCTGCACTATGAGTACCAAAGCAACAAAATTCACTCTAAAGTACTACACTCAAGAATACTGAGATTAAAACCAATTTAGAAAAGTTAATTTCCCATATTGGTCCTATTTGGGAATCAAACCACAGATCTTCTCATCCAGTGACCACAGTCCAAATCATTGAGCCACTGATGTTGTCAATATTCCATGTTTAAAGGAAGTAAAACTACAACTATACTTTATATTCTTATGCCAAGATCTCTCTCTCAATAATAGAATAAGTAATAGCATAAGTAACTAAATAAATAACTTAATAAATTTACATAGAAAATATTATTACAGTTTAATAGGGTTGTCAAATATTTTAAAACAATACTTTGATCTCTAGATACTTTTATATACATATATGGGCCATTATTTTATTTTAGGACCAATTTGGAATACGTTTACAGATTTTTTTAATTTTTATAAACTTATTATTTATGTACCGTTACATTTTTATTTATGTTTATTAACATTTATATTATTCATTAAATACATTTGCAGCGATAATTTCTGGCTATTTCTTAAAGTTATTGACGTTTTATCGAGGAATGATGAGAAAAAAATACTACTGCGTTACTTTCATACAAAATTATGTTTTATTGTTAGGAACATGTATTTTGGTTCGTAAACATATATCACGTAAAAAGTAAGGACATTATACGTTAATCTTACAAGTTAAATCACAAAATAGTCTCAGTCTAGTTATTTATTTTATAATAAAGTTTCTTACTGCGTTACCAATCAATAAACTTAAATGCAATACTTTTCGAAAAAAGGACTAAATAATAATATTTTTTTGCTTAATGTCTTAAAAATAGCTCCAAATAAGGTGAGTCATAGATATTATTTTTAGTTTAAGTTTATTTTTAATATAGAATAGCTGATATGTTAGTGAATACTATCTGGAAACGAGGGACAAAAAGATAACGCAGTGGTTAATTGGTAACGCAGTGGTTTCTCAATCACAGTCTTTAAACTTTCTTCAATTAAAACTAATCATAATGTAAGAAAACAATCAAACAAAAATAAACAGAACTCTTCGTTAAATAATAAACATTAAAATCTTTGAAAATAATCAACTTATAAACAACTTAAATCAACAAAAATATATCTCAACACAAGGTCAGTCTCATTTTTCAAAAATGTTCAATGGCACACTGAATTTGAAGAACTCACGTCTACCCTTTTTAATTATTTTTGGTTTCGGAACTATCTCCAAGATATTTTCATAAGGCTCGTAAGAAATATCTTTCTCCATGGCTTTGAATAGTTTCCCAGAATCATCGACAGATTTGAAAAACATTATCTTTACCTCTCCCTCTTCATCAACACCGCTTTGAGCGACGCCCAGGTAACAATAAGATTTATCTTTGTTAGAGATCACTTTTACTAAGACGTAAACCCCCATGAATACTTTGGATGGGTGTACATTTTCCTTTTCAATCAGGTCTTTTTCATGTCGATTGGAAACAGAGGCTTCTTGTTCTTTCACGGGTTTAAGTTTCGAAAGAGGCTCGTCATTATCCGTGCTTGAAGAAGAATAAACCATTTCAAAGTAAGCCTTCTTGGAGTGATTCACAATGTTGGTTATATTCTTTAAGACTTCCTCCTCATTCATAGCTTCTGCACAATGGCTTTCTGGAGACTTATTGATGTTTTCCTCAAAATAATTTCTTTTAGGAGGTTGTTCGAATGTGTTACCGATATCATTCCCTTCTGGAGATAGCCTGATTATGCTGGTAGAAATAGGAATTGGCCGATATCTTTTTGGTGACAAGCAAGCGCAGAAACCTCTCTGACAGAAGCAACTAAGGTCACGGTACTGCAATTCACCTGGAGTATCCGAAAAAACTTGATGTACCTGCATAGTACCACGAAGCGGGATAATATCTTTGGGAACAGTCTGCTCAACCTTTTCAATATCGGCATCAGTCACAAAGTATAGTTGGATTTTGCTGGAGTCTTTCAGAGTGTTGAAAAAAGTCTCTGCGTCAGGAATATCACAGTGAGAGGCCACTTTTCTGTCAGCTGCACGTTTGAGATATCCACCAACACCATCAGCAGCGCCCTTTCCATGGCCTGCTTCGAAAAAGTTCCATGTCATGCGTTCAAAGCCATAATCTTCGAATGTTTTTGTGCAGATGAAATGAAAGTTCAACTTCTGCCGGTACTGAGTTGCGGGTCCGTCGGAGAAGATATGAATGGTTTTTACGTGAGAATGGTTGTCTTTCAGGTAACTAATAACTGGGTGAAGGTGGGCCCAAATGGACGCAGGATTGTGAGAATTATTACCTGATACGGTGCAGAATGAACTGACCTGCAGCTTATATTCACCGTCTTGTTTCATATACATAACTCCAGTATGCAAAGTTACTTGCTTGCGCGATCCTCCAAAATGATGAGACTGGATTTCCTCAAAATGTTTACAGCTGTAATTTTCGCTAAAATCAACATGCAGCACAGCTTCATCACTTTTCAGATCATCTATTGCTTCCCGGTAACTCCTGTACTGTATTTTAATATTATAAATATGTTTTCTTAATGTAACTAGAGCCTCTTTAAATTTATCTGCCAGTTCTGCGACGGTACCTTCGGTAATTTCCTTTATATTTTTTGTAATTTTTACTTTCTTGCCTGATTTGTCAACAATTTCTGTTTTTGTAACCCATTGTTGCCATTTAAGTAATTGGGATTGATCCGGTATTTCGTACTGTATTTCTTTAATTTTACAGGTGTCGCAATTGCCAGTCATGCAAGCTCTGTTATCTGTAGCACACACGGTGTTCTCAATAGCTTGGGTGATGTTAGATTCGGATATAATTTTGTGTCTGTGAAGAGCATTCAACAAGTATTGTGAATTAACATGTGTCTTACATAGACAGGTATCTCTGCCATCAACAGTTGGTGGCTTTATATAAAAGGGTCTTTGCTTGGTAAAGTAAGAGTATGAACATCTCTCGTTAGGATTTTCTCTTTTGAATGAATTGAAAAGATTTTTCATTGTATCCAGGAGGTATCTTTTCTGTACTTTTTTCTTTTTGCACGTCACTGTTTCTCGTTTCCCAGCAGTAGCTCTGGATACATCATCACGATCATAAAAAATCTTTATCTTCTTTGCTAGGATGGCCTGTTTAGGTGCAATCTGACTTTGTTTAATTTTGTTAATGCCTATAGTTTCTTGCACAATGGCGACTTTCATTCTAGAATTTTGTATAGACTCTCCTTGGAATATTTTTTTGATAGCTCTTTTCTCTTTTACATTATTCATCCTCCTGTAACGATCTTTGATGGCATTGGATAAAACTGCATATTTTTTGTCGCCAGATTCCGACTGGTTTGCATTTACGGTGTTTTTGTATCTTTGGTATCTTTTTTTGTACTTATTGCACATCTTTTTTAGTTTTTCTATTTCTTCCTGCAATTTTGAATTTTGTCTATATAATGCAGACCGGTCTCGTCTTACTTGTCTTCTTCCTCTAGACCGCGAAGAAACGGGAGTTCCTGAACGTGGTGTGGAAACTGGGGTTTCGATCATAATGGCTTGTAATGCTTTTTGACGCTCTCGACGTTTTTTGTTTGCAATCTTCCATTTGCGCTTAGCAGATCTATGTTCCGTTTTTGTCATATCCTTTACGAGTTTTTTTTTCGCGTGGTAACGTTCCCGATGTTTTCTTTTGGCTTCAGCATTCTTAACTGGATTTTCTTTTAATTTTTGCCTATAACGCCGTTGTTTTTCAGCCGCTGTTAACGCCATTGAGTCCGAAATGTTATGCTGTAACAATATAATATGCTCAAATGTTACATTGGTACCATGAATTGAGTAACATATAACTGAAAACTATAAGAAAAGCCACTGAGTTACTATAGCTACAACTGCGTTACTATTGCCAGTAACGCAGTGTAGCGGTAACGCAGTTGTAAAACAATAACCTATTTGAAGGTAGTAATTAAATAGATACACATACATAGGATATCAAAATGCCCTCAAAATTGTAACTAATTTTTACATACATTGCATGAAACAAAATAATCAATATCTAGAAAACTCACCGTACGTCGCCGGTAACTCAGTGGCCTCACAATAAACACACGCGCTTCTCTCCAGGACTCTCGTGCGACTGACTTGGTTATTTTACCCGCCCCGCTCCCCCACCTACACTCCGATACAAATACACAGCCATTCAAACGATCTTAGGTGTAAGGAAGTGTAAAAAGGTTGATTTATGGTTGACTTTCCTATGGTAACCTTGTGTAGGTGTATTTTTGCTTGGCCTTGGGGACTCGGCCAGGAATATTTAATTGACCCATAATATGTTGTTATAAAATCATTCTTATTACCGTGAAGTGAAGTTCAAACAATGAGATATTAGTTAAAATATTCAAAAACATGGTTGTCATTGTATTTTTTTTCAGACGTTGCGCTTGTTTCAAATGACTCGGTTCGAAGGACAGCCAATTTTTATATGAAAACAATTGCGTTACCAAAAACAACAACAGAGTTACCGTAATTTTTTAAATAAATATAGTATTTTACTTAAATTTATAATATTTTCTGTGACGGGTGTCTAATTAGATTGCTACCGACGGTAGATTTATTCTTGATTTTAATTTATTTAATTTAAAAAGTATATTTTTTTGCAGGGGACCGATAATTGTACCCATAATAAAATAATGGCCCATATGTGTATATGTAGTTATCTACGAATTTCAATTAATTATGAATATAAAAGAGAAAATAATTATTATTTGGTGGTTTGAACTGCTCCATGTCACTGTATCTATATGTAGATGTTTACCATTGTTAATAATTGCATTCTACCTAATTCAGCCTCATCTGTCTGGTGGTGATGACTGTAGGCCTTTTGTAAATAAAGAGTCTATTTGGCATTTATGAAATCTATGTACTGGCTAATAATATTTTATAACTGTGTGTTTATACATAACCGAACGGTTACCATGCCGAACTGTCACGCAGAGGTCTCGGGTCCGATTTCCGTGTTCCGGGTTCCAATGCCGGGAGAAATATTTGTATGGCCTACATTTATTTCTCTCGTGAGTTTTAGTGTAATTTGTGGTTGTCTATGTGTGCGGGGCTAAAAAGAAGAGGTTTCGGATTTTTCCCATACTGGACAGTATTATTTTTATCCATTAAAAAGACACTATAGTATAGATATACATAATTATTCGTATTCGCTGATTGAACTCTTCAGTTTTGGCTTCCTTGTATCTTCTATGGTTTCGGATTTCCCCATACTGTTCCATTTAAAAAAAACACGCTGTATACATAAGGGTCCAAAGATAAACGGATACAATTGTCAATTGCGACTTTTATTGTAGCTTACATCTTCAAGGGGTCCATTCTGAAGAAGATTGGGAAACACTGTTCAACAAAGTTCGTTTTAATCCATTTTCAACAAAATGTTAACAAAAAAGCACTGACCCAACCATAGACGGTTTAATGATGGCTAATTGTTATGCCAACTACAAATCGATTAATTAATTGAATGAATCGATTTATTTAATTGAGTCATGCTAGCGGTTTTCCCTACATAACCTGCTAAGCATATTTAAAATTTCCGAAATCTTAATTTTAAGCCCTCCTTCAAATCCTTAAACTTAGAGACACGTTCGATTGCGATTTAAATATTGGAGTTACTAATCGATTACAAAAACTTTAATTGAATGAACCGCATGTTTTGTTCCGTACAGCACTATGCAACCATAGACAAGTAATAGATGTATAGTTGAAAAATAACCTCACTTTAGTACTTCCATTTTTTAAATACAATTTTACGACGCTATTCAAATAAATATTGTTGGAAAAAGTGATGAGATGTCAAGTCGAAATCTACGTGATAGTGTTACTTATTCGATTTATTAAGTAATTGCTCTAGAATTTTAACCAAACAGTTTTGTTTACTTTTTGTTGAAAATGGATTGGAACAGACTATACATTATAATTTCATTTATCAAAGTATGCAAATTTCAAAGAATTATTTTATTATATTGCAGCTAGCACTTATACAAACGAATTTTGTGATAGACAGCTTGAAAAAGGTGTATCCAGAGAAAGAGTTCACTATTGGTGAGTATTTTTACACATCCCACTGCTGGGCACATCCGTCTCCTCTAAGGATAGGGTTTAGGCCATAGTCTACCACAATGGCCCAATTGCTGGTTGGCGACTTCAGAAGTTGTCCGTGTGATGTCAACCTTCTCCGACGTGTAGGCTTCCTCACGACGTCTTCGTTCACCGAAAAGCTCATGATAGATTTCAAATTAAATTTCGCACGTAAACTCCGAAAAACACAATGGTGCGATCCCGGATTCGAACCCATGGCCCTCTGCTTGAGAGATAGTAGGTCAAACCATTAGACTACCGCGTCTGTTTTTAATTTGATTAAAATCTTGTTTAGTAAAAAAATTTTTTTTTAAGTAAATCCTACTTAAAAATTACAATTTACCAAATTTTAATAACAGCAAATTTCTTAGGTTTTCGCGATTGTTACACATAGGAAATGAAACTATTTTTCCGGAATGGTCAAATGACCATGGGACCTGTAAAGGGCCCGAAACGTCGGTTTGTTTGAAAAAACAAATATACGCGATTTAAATCCGGAAAAATAGTTTCATTTCCTAACAGCAAATTTCTTCGAATCAATTTTGAGATAGAATTTTGGATAATAGTTGTAACTAAGTTTTTTTTTCAGTAACAATGACAACCTTAGGGGACCGTATACTGGATGTGTCATTACCAAAAATCGGCGAGAAGTCGCTCTTCACGAAAGATCTAGAGGACGCTCTGCGTAGCAGTAAGGTGGATTTTGTCGTGCACTCTCTGAAGGACCTACCTACTTCTTTACCGGAAGGACTTGCCATTGGCGCCGTCTTTGAAAGGCAAGTCGCTTAATTTACGTTGCATTGGTTTCATATTAAATTCCGGTTTGTGCCACATGACGACGCAAAATATGTTGTCTGCCAACTCACGAACGCAGTTACGTCCGAACTTTGGTCGCACTGTGTGAAGAGCTTATGCGGGTAGACAGAGGGGTGAGGGAAACAGTTGTTGCCACTGGATGGTATCTTATGGTGGCACTTCACATGGCTATTTGTATTTGCGTAGTTGATATATTTGGCAAACAATCACCATGTGTAGATAGATGTGTGACAAAGCATTTGCCATGTCTGTCCATTCGACAAATACAGCAAACACCAAACTTGCGTTACAGCACGGTGGTCGGTTTCTGGACTCAGATCAAAGGTCCACACTGTGGTCATATTCATTATTTTAATTCCTTATTTGGCTTCACGTGTAGACGGTCATATCTGTCAGTGTTTGCATGTTTGTGTGTACGTCAAATATTTTTCCAAATACATCAAACACAGTGGCCATATGGAGTGCCGCCATTACAAATTGAGACTCATAAAACGCGACTAATAAGTCAAAAGATTATAATAATAAAAATAATCATTTTTTTCGGAACTGGTCCATAAATTGTTAATAAATTGCAAAATGCTTAGGTCTAAAGGTCTAGTTATTTGCACAATATATAAGGATTAAGTCGTCTGGCGTCACTGTAAGTATAGCAAAATGCAACACACATGCTACTTATATTAAAAACTCCCAAATACCAAACTAAGCAAGGCCTGTATGACAGGTTCCAGTTGGTATCGCTAGATAAATAGTACATTTCATTGTTGTGTTTAAATTCATCATAAATACTGTAGAATAGAATTTTATTTTATTTAAACTTTTCTTTATTACTCTCTATGTTTATTACCTCTAATTTGTCGACTTAAGGACTCGTATCCATGGTCATGAAATAAATAAAAAAAAACACTACATACAAATTTTGTTTTTAGTCTTTTTTTATTATTTCATGACCATGGACTAAGATTCATGAGCGCAGAACTTCTTAGTTCATGAACTACTCAAGTCCAATACAAAATAAGTTTAGTAAAATATATTGTAAATATATAAATGCGAAATATGCATTCAGAATTTTTAGAGCATAAAAATTTTGCCTATAGAAATGCATATAGAAAATGTAATGAAAACTCCGTGGGCATAATTTAGGACATCACGATCGACTTTGACACTGTTTACGTGCAAGTGTGATGAAAAATATTTTTCAATTACAGAGAAGATCCCAGAGATGCTTTAGTGCTCAGGGAGGAGCTTAAGGAACATACACTTTCGAGCCTACCAGCAGGATCTGTTATTGGTGAGTCATTTTTTTGTTCTAGCAACTTTTACCAAAAAAGCAAGTTTTTCACAACCAAATATGCCATTTCCCCAACAAAAGTATTGATTGCACATCAAAAGAAAATTAATTTAGCATTAAGTACTAAAATTAAAGCTTAACATTTTATCACAATGCATATCTAACATCTAAATACATAGATATCTAATGTTTCTGGCATACAACCACAGACATATATCTAGATAGACGCCGCAAGTACAGCAATTTGTATGCAAACCGAGCGTGCAACATTTTATGTATCCATGACGTCACAAGAACTACATATTTAGTGATGGGAAACCTCCTTCCGCGCTAAATCGATTGATTGAACGGAATACACGTATTCCATTCAATTAATCGATTCAAGTATTCGTTGATTACAAGTAGTCGTGAAATATTAATATAGTAGAAAAATACCAAAACAATATACTATGTCCTTTATTAAAAGTTGTTTTGAAAAAAATTTAATCATAGGAAATGAAACTATTTTTCCGGATTTAAATCGCGTATATTTGTTTTTTCAAACAAACCGACGTTTCGGGCCCTTTACATGTCCCGTGGTCACGGTTGACTGAGGTGGTACAGTCTTCAACCAGTTATGTCTAATATTGATGCAAACCACCCTATTTTTTCACTATAGTTTCAATAGTTATTAATTAAATACCTTATTTTTAATTTTACAAAGAAAACATTCAAATTTTCGCTACATTAAGTTTTACAAATTATTTTATTGAATGAATTTTTATTAAGTTCAATGTATTATTAATTAATAATACAAATTAGAATAAATTAAAACATATTAATTAGTACTTTTAATCCGGAAAAATAGTTTCATTTCCTATGTGTAACTATCGCGAAAACCTAAGAACTCGATAAATTTTAATTACTTAAAAATTTAAACTTTAATTTTTAATCTTGAAATATTAAAATTATTGTTCTTGAAATAATATAAGCTTATTATATGTATAAATGTCTTTTTGTAATAGAAGATCTTATCGATTGACTTAAATAATGAAAACGCACGTCAATATATGAACTTGCAACTGCCTTAATTAAATTTACTAGATGGTTTTCCGTCGGTGATTGATCAAATTGGTGAATGGCATGACAACTGAAAATGTTACTGTTGACAAAAAGTTTACTTAATGTCGGCCTCGTGTAAAGTTTTTGTGATTTTAGCATGATTTCTTGGATTTCTAACTATGCTACTCTGCATATTCGGATAGCACCTTTGGTGGGATAAACTAGACCACCTTCGTTCTTGTTCTGAAGCGTAGACGCGGCAACTAAGCGTTTTTTGATCGATTAATTGAACGCGTAAACACGCGTATTCCATTCAAATAATCGATTCTAAATAGAATAGTTTTTGTTCAAGTATTTGTTGATTACAATGTCGTAATATTAATACAGTACAAAAATACTAGAATAAGACAATTTAGTCCTTTATTTTACTTTAAAAAAATTTCAGACTTTAGTTTTTAATCGATTTCAAATATTAAAATTATTGTCCTTCCAGTGAAATGAGCTTATTATATAACATCTTTTTGTAATAGAAGATCTTATCGATTAACTTAAATAATGAATATGCACGTCAATATATAAACGTGCGATTGTCTTAATTACTTTTACTAGAAGGTTTTCTGTTGGTAATTGATCAAATTGATGAATGGCAAGACAAATAAAAATGTTACTGCTGACAAAATATGGTAACATCTTATTAATCAGAAGGGGTTTACTTAATGATCGCCTCGTGTGAAATTTTTGTTATTTGTTTATTATTTTCTCGGATTCTCTGCTACTGTGCGTATTTGGATAGCATCTTAGGTGGGATAAACTAGACCACCTTTGTCCTCCATAGCAACGATCTCATACGTATGACCAACTCCAGGTTTTTGTAAAGACAGCGCACTGTTAATTCTTTGCTTTATATATTTTTTTGTATTATTCGTAATAATTAAATAATAGTAATAATTAATATGTAATTATTGTCTCACTATATTCGGACAGTCGAAGCAACGTGCTGCAAAAATTATCGAAATCACAGATACTACTGATAATAGATACTACGAAACTGAAAACGAAACGTTACCAAACGTTATAACAAAAGAGTTAAATAATATTTTTATAATATTGCTAACTGTAGTGGCCACATAAAATTGAAAGTCAATAAAAAGAAAGCAAATATAGACAAAGATAATATAAATATCAACAAATCAGGGGAAAAAAGTGTGAAAGCCAATCTTTTAAGATGTTGATTTGTTTTTATTAGTTTGGCTTTTTTGAAGACGCGGTAATAGTTCATCGTGCAAAAGTGTTGCCCGCTTACGAGCAGCTAGTGATTGCAGTCGATAAATGTTCTATCGGCTGAATATTGGTCACGCTCATGGAATAAATAACCGAACTTGTTTCACTTAAATCATCCTCGACCCATTATTCATCCAATTACAGAGCACAAGTTCCTTTGAATTGTCAATTTTTGTAAGTTCATACA
>NW_020653993.1:6900693-6934082 GCF_003589595.1 Hyposmocoma kahamanoa
TATTTCGTTACATGTCTCTACGTTTGTATAGGTTAACTTCGGACATTTTTTTCGTGATTTTTGTATTAAACCCGACGCACGTCCATTTGTTGGTAGTTCAATGATAGTTGGGTTTAATTTTCAAGCTCTTCCCATCTGTTTTGTCGATTATTTTCCGTAAATATAAAATAAATAAAATAAAATAAAATAACTATAAATAAAATAAATAAAATAGCTATTAAAACCAAAAAGGATATTATGAACCAAACAATTTACAAAGACATGGTTTTCTCTCGCTTTGCGAACTTTGTACTTTGGCTTTTACGTCGTTTCTTTCCTAAAGTATGGAAATGTTCATCAAACATACTTAAGGACCTTCCCGATTAAACAATGTGAGAGATAAAACCGCCGCTTTGAGATTTATCCATTAAATTGGTAGCTGCGCTGCCACAACAGATCAGACACGCAGATCTATAAATTTACCATGCATGTGGACTGTACAACAATGGGGTGATTGTATTCATAATCAAGTACTCGTGTACGATGAATTTGTTCGTCGAGTCGATTTGTTGCTCTTTCCCTGCGTTTAAGAACGTCGCTGCTTGGACATTATTAATTATTAAGGCACTATTAATAAGTACTCTATTTTTCATCTTCTGCAGGCACATCATCGCTCCGCCGTACCGCCCAACTGCACGGCTCCTACCCCCATCTAACAATATCAGATGTGCGTGGCAATCTCAACACGAGGCTAAGGAAGTTGGACGCCGACGATCAGAAGTACTCAGCGTTGCTATTGGCCAGTGCCGGGCTGCATAGAATGGGGTGGGGGCATCGGATATCCCGGGTAAGCTTTTATGTATGTACTGGGTGCTAGGTAGACCTTTAAAGGAGATTATTATAATTATTAAGGCACTATGCTTTTATACACAGATATGTATGTATAAATAAACACCGCAAGTGTACCTACTTTGCGTGCTCACAGCTATTAACGCTTAGTTACCGCTGCTACGCTTCAGAACGCGCCCTGCCGTTATCGTGGTTAAACATGAGTAGAAAACGCGAAAAATGTCTAATTGTACCATTAGAAAACCACACAGCTGTAGTGTAAAAACACCACAGCTGTGTGAAGATAAATAAACAGGAATGTTTCGCTGCAGTTATGTACATACATGTACTCAGAATATGCATAATTTATTTTAAAAACGATTTTTTTCATTTGGAATGAATTTCGAGAAAACAAATAGGTATGCAAACGAGTCTATGCCGCATGATTCGTAATACATTGTGTCTTTTACTTGGTACGATAAACTTGTGGTCCTTCTTTTGTAAGCCATGAATATCAAACGAGTGATACATTCGTATATTTGATGCAACACAGTTTTCGATGAGATGCATTGACTGTCAATGATGAGATGATAATTCTTAAGACCTTAAAATTTTATAAAAATATTCTATAAAGTTTGTTGTGGTTTTTTTCTGGAGTAAAGTTTTTTCTAAACACGTATTAATAAAGGAATTTATTATCTTATTCTGGTATTATTTTACTAGATTAATATTTCACGGCTTCTTATAATCAACAAATAGTTGAAAAACCTAATGGTTTTAGGATAATTCCTAAATACGTGCTGCGTCTTCGTCTTCGTTTTAATCAATCGCTTTAGTGCCGAAGGAGGTTTCCCGTCACTAAATTGCGCTTGTGTCGTCATCGGAGGTACAAAAAATGTGGCACGCCTGGTTTTCATACAGGTCGCGGTACTTGCGATGTCTATTTAAATATATGTCTGTGTATCATGGTGACAGGCGCAGTGGCAGTGTCCCTAAGATCTTTGCGATTTAAAGCTCTGAGTGGCACTGCAACTGCTAAGGACACGCGTGTCGCTTAAAACCAGGCGCACGACTTGTTTGTTCTGTCAGTTGGTACCATAAAAAATCTTTCAGGTTCTCCCCTGCGCGGAGATGAAGTACGCCGTCGGGCAGGGTGCACTGGCGGTAGAATGCAGCAGTAAGAACGAAGCCATTTTGAATATGCTTGCGCCTTTTAATCACGCCGAGACCTATTGCAGGATTCTGGCCGAAAGGAGCTTCCTTAAGACACTGGGTTTGTTTATTTTGTTTACGAGTTTGGTTCTAAGTAGACCCTATACACATGAATTTAGAAAAACTTTCATAGGTTTCTCACAGATGGCGCTATTTTGTAATTTCATTTCATTTCATATTTCATTATAATACAAACATATTGCTAACAGAATATATGTAGACGCAATAGTTGCTGAATTCAGAATACATTATAAAATACGGTAAAGTTATAGTACAAGCAATAACACAGTATTCGTAAATAGTAAACAAATTCACGTCAAGGTAATACAAAAAAATAATAAAGTAAAATGTCATGAAGTAAAATTAATAAAATGTCAGATTAAAAATTAAGATTATAGTAAAGCTAAGCTTAAACTTAAAAACTGCTGGGTCTGGTCAATGTTTCGAGGTAGAGTCCCGTGGAGAATATAAACTTAGACTCTGAACAATTGAATAGGTCTATCGAGGAGTCGGAGATAAGCAGCTGATTAATTAGTTTAAGCACCCGAGGCAAAGGATCTTACTTACTGGATCTACACCGAGTAATAGGCAGGGCAAACAATCCTTGTCGTTGAAGTAATTTTTCTTAGAGTTGTTCCATCTTCTTATCAATTTATAGGTACAATACAATCAGCGCGACAGTACCACAACTGTCGTCTGTTTGTTTTGACCTGATGCGCACTGCCTCAATTTGCATTTTCTGAGAAATTTGAATAAACTGCTCAAAAACTGCAAATATGCTGTTTATTACAGTTCAAATGCAGTCCATCTGCATGTACGCCAAACGAGATGCTACATGAAATTTTGTGTTATTAAATTACAGAAAATACAATAATTTGAAATACACGGTGCCTAGTTAAATGTAAAGACATAACAATATGTTGATGTAATGACTGAAATGAACCTTAATTTTTTAATTTTTCTGCAGGTGGAGGTTGCAGCGCTCCAGTAGGCGTATCAACAACATTGAAACCCTTTGACTCCCAATACAAATTCACCATAACCGGAGCAGTATGGAGCCTCGACGGTACCACCAAAATCGACCATACACAAACAGAAATGTTTACACAAATAAAGAAAACACAAAAACACAAACTCAGCCCTACTGAAGAATCGGAAAACAAAAAATTAAAAACCGATGATGACATTTCAAACAAATTGAACCCTATTGAAAAGTTAAATAAAGATATTGACGATAAAATTAATAATTTGAATTGTGAAGATTTTGGTGATAATTCCAAAGAATTGACTGAAAATGTTTTATTCTGTGGTCTGACAGAGAACCTTAATATACCCATAGAAGTAATAAAAAAATGTGATAGTATAGGTAAGGAACTAGCGAACGCATTGATAGAAAAAGGTGCTTTAGAAGTTATGAAGGTTACTCAAGACTTGATTCGAAACTCTACTGCCAATAAAAGTTCATGATTTTTAGATATTTTTTTGTTTATACAGGGTGTAACAAAATGCGTCAAATTCTTATTCAGTTGACGATCGTACTGATAATAATAACTGCTGGTTAACCGCGGAAGACGATAAATAACCCGGTGGCATTCATATGCATTAAATCAATTAAAAATTAGAAAAAAATAGTTGTATTTTCTTCTAAGACGCTGTTTTTATTTTTCATAGAATTACAACGAACTGTTATTACTTAAATTTTATGAGAAAAGATGGATAGATACCCAAAAATTGTAGCATTAGTCTTGACTTATGACGTCACAATTTTATTGTTCACGTTTTCACAAAAAAGAATTGTTCATAAAATTACACATGACAATCATCACCAATTAAAATGCTAAATGTCTACTGTCAAAAAGAAAAGTTTTTCAAAATGGCGATGTAAAAATGTTAATCCGCTCCGGCCGTTGACGAAGAATAAAGTATCTCCAACGTTACCATTCAGGGCAAACATGTTCACGAATTTAATTGTACCCTGTCTTGTGTCGAACATTTTTTGACTATGGCTCCGGCTGTTGTAACGTCGTTTATGTGATATGGTATGGACCTCGTTTGTTATTAATACAAACGAGACAAGGTTCAATTTATAAGAAAAATTTTTGACAGTTTGTGTATGATAATTAACTTTATAAGTCGCATATGAAACGAAATACTGTCGTAACTCAAAATAGTAGAATTGATAAAACACGACTTGAAAATTTCAAAAATATTCGCAATAAGATTCATTCTGTATTTTTGTTGAACTTTCAATTTTTATATATAATATTTTTAATATTTTCAATTTCAATTCTTGTTTTCTCGACTCCATCATTTTTGAGTATACGCGACCAGGATATGGTTTCATGTGCTAAGTAATTTACAGGGTGCTCAAAAAAGTAAGCTAATACTTTTTGCTCTATAATTTGTGACTTCCAATGCAGATCAATGATAGTGGTTTATAGTTTTGTATTGGTAAGTAATAAGCCGAGTACAGATATATGCAACATTTCCCATACATTTCAATGTGTTCGTGAACATACTGCGCGCTCTCGACACGCATTGCAAATAATCTGTATTGAACTTAAAATAAAGAGAGAATTTCCAAAAAGATACGTGTAAAGTTCTGTTGCACCTTTTGGAACTTCGCCTAGATATCTGTTGCTTTTTGTTTATTTTAAATCATTTATTTTTAGGGAATAGGAGTTGTTCATTTTATAAAGCACATAAGGTACATGTTATGGAACACTTTATTATAAATACGAAAGTCATGTTTTTTTCCTTAATGTTTACTGTACACGCACTATTTAAGTTGGGTTATGGTTCACTTGACTTGTAGAAAAATTAAAAATGCATTCCAAAATGATTAATGAATGGCCTTTTTCATTAGTGGACTTAAATAGATGTTTATATCGAATTCTTAGGTTTTTACGATTGTTACACATAGGAAATGAAACTATTTTTCGAATCTAAATTGCTTATATTTGTGTTTTTCAAACCTTTAAAGGGCTCGAAACCTAGGTTTCTATGTAAAAAACCATATTCGCGATTCCAATCCGAAAAATAGTTTAATTTCCTAGTCACTATTTGTTTATTAGTAAACATAAAATTGTTGTTATATCTGTATTTGTGGATATAAAATATGTTACTAATAAAAAACCGATCGTATAAGATTCTGGGATCTATTCCTATTAGAACCAAAATTAGTTTTTAAAATCGAGTTTTCATTTTCTTTATTCCACTAATAAATTAAGTCCTTTCCAAAACTATATATAATATAGTTTAATGTATTTAGAACAAAATAAATAATTATGAAAATATAATATAAAAAACAAAATAAATATATACTTATTAGTTAAGTACTTTTATGTACTTGTGTACATGTTTTATATTTTGCTTTGGTGACATCATTTATTGTTTGTAAATATTAATTGTTAAATAAATTGATTAATGAATGGGATGATTTTTTTTAAATTTGATTTTATAATAATATGGGACATAACAGGTAGATTATCGCAATACCTCACACGTAAGTCAAAATAAAGTTTTTTGCTTTTTAAGTTAAATATACACTTTTTTATGCATTCTATAGGTTTCATATTTCTTTCTTCTTTTCAACATGGAACCTATAATATGGACTGTGAACTGGCAATCGGTGCTATCTCAATTTTGACAACTAAATAGGTGACGAAAAAATTGTTTGTGTCATTTATACATATAACAAAACCAGTTTTTTGCGATTTCTGACATTTCGAGTACTCTTACCTCGGTTGGTCCCATAGAGACTATTGACCCTTGCCAGAGACCGGATCGAATGGCATAAAAAAGTTTTGTAAAAATTGCTTTTTATCTTGCTGACTGTATCATTTTTTCAAAATCGGTGAATGCCAATCAAAATATCTTCAAAATTCATGGATAGTCTTCTAGAACCGTTTTCCTGTAACTACAATGATTAATGTAGCTGGCCTTGCTGCCCCGTCTCAAATTTACACCCTGTATACATAACAAAGAACTAGAAATAATTTCTTCAGAAAAATTGTTCTAGATGGAATCCTGCTTTTTATTCCTTTTATAATTTTTAAATTAAATTCGGTCAAATAGTTCGCTCTAGAAAAGACACAGTTTCTGATTGGGAGAGGCAATCAAAATCAAGCTGCTGATCACGCGCGATAGAGTGACTGTGTAAAGGGGGCTATTGAGCAGCAAATAAGTAGATAAGAGTGCCTATACCCCTGAAGCTTTGGTTTTGTGACTATCACAAGGGGTATTTACATAACTGCTTATTTACATAGGCACATCGTGGTATTTACATAACCTCGCAAATCTACATCTTTCTAAGATCTTTATCATCAATTTATAGAATTTTGGTTGAATTAATATACCTTCAATCGGCTTGAAACAATGTTCCCTTTTTGTCTTTAAATAAAGAGAAACTCGAAAATGTGTAGTTTCCTAAATGGTACGAAAAAACTTATACTTCTACCACAAAAGCAAATTCGCCATCGATACCATGGACGAAGTCAGCATCGTGATGATCTGCAAATCCAACTTCAACGAGGATGAGATTTGCAGTGGCAAGATGCTGTTGTTCGAGAGCCTCGGCAAAGCTGAGCAGATGCCATCTCGCCGGAGCGATGGAGGCGTGAAGAGTCGCCAGGATGTTATCACACTCCTGAAGGAGACTGATCCGGACGACGTGCCTACATTCGCGGCGAAGGAGCTACACAAACTGCCCCCCGTCACGTTCGACCACGTCGATGTTACTAGGTTGCTGAAGGATATCACTTCCCTGAAGTCAAGCCTGGCCGAGTTGCAGTGTAGATTGGAGGCTTCAGATAACACCATAAGTGAGCTGCGTGCCCAAGTTTCGTTATTAAGCAACGCTGCTTCGTTATGTAGGTCACCAGACCGACGTGTAAACACGCGTCGTGGGGCGCAAAGCGCATCCTTCAGCAATGTCGAGTCGGCTCAAATGGTTACGTCACCGATCGCTACTGCCATCGCACGCGATGCGCCACGCCCTGCTGCCCGCGCCTCCGCCCCGGCGGAAAGGTCACGCGTATGCATGTCAGCCCCTGCACGTGCATACGCCGCTGTAGCCGCTTCAACCAGCCGACCCGCCACTTCGAAACTCGAGAGGCGGCAATCGGCTAAGAGTAAAAGTAATCCCCGTGTGCCTGTCTCCGAAATTGCAAAACCACACATGCAGACGGATCAATGCTACGAGGACGGCTTCACAAAGGTGGTGAAGAGTGTAGGGCGCTGGTGGAATTCTGTACATTGTAATGTAGCTTGCAATCCACATTTCACATAAGTGAAAGCGTGTGCCGCTGCTGGTACCGCTTGGAATGTTCAGTACACCGCAGATCTCGCTTAGTGAGTTTAACGTTCGGGAGTTCATAACGGTAATGGGTAATGATGATAAATCCAGTTACAAAAGTATTTATTCCGGTTTTAACAATATTTATGATCTTAAAATATGTATTGTACACACGCCAGCTATATCAAGCTACACATTGACGTATCTTGTTCCATTACAAATGGAAGCGATTTTCGAACAAAAATAAGTAGTCTGATGTGCCGTTGTCCGTACAAGAGATTTATTTTTAGTAAAATGGTAAACGGTTCAACAAATAGGACGACGATGTGTTCTCTGCCGCGATCGGGTAGAGAGTGACAATGGAATGAAACAAAATCAAAATGCAAGGGAAAGAATGGAACAATTCAAAATTTTAAATTTAAATATGAGTAGAAGAAGAAAAAACGATACGAATGGAGAGAGGAGATAGAAAAAGGTATGACGGTGTAAGGAGGTCACACCGTCACAAGATGAAGAGGAAGCCCACCAGCCGTAACCTGTGTAGCACAACACCGACATGATCGAACTTTTTGCTCCGTTCGGCAACACCGACGAGGCTGCTGTACCTGTCGCGACTACGTTATTCCACGAAGTCTGAGGAGATAGTGGAGTACCTCAGGCTAAAAGCCAAATATACCCTAAGGGTCGAGCAGTTGGAGTCCCGCCACAACGCAAATTTTAATTCGTTTGTGGTGGGAGTGCCGGCCGAACATCTGTCAGCCTTCATGAAGGAAGAGTTTTGGCCGAAGGGTGTCATATATCGGCGATTTCGCGGCCGGTTACCTGACACCAGATTGCGCCACACGTCGCCGACAAGTGCAATACGTGTACATTAGTTGTTTGGTTTATTTTATTGTCATATTATATTGCATGTATGTTAGTCCTTATGGTATATATTTTATGGGTCATGTGGCCTGAAATAAAATATTAATAAAATTGCAGAGAAATAAAGTTTTTTCGGTCATTATCGGACTAGTGTTCACCACCTAATGTCCATGGCATTTTTATTACTTAAATATTCAAGTATATTATCGTGATATTATTAAATAATATTTCACGATACAATACTTCAATATTAAATATTTTTACACTGTAAAAAAATCGAATACTTCACCACCGTTAACACTTGTCCGAGAATGACCGTTATCGATTTAGTACACAACCGTCATATTCCAGTTTCGTCAGAAATAGTTTTTTTCATGATTTCAGTTCAGGGGGTCTACTCTCGATCTCCGTCCGACATCTGTTCGTATCACACGTCTTTTCATTAGGTCAAGTATTGCTTATTTGGCAGTAATTGTTTCGGACGGAGATTGAGAGTAGACCCCCAGGTTCGTCAGGAATGACGAATGTGGACACCAATAACGACACTTTCGTCATACGGATTTGGTACACATCCGACAGATCCCTCTTTCGTCAGATAATTTCTTTTTTCCGTATAGGTGAGAAATTTACTTATCTCCGTAGTATATATACCTTTTTGGGCCACTTAATATTATTTATTTTTATCTATGATTAAATTGAAGTGGCTCTCATGTTTTATGTTGAACCAATCATAAAATGATATTGCTGGGAAACTAAAATCGTGTTACACGGTGTAATCATTTAATCTCTCCCATTCACGTTAAATTTTAAAACATACATCCAAGTAAGCACAAAACGGAACCCCGTTGTATCTTGGGACACCAAACTTGGTTCTGGTATGCTGCCCTCGTAACGAAAAAAGTCATACTTTATACAACAGTTGCGACTTTTTCGTTCCGAGGACAGTATGGGTGTTTTGGGCAGGGCTCCGAAATGAATTCCGTAGCTCTAGTATTCATAATAAAGGTGTGGTTGTTTGGTACATTATGATAATGCAACTGTATACTGCCCTCCGTATAATAACTAACGTGGACGAAATTTAGTTATGGATCAGCAAAATAAGACACCTGTTTTTTTTTTCAATCTTAGTTTGTTTTATTGCTATTAGCAACAAAAATCAGAAATAGCATTAGTTGGAGGAGGAGGATTGCATTAGGAGGAGGGCAGTGTACAGCAAAGGGTGGATTAAAAATAAATACACCAATAATTTTGTACAATACTATTATTTCACAATAAAATCTCAATCAAAACTCACAAGCATCCTTAACCAGTTGTGAACACAAAACAAAACTTTAATAACGTTAACAAACACTCTATATTATTATTGAACTTGCATTCTCGACGTACCATTATTGCTTCATATCGATTTTACAAAATGGCGGACATGTAAGCACATTTTGAATCACAGCCAATGTGCATTTGGTTCAATTTTAACATTTTTATATTCATATTTGAATTGAGGGCGATTAAATTATTTGTTACATTAATAATTATAATTTAAAGTCGTTATTTACTAAAAAGTAACTTTAATAACTACCAAGGCGATTGTTCTAATTTGCATTATCTGGCTGTCGCCATTTTGTAAGCAAACGAAAGAATAATTACAGTAACATTTAGATTTTGTAAGAAGTGACAAGGGGTTAACATAGTATGGGGTCTATAGTACTTTGTCAAAGTAATTTCGAGTTCTACGTCTTATTGACCACAAAAATAATATAATAACATAGAACTCTGTAAAAAACACAAAGAAAAGTTGAATGAGAATTGAGAAAATATACACTTAAAACTTGGCAAAAAAAACACTAGATCGAGCATTAGAAAAACGAAAAGGAAAACCGATAATTTCAATTAAAATGACATCTCCATAGTAGAAGGCTAACAAGTTACTTTTTTGATTATTCTCCTTAATGGCGGCCCTAATTTATTTTTATCGAAAGCCTTGACAAGGTTGCCCAAGGAAGTCTTGACTTTTAACGTTACAAGTTGCGCTAGTAATGACTTCCCGTCACAGGTTGCGCTAGTAATGACTTATCACGTCTCAGGTTGCACTAGTAATAATTTATCACGTCACAGGTTGGGCTAGTATGATTTTTCGCGTCTCAGGTTGCACTTGTTTTGACTTTTAATGTAATTGTTAGCTTTGTAATTCAACGGACAACTTCTCAAAAATCGCGAGAGTCAAAATATAAATTGCCAACCTTCTCTTTTAATACAAATACATATAATAGAATAATTTAATGATTTTTGTCCACCCAATTATTGTGGATATATAGATGTTATCGGCAGATGAAAAAGGCTTTATCATAAACACAAATCAGTTCTATTGTCTGTGGTATTCAAGTAAAAAGTTTGTTTCCTGATTTTAAAGCCACATGTACACTGACTACGTCTAATACTGTAGATGTACAAAAAAAATCTTTTAGAAACGGTTACGACACAAATTCGAAACTGTGGTACCTTCAGCGGTGCGTTCAATGTTCACATTGTGTCTAGACACACGTTTGCGCGCAATGTACACGCAAACCTTGAACGTTCTGCAGAACGCACCTCCGCCCGTTTCGAATTTGTGGCGTAAATGTTACAGTTATTTTCGCACACGATCCCAAAGTACTGAAGATCGTAAAAAAATCTCGGTGTAAATGTGTTCACCAAAAACACACGTTCGATGTTGGTTAATGGTACGTATTATGTTACGTACACTAAACAAAAAATAACTTTAAAAGTTATAACGATTAAGATTCGTCATATAAACAATGATATTATGATTCAATTAAGTACATATGGGATAAGATAGAAGCAAGTTACTTTAAATAAGATCTAATTTTTATTCCAATCACTTTCTTTCAATGTAATCAATTTGTTCGATAGTCCACGGTACACTGCTTTGGTACTCTGATTGTATGCAGAACTGACAATCACCTCCAATGTCACATATTATGTTCACCATAATATAATTACCACTTAAAACCGTATTATAAAAATAGTAATTTCTCGTTCAACTACATAGCCCAACAATGTTGTTGAGTTTAACACAAGCTACTTACAACAAATTCGGTACTTGCAAAATGATCAAATTTGTAAAAGAGTATCCACAACCTAAGCGGGTGCTGTAGAAGCATGTTTGATTGTTCTTGTGTATCTGTTCTATATCGCAGCAATGTACAAGAAGCTTTAAAATCATACTTAATAAAACCGACAACAAAATAGATCAAAAGTTAAAATTTAACAATAAAGTCCTACCAAAGACACTTGATAAAAATACAAACAGCTTTTAATTCGTAGACCCATGCTTTATGTACTTGTTTAAATAAATTATTAACATCTCCATTGCAGATTGCTGACGAATTTTTACAGGAAATTAATTTTATTTGTTAGTGCCATGACCCGTAAGCAGGCATACGCTAATGTAGGTTGATTTTTTGGTACCACATAAAGCTCGGGGTCAAGTTACTTTAGTAATAAATTCTCTAACTCGGTGAGTCAAGTTTTTCTATTGTGATGTGTGTAAATGTTTTATCAGATTCTTTGGCAGAGTTTCGTAAGGTGTTCTCCGGTTACTCGAAGATTTCAGGATATTACTCTACGTCCTCTTCTTGCAAGGATTGGTTGCCGCTGGCTTTCATCGAAGCCCGAAGGCGCTCCGACACTTCTGGAAGTTTCTTGAGGAGCAAGTGGAAGATTGGAGCTGGCATGGTTTGTTGGAGAACCTGTTGAAAAAAAAATGTATTGTATGGAAGGAACGTAAATAATATGTACAAAAATAAATGTTTGTCCTGTATACGTTCCATTAATAACTCAATTTTCAATATGTTGTACGTCGATTATGTTAGTTATAAGTTGCATGTGTGTGGAGCGGTTTAGCCAAATATTATTACAACGTTAACGAAGGCGTTCTCTTCGTGGATGTACGTGGGGCGCTCTATAAGTTTCCGGAATGAATAAGAAAAAAAATACTGTAAATGGTCAGAAATCAGTTTATTGTTTCTCAAAATATTCTCCGTTAGCGTTAATGCACTTACTTTTTCATACGAATGAACCAATTTTGAAATCATTTATGCCACTCCTCCATGACAATCTCTGAAACATATTATTCATACTCTTCGACAGCCTCTTCAGGTGATGAAAATCGTTGACCGCGTATATGGTTCTTAATTTTTGGAAATAAATAAAAGTCACAAGGTGCCAGGTCGGGACTGTACGCGGGATGGCTTATAATATAAGGTCAACGCTGTTCACCTTCAATAATTCATTTGTCTGTCTGGCCGTGTGAGAACTGGCATTATCGTGGTGCAAGATAATACGGCGTTTACGGTTAATTTTACGGCGTTTGTCAATAACTTCCGGCAAACAAATGGTCGTGTACCAATCCCTATTCACGATACAACGATTCTTTAAAGCAACAGTAACCACGTGTCCAGTTTTATTAAAAAAAGAAGCAATCGTCCGCTTAGAGGCACTTTACACGCGCGCCACATGGTTTCGGCTCATGTTGAAAGTCCTATACGGTCCTATTGCTGCTTTCTTTTGGGATCGTAACTATAAATCCATGTTTGGTCACCTGTTACTATGTCTCACACCAAATTTGTCGCCCCTTCGTTGAATCTGGTAACCATGATATTGCACCAAGTGACGCGATCTGTTTTTTGAGCCTCAGTCAAATTGTGTGGGATCCGCCGAGAGCATAGCTTTCTCACACCCAAATGTTTGTGTATTATTGATTGTATTTGACTCATGCCTATGCTTAAAGATGCTCGAATCTCGTGCTATGTCACATGTCTGCCTGTTCTGATCATACGGCGCACGGCTCGATGTTTTTGTTGTTCACAGCAGTGGACGGGCGACCATCACGAAATTCGTCACTGAGATTTCCCCTCGTTTGAATTCTGCAAACCAGCTATAAATAGTCGTCTTGCATGGTACTTCATCGCCAAAAGAAGTTTGAAGCCGAGAGAAGTTCCGCTGAGCTGTTAAATTACACTTGTAAAAACAAGTGACAGTCAGATGAAACAAACTGTATTCTACAGCCAAAGAGCTCCATTTTCAAATGTTGTAATTACTTTTTAAATATTGTTTATGTAAGTGGCCAGTACCGGGAACTTATAGTGCGCCCTATGTATTCAAATAAATATGATACACAACTATACTTTGTTTTTTTAGAATAAAAAAACGTAAAGAAAGAAGCAGGTTTCGTAAATTTTTTTTTTACATAACAAAATTTAAGAAAATGATGATCTTGAATATTGATGTGATGATACTGAAAATTGATGACAAACGACATTTATAAAATTTAAATTCGTCATATATACTGTAAAAAAACAATACATTTTATTATTTTACTATGCTATTACTTTCTATGTTTATTATCATATTCTGTAATATTTCGACTGGAAACTTGTATCCATGGTCACGAAATAAATTAAAAAAGATAAAATCAACAATGTCAACTCTAAGGGTCGTATTCTAGAACTCTACTCAATGCTCAAGTCAGGATTTGAGTATGGTTTAAAGCACTCGAAACAATACTCAAGTCCCTGCCATTAGGGCCGTATTTCCAGTGCTTGAAATCATACTCAGATTCTGACTTGAGTATGATTTAAAGCACTGAAAATCATACTCAAGTCCTTGCCATTAGGGTCGTATTTCCAGTGCTTGGAATCATACTCAAGTCTGCTCAAGTCAGGATTTGAGTATGGTTTAAAGCACTCGAAATCATATTCAAGTCCCTGCCATTAGGGTCGTATTTCCAGTGCTTGTGTTTCAATCGCAATCCTGACTTGACCATTGAGTAGAGTTCGAAAATACGACCCTGTCTCCTCAAGGCGAGCGTTTATATTTATATAGTTACGGGGTTTATATTAATATATTTACAAGTGCGATTATCATATTTTTTGTAATCCAAAGTAAGCAAAATAAGGCGTTTTTCCACGATTTTGGAGTTTTTGTGCACTAAGCATTTCTATTGTATTTATGGTTCTGTGATTGCCAACAACATTATAATATTGTATCATTGGGATCCGGGGGTGGATACCTGGTAACCCATAGTACAGGTCTAACCTAGTTTAGACGTGAATATTAACACGACGATATCGTACAAAGCGAAAATGGCGGAGTGAACTCAAGTATGTGTAACTTCGCGTACTGTTGGCACACGTGACACACCCACTTACTACTACTTACAAGCAATTCTACTGCATTTATTGTTCTGTGGTGAGCCACAATTTATAGTAGAAACAAAAAATTTTGCGCAAGTTAACCTTTAATAATTGTTATCTTGAATACGGTGAAGAACTGAAAATAATATAGTCGGATATTTTTGTTACAAAATGTCAATATTAGCACACGTGTTGAGAATGCATTATCATAGTACCCGCGACCACGGTTGTTGCTAGAGGAGGTTTTTTACATAATACCACATACATAAAATTTTAAAATTCTTTGGTATTGAAATAAAATATTATTTCAATGATTTTGCAACATTTATTAACAAAAGAATCAATATTCACGAAAACAATCTGCCTAGCTTTATCGTTCTGGAATTTTATCAATATTATATTTTAAAATAGCTGAGCTGCTTTTTCGGCTTACAGATTTCATCTGGAAGGTTTGTAAACTATTCCAATGTGCCATTTAGGTCATGTCACGACTCGAACATCCGCAATGTATAGCATACTATAAGCATCGATATATGTGGATATTTTAATTTATGCAGACTATCCGCGGACCCGGATGCTGATATTCGCAACAACCCTGCTCACGACACTCAAACAAATAATCTGGCTGTAGCAGACTGTACAATTGAAGCTGAAGATAAAACAAAATGTATTAATACCAGTCTTTTTTTTTTAATAATACTAAGTGATGAGACGAACATGTCGTGCGCCTGATGGTAAGCTACACGCCTGTCCATAACAGTTGCAGTGCCACTCAGAGCTTTAAATCGCAAAGATCTGAGGAGCACTGCTATTGCGCCCGTGACCCTGAGACATAAGTTGACAAGTCCCATGTGCCTGTAATTTCACAAGCACCCTTACCCTTCAAAACCGGAATACAGTATTGTTGACATTACTGCTTGGCGGCAGAAGTGGCAGTACTAACCTGGACGAACTCTTTCACAAGGAGCTCGACTGTTACTAAAAAGTTCTACAGAACAAGTGCATCGACGATATAGTTAGTTGTTTTCTTACTTAGTCATATCCAAAAGTAAAAAAAAAACCAACTGTAAAACTGAAAACAACGCGGCAAATATAAGTTAACATAAATTTGGTATGTGTAACAAAAAAGATATAACTAATACAACAAACTAGATTATAATTAACACAAATGAAAGAAGGCCGTCAATCCGCTACCTGTCTAAGGAGATTCACATACCAATACACGGTAAACGTTTTTCATGATACAGGCCATATAATCAAGTGAATAGGGCCAAGAAAAGTAAGATGTTTTGTTCCAGGCAAGAATTTAAAAAAATTTAAGTATACTTACACTAAGCAACTGCTGTGTCTGACCGCATACCGCGACGGCCTGTCCGAGGTGCTCCACTCCCGCCTCCAGATCTCCCGCCGCTAGCAGCTCCTCACCCAGCTGAATCTGATGATATAAATTGATAATAAAAAAACAATTCTTTTTAGTTTCAATAAGTAAAATTTATGCAATCAGAAGTCAAATAAACGAAACTCGTAATAAAAAATTTAATCAATATGGATTTGACACATCATCAACTCATTTGTACGTCCTTTACAAATTTGTACTGTTGGGCACGGGTCTTACGTTTTCCGAGGTTTGTGAACCTTCTTCTTTTTTTTTTCTTTTTTTTTTAAAATAACGCAAACATGGCCCCGCACTAGGGAAACCCTGTGTCGCGGGTGCCATGGACACACACATAGACAACCACAAATTACACCCAAACTCACGAGAGAAATAAATGTAAGCCATACAAACATTTCTCCCGGCCCGGGAATCGAACCTGGGACCTTTGCGTGGCAGTCCGGCATGGTAACCGTTCGGCCACGGAGGCAGTTAGTCTTCGACGTGCAGGTTTCATAGGTTTCATCACTATGTTTTTTTTTTTACTAAAAACCTCATGGTAAAGTCTGAGTTTCCCGGAATTTATGTGCGAAATTTAGCACATAAACTCCGGGAAACTCAGACGAACTCAAAAGAGCTCTGATTCGAAACAAACCACCCTATTATATGGTTATTGTACAGATAACTGGTTGACTTTACCACCTCTGTCAACAAGACCATGAGACCTGTAAAGGGCCCAAAACGTTGGTTTGTTTGAAACAACAAAAATACATGCGAGGCTACTTATATGTTGACAGCTTCATAGGCGAGAGGCTTGCATACCGGTTTTTATGCTGTCGCCATAACTGAGGTCCAGGATTCGATCCCCAGCCGGGTCAATCCCATATCTTTCTATATAAGTTTTGTTTATAGTGACCTATCAACCTCCTGGTCATGCAGGAAGGGCACTATGACCTGTGGGAGCGAGCTTGCACAGGGACCATCAAAATCCTAATCCCGGATCAGCACGTTTGCAAGTGCTCCATCCGGTTCTCTGTAAGGCCGTGCCTTAGGTGAGCCGCCCCGGGTGCTACGGCACCCTCCCTATATTCCAGATAGGTACCGGAGCTGTACCTTAATTAACGGTTGCCACCGCTGAGCCGCTGACTCTAAGCCGACTACCAAATCTCCTCGTTGGTGGCGGAGATGTAAGGCACGCTCACTTCCCGAAGCCGGATGAACGGCGTCTCTCCAGTTTCCAAATTCCTACGCGGCCAGAGGGACTAGAAAATCTCTAGCTTATCCTCTACTAGCTCTCCGGGCTAGTGCCGGATATGCCAAATGGCAGTGTACTGCGGCAATGTCAGGACATAGCCACCGTCTTATAGGGCAACTCACGTGACCCGCGCGTCTCACTCCTTCTCATTTCTTTTAGTCTCCTGATGTTCCCACAAACAACCAGCGCTTTAGTAAGAGGATTACTATTGAGGCGATCCCTGTGTTTTCGCCATAGGAATCTTTAGGTAATGCATGCATAATAACCATTAAATTATATTAAAGTTAGAAAAATCTCACTGAGGCTTTAAAATTAGATGAAGGAAATCTTAAAAAGCCCAGGACATTAAACAGAAAAAAGAAATTTACCTGTTGCAGGAAGAACCTCTGCATTGCTTCGTGGTCACTCATGTCTGGCAGTGGCCCTCCCAGTGAGCGGGAACGGGTTGTATTCTTCTGAACATTTTGCCGACCTGTAATTTGCAATTACATATTACTGTATAGCAATTCAATATTTATTTGACTATCTCTATGAAAGAATAGGACCAATTTGAGAAATGGTACTTTGTTAAATTGGTACGGGTATAAGTGTTTCTGAGTAAAATCTCAGATTCCATATGAATTCCATAGCTCTAGAATATAGTACAGGTTATTTTCTAGTTTGAACTAGGTAATTGGTGTGGTTATCTGACACCTTATAATTATTATTTATTAAATAATCCCTTATGGCATATGAGGAGTTTTTTATCACTTAAACCAATAATAATGAGTACATGCTTAGATATTACCAAGATTTCAACATGCATTTAAAGCTCTTCCGTATTAATAAATCATAATCATTTGGCATTAATTCAGATACAAAGCTACAGGGTATGTAAAGAGCCCAATAATACTTGTCTTGAATGTGTCCACATCATGACATAATTTTAACAAGTTTTAATTTAAAAAGTTTTTGCAAATGTTAGACATTCAATGTTAAAACAACTTTTTCTGAAACTGAAAAAGTGTATAATTAGTTTTTTAAAGCTGACTCAACCATAGGCCTTGCAAAATGTCCGAAATGTATGTTTGTTTGTATAAATACACAATTTTAGATCCAGTAAAACAGTTTGATTTCTGTTAGTAATTATATAATTAACAACTACCGTGGCCTATCGGTTTGTAGTGTTGTTGCTGGATGAGGAGGTTATGGGCTCAAATCCCGATAGGACCCCTAATTTAACTTTTCTAATTTGGTTTTGATCGAGGTGCACTGGGACATGCCCCAGAGTGTGTTCTTTTATTCTGGTACACATAATAAAGGGAAGCTCTAGTTTGAGACAGTTAGTATGTTTATCTGGCACATTATTATTACTATCTCTTTATTCTCATATTTTCTTCAAATCTTTTTTTATTACATGCCTCAGGAAGCTTCTTTTTAATTATTACGAGAGTCATATAAAAGTAATTCTATAACCGACTTAGAAATGTTTGTTACCTAAATTGGTACTACCGTAAATCTAGCACCCTGTGTACACTGTATACAATACACCAGATAAGCAAGGATGTTTCAATATGTAGTGTGATGTAAAAATCGTACCACCATTCATAAATACAGTACAAATGAATGAATACTTCTTTGGCAAGCGATTCAATGTCGCAGCGAAACAATTTAATCGCATTGCCATGCCAATGAACGGATATTAATAAAACACAATGCATTATAGCGTAACGAAAGCAAGAATAATCAAAAATGCAAGATATTTTTAGGTTATAATAAGAAACCGTAGGACAAGAGAAGTAAATTACAGTGCTTCGTTGGACGAGAAATTAGGGATCGAAGACTGATATTACGCCATAATTAATAGGTTTATTCATTACAACATAAAATACATACGTTCTCTTAACTTTTTCTTGAACAAGGGATCCTTACGACGTTGTTGATCAAAATACACACAGTATCCTAAGAATAAGGTACCAGCTATCCCAACGGCAATTCCTAGGGTAGTGCGAGTGATTTCCATGTTTTAATAATAAAAGTCAACGATTTATTCACAGAAATAACAGCCCACTTTCATAGAAAAATTTTTGATCCGCCATTTATTTTTTCAGGAGTAACGTTGGCAGCTCTAGACTTATCGTCACATTCAAAAAACAAAACCCATAAATTGATCTATAGCCATAAAACCGACAAATGTCATGCTATCCTCATCACACTCACGTGACATTAAATAGGTATCAAGATTTATATACATAATACGATACACTTAATTTTGTTAGATAATTAATACCTTCATTTACTATTTAACGTTATTAATAAATACGCAATATTTTAACACCCATTTTTAGTTTGTATTTACTAAATATTATTGAATAATATGGTCATGAATTATTCTGGATTTTTCATTTGAATGTTGCCTGATTAAAAATTTACATATAAATACAAGGTTAGAAATTTTCAATTACAAGCCACTTTTCCTGTAAAAGCACCTGGAATTTTCATTTATGCCGATAGATCCTTGCAAGAGGTTTGCATGTGATATTCAGAAATGTCTTCAGGGTAAGTATTTCATTATTCTCTTATTTTGTAACCTCTGGGACGACAGCCGACATGAAATCAGTCGCCATCTTTGCTTCAACCTTTCAATCGCCTCTTCGGATTTGCGGGCGTTTCATCGCCGTTTTTCAATGTTTTGCTCAAATAATTCGTTATTAATCGCGTCAAAAGCCACGTAAAAAGTTTCCGGAGTGTCACGTAACAGTTTAGTGTTAAAATGAGTTTCTTCGGATTTGGACAAACTGCGGATATTGAAATCGTTTTCGACGATGCTGACAAACGGAAGGTTGCCGAAGTAAAAACGGATGATGGTAAAAAGGAGAAATTACTGCTTTATTACGATGGGGAGACAGTGTCAGGTAGGGTAAATGTCACTCTGCGGAAGCCGGGGTCGAAACTGGAGCATCAAGGTATCAAGGTCGAACTCATAGGTCAGATCGAATTATTCTACGACAGAGGAAATCATCATGAGTTCATATCGTTGGTAAAAGAGCTCGCGCGACCAGGCGACTTATTGCAACACACGTCATATCCATTCGAGTTTGCGAACGTGGAAAAACCTTACGAAGTCTACACGGGAGCTAACGTGCGATTGAGGTATTTCCTGCGAGCTACGATCGTCCGCCGTCTCACAGACATCTTAAAAGAGGTGGATATCGCTGTACATACACTATGCAGCTACCCCGACGTCCTAAACTCCATAAAAATGGAAGTAGGCATTGAAGACTGTCTGCACATAGAGTTTGAGTATAACAAATCAAAGTATCACCTGAAAGACGTAATTGTTGGTAAAATATACTTCCTACTGGTACGTATTAAAATCAAACATATGGAAATATCCATAATCAAAAGGGAAACTACTGGTTCTGGGCCAAATACATTCACAGAAAATGAAACTGTTGCAAAATATGAAATAATGGATGGTGCCCCAGTGAGGGGAGAGAGTATTCCAATTAGAGTATTCTTAGCTGGTTATGACCTGACACCGACTATGAGGGACATCAATAACAAGTTCTCTGTTCGGTATTATTTGAATCTGGTTCTGATGGACACAGAGGACCGGCGTTATTTCAAGCAGCAAGAGGTAACTTTGTGGAGGAAGAGTGACAAATCACGATTACCACTACACAACCCACATGTCCCTCAGACATTGACTCATAACCCTCCAAGATTGCATAGTGCCTCCAGTGAAGAAAATTCAGCCAGAGGAATTTCTCCATCAATTCCTGAGAGTTCAATGGCACGGTCAATTTCACCGTCTATGGCTGATGGAGATAAACATAACGGGCCTACAGAGATGGAGCAAGAAAAGCCTGAAGTTGTGACTAACAAACTATCTAATACGCACATAACAAATAACGAAGAGGAATCTGATGAACCAGCTGAAACACCAACGACAACTGAGAAACCTTTAATTGCTGAAAAACCACAAATTGCAGAGAAACCTCAAATTGCAGAGAAACCTGTACTGACCCGACCGGAAAGTGTTGAAGCGGCGCCAAGTCAATAGCCAATATGCACCTGTGCGGTTGACATTACTGTCGCCGATGAAATGAACTGTATGTTTTCATACCTGAAAACAATTGTTTAGATGGCAGATACCTACTGTATTTCCATGAAAACCCAATAATAAAAGTTGTTAACATTGCCCTTATAACCTTACTATTATCGTCATCTAAATGAAGTTGATTTATGTAAAGAATGCAAATACGAAATTCCACATGACTTAACTCTTGACTGTCAACAATAAAGAATAATGTTAATGTTAGAACTTGAACCCTGTGGTTACATCAATCTCTATTTCCTATTGCATTCTCATCAGGAATTAACAATAGTAAGTTTATTTGGGCATTAAATGTAAGTGTACATTGCTACTTGCTCTAAATATAGGTAAGTGTTAATATAGCCTTTATTACTGTTGATGGAAGTTCATTCTTTAACAGCTTTAAGATAATTTAGTGTTGGGTTGAAGAAAGAATGAGCTTATATTGTCACCAGGTAAGTTTTTGTATGACTCATACCAGACAGATTGTATTTGATAGATAGAAGAACCCTTTAACATACAAGCTGTTATCCACCCCCTTTAATGGTATTTGTAGAAATTATTATGCGAATAAGCATGTTGAAAGACATTTATTGCTACAGAATTACTGCAAAAGTCACAACATTATGTAGAATGCAAATTTATTGTCCCAGATAGAAATTATTTATTCTAAAATTTTCATCATTATGTTGATGATCTGCTTTCTTTTTTAAAGTAGTCCATTATTTACGTTCCCTTCAACATAAAGTTTTGTTTATAAATTGCAATTCGAAAATGTCAACATTTTGTTATCTGAGCATAAGCCCAGTTGATAACAGCTTTGTTTATTCATTAATAGTTATCTAAAACTACATTAATTAAACCAGCCTGTGCTTTTAAAATAATGTTCAACTTCATTAGTTATTTTTTAAATTATTAGTTACTTAAAATTTTTTCCTTTATTTATCATTGTGGGTTTTATACTATATTGAAAGGGTACCAATGTAATTATATACGCGAAGTATTGAATTAAAACGTAACTATCATTTCTAAAACATTTACATAGTGCAATATTTTCTATTCTTAATTAAATTTTAATTGATTGAAGTAAAGTTTTAAAAAAAATTATGATATGCTTGCATTGTGATACCTAATGCGATATCAATCAATAAGTAATGAACTGTTTCTGAGGAAACTTCTCAATTTTCAGTAAATCACTGGACACTTGTCTATTTTAAGTAAAAATGCAATGTAAAGAAGATAGTTTTGACATAATTGTTTGGTCATATGTAATGTTTGGCACACTTCATGTAACAAAAATATGTAAAATGTGTAAACATATTGTGTACGTATATTGGACTGACCATGTTGTGTATATTTTGTACAGGGAAGATATAAGGGCATTGACAAATGTTTTTTCGTTCTTTTACAATTAATATGAATTCAATAAAGGTACAGAATTTTTGTTATAAAAAAATAGTATACTTGTCGTATACAAATTTTAATTGCGTACCTAAATGCCCTTACATTGCTTGGTAAGTTAGTCACTAAAGGCGCGTTTACATTGTCATAGTGTTAAGGAGAGTGGTAGACTTAAACACAAACTGTTGTGTACACACTCACCTCACTAATGCACTTAATGAATAACCTTTACCACGTGTGTTTTAAAGTCAAGTTTACTAACAAAATTATATAACGTAAATAAATATTTGGTGTTGGATTAGTGTGAAATGTCTTCAAAAGATATTTATCATATTTACAATTTCCTCTACTTAGACCATTGACTTTCTACAATTATAGTAGACTCACATAGACACAAAATGATGATCATTTGTCCATCTTAGTCGAGTGCGTGTCGTAGATACCTCGTATCATTGGACAGCGTGCAATTAACATTGCACGTGAATGTAAAGACATAGTGTTTAATTTTTAACTAAAGTATTGTTGCTGTGTGATTAATATAAAAATTAAATGTAACCGTTCGTAACACGTCGATCGGACGTTTTTTGATGAACTTTGTCTAGTTACTGTGAGTCTATTATATAGTAAGTTAATGACTTAGACTTTAGAAGTCTGAAGTTCTAAGAATCTATTGTGGGAATCATTATTAAAATCACGCATTAAACGGGTCGAGGGAGGAAATAGTCTTGGATAATATGACCAAACATATTATTGAGGATATCAACAATATATTGATCGAAAAGCGACATCTTCGTCAGTTGTGACACTTGTAAGGTATCGACTGCGGTTTTTTTTTTTTAAATTTCACAAGGTGTTACTAGCGGCGACGAATGCCGAAAGCCAGTATAAAGATCTATAACAAAAACACAGGAGAATTCGACAACTCTGTAACTTGACCTATCGCTCAGTTGGTAAGAGCAATGCTGGGGTACACCAAGGTCGTGGATTCCAGGCCCACCGGGTCGAAGAAATTCTTTTTTGATCGATTTTTATATTAATAATCATGTCATCAAGTCATCAAGAATGACCAAACATGTCAAAAAATCTTATTGACATGGAATCGCATTACGCAGATTCAGAAAAAGCTTAATGTCCCTGTAATAAGACCGAAAACGACGACGTGCGTTATGTATAGGTTCAATACAAGTCGGTATCGAATCAGCCTCGACGTGTGCTCGGCGGCATCGACACCCGAGCGGCTGCGTCGAGACACCCGAATGGTAGAGTCAACGACCGAACAGAACGACGAACGACGGCACTGACTCCCGAACGGTTGCGTCTACGGCGAATTGGCTTAATGCGGCTAATATGGTAAAACAGGATCGCCTCAAGCCTATTATACCTCATCGACAAGTGTGGTAACTCCTGTCAGAACAAAAACATTGCTCGCTCGTTTAACTGAAAAGTGGAGAAGTTTATACAGTCACACAATACTGGACTTATATCAGTGATTTGTTAATCTTTGGGATCATAATTAACCAAAAAAAATTAATAACTTACCTTCGACGTATATTTGTGTACACAGCATCAAATGAGACGCAACTACGCACTTAGCAAGACGAGATAATTCGTTAAATTTACAAGACGACTTGAAAATTTTCAAAAGGGCTACGTGTCGTGATTACGTAATAAGCATTCACATAAATAAATTTGTTTATTAATGTGCCATTTGCTAATAATTAAGTATAATGCAAAAATCAAAATTTCGAATCTCTTACACTCTCAAAATGTGTTTAAATTATTTATTGAGTTTAAATTAAACGCGAAGGCGTCTTCGCTATATTGCAAATGTTTAGAAACAAGTTTGTTCTAAGATGAACTTGCAAAACAATTTTAACGTATGTGCCCATTTCAGGGTCCAAAATGCCTTTATTCAAGGTTCAGTTCACTACTTGAAGATCACGAATAATTAAGAAATATTGCCACACACATTTCCAGTACAAACGGAATCATGCAATCCTGTAATGTCAGATTTGCAATTATGAGGTTCGCCATTTTATCCTCTATAATTTATTCTACCTGTCATTTAAATTATATTTATTTACTACAACATATTACGTATAATTTGAAAACATATCACAGCGTTGTTCAAAACAATGGCCCTACGTGGCATTTGTATCATACATCCAATTGATTTCAATTGAAACTCCACTCAATTGAGCTGTTGTCGGGATATTGAAAATTTATTAAGTTCAATTCTAAATAGAGCTGTCTTTATTCTTTATCGATTATTTGAGATAAAAAAGCAGTAGCAAATTATACTAGATCTTATCAGAACGATGTAGACAGCGCATTGATATCATTCAACACTAAATAATTTCACTTAAATAGTCTTAAAAACCGATTGTTTCTAATTTCGTAATGGCGTATTTTTAATTTTTCTGTAACGAATAATAGAGTCACTAGATTTTAGAGTATGTCAAGCTTGACACTTAAAATTGAAATTTAACTCTATGCCACTTAGAATAAGAACCATCAAAAGTGTGAAGCTAGATATACTTTGACTGTAACAACGCGTACACATAGGGCCGCGCAATTTCCGCTTACATTCATGTCTATGCCTTAACGGCATAAAAGTAACGACAACATTTGGTACGAATTTTAAACAATCCTGTATCCAATAGTGATACACAACGAAATTAAAATAACATCAGTATGAATCAAAGAGACTATTGTCTGTAAAATGTATACTAAAACATGTAATTATGATGTAACATAGTTATTAGGGTATGTATAACAAAAGAGATTTGACTGTGGCCGCTTGTTGGTTTGTGCCGTAAAAATGCGTTTTAAGGCTTCATAAACATATACGTGGGCGGTACACGTTCCTGAAGTTCATGTTAAATATATTAGTCATTTTGTACAATCTGATACAAATTGATATCTGTTAGTATTCGCAGAATGACGATTTCGTATTTTGATAACATTCACCGAAGTGGCCGATGACCCTGTTATTTATTGATCTCCTGCAAGTACATTATTAATTTTGTACACCTGATACAATTTGACATTCGTTAGTTATTTTCAAAACTACCGATTCGAACCCCGCTAACATTACGAAGTGGCCAAATGACCTATTTATTTATTGATCACACTGCAGTCACCGCAAAAGATAAAAGCAATTTTTAGACGCATTTTACCTTTATCACTGTAATATCTATCCAGAAAAGATTTATATAAAATGTGTGGTAATAATTTTCAGGTTATTTTCTACGTCATTTTTGTGGCAATTTTGATTATTTAAGTATTCGAGTATATTATCACGAAATATTAAATAATATTCTAGAATATTCAAACAATAATTGCCGTGGAAATTAGGTAGAGAAAAATAACTTGAAAATTACCCAATAGGCATTAATGTAATGTTAAAAATACGAATGGTCTTTCGAATGTTACCACTTTAAGGCTGAGATTTATAAAACGGGTTAAGTAAATTTTTCGTATTATATATTACAAAACGATCTTTGGCAAACTTACAATTAAGAAGCAAAATTCAAAGTTTAATTTAATTTTTAGCTTGAACTAAGGCAAAGTACGTTTGGTAAATACGAAAAATTCGCTTAGTCCGCCATCTTTACTTAATCAAAGAAATAGTTCGTTTTCAAATCTCAGCATAAATATTACCGTTAAGCGTTAATTTGAAATTCTATTTAATAATTAGCTTCATAAAAGTTAAGGGGCCGTTGAAAGATCTCTCTGCGTTTATTTTTACGATACAAACCGTTATTATAGTCAAAAAAGATCACTAGGAATTGCAGAACTGATTTAATGTTGGTTCCACAGTCAAGTATATTATATTATTGCATAGTTATTATTATTTTATATGTAAATTAGGTAAAAGTCCGTGTTATGTAAACATTCTGTTATTACCTTCAGATGTTTTGGTTTTAGTATCATGTTTATAAGTTATCTTTTTTTTAATGAGATTAAGGGCATGTCGATTATATCATATTGTTAATAAAATGTATGTATAAATTGCTGATTTTTGTTTTTGTTTTTAATGTTTATGTAATCCTCTCGGTTAGAAAAAGAGAGTGCCCACATCCTTTTTGAACAATAAATGACTTCCCAATTGTGTATGGCAAACTATATAGCGCGTTTAGCGGTTACAAGAAGACAACATTTTAAGCGATCGCTAGTATTTCGCTGAACTAAAATCGCTGTCAATGTAATGTCATGGCAGAGCACAAGTTTTGCGCTAGATGATGGTCCGCGTCTATGTCTTGTGTTGGATACAAGCAACCGGCAACTAGAAGCGAATATTCTATTTTTCTTCTTCTATTCAGTCGCCGGTTGCGGCAGTCGGACACTGTCATCATATATTCACTTCTAGTCGCCGGTAGCTTTTAGCGAACACAAGACACACGTATGCGAAGCGCTTAAAAGAACGGTGATACGGAAATAAGGTAATTCTAGCGTGGATAGTTAAACAGCGGACCGACTAATCCAAATCCTTATCTATTTCTGCCGCCAAGCAATAATGTGAGCATTACTGCGTTCCGGTTTAGAAGGGTAACGTGTGCTAGTGAAATTACAGGCACATGGGTACTTATCAACTTGTCGCGCAGACTCGAAAATATAATTACTTATTTAAAATTAATTATTTACAAAAATTTGCTTTCATTCCGGGCTAAGACATTACTAAACCACAAACAACAGTGTTTATTTGTATGGCGCTGTTCAAACATAGACAATTTAGTGTCTTTTGTTGGGTACAAGCAAACGGTAGCTTGTAGTGAATATTTTGTGTTCATATAATTAACATTTCTCCTTGTGAAAGAGTTCATCCAAGGAAGTACTGTCACCTTACCTATTCCTGCCGCCAAACGGATGTGAGCTTAAAAACCGGAATGCTATATTAGCATTCCGGTTTTTAAGGGTAAGGATGCTGGTGAAATTATCTACAGGCATATGGGACTTGTCAACTTGTTCGTCCCGTCAGTTCGTATTTGTACAGACGCAGACACTGCTGTTCCCAGTTGCTTCCACTTGATACACACCGATTGCCAATCAAAATGTGCTCTATATAAGCAACTAGAAACTGCTGCTGACATGGTTGACTTGCTTGCAAGTATCGCCGACGACAACGTCTGCATCGCCGTATAATCAGCACAACAAGCAAAATAAGTGTTTCTTCATCGACATCCATCGTAACAGTGACGGAACACTCTGAAATTCAAGCACGGAACTAGTGTGAAGTAGCAATCAAGTAAAAATCCGGTACCGGTTGCCGGTACCGCACACAGCGGTTTCTAGTTTCGGCAACCAGCAGTGCCTACGTTTGCGCAGCGCGAAGTTCATCGTTCAGTCAAGAAAGCACATCGCTGTACGCTTTACCATATTTTAACATTTAAGTACCTTTTCTGTTTATAATAATTTGAGAATTAACTGACCTCTAAGAAACAGTGCTTTTACTAGTGTGGAATTTCGGGTCACACTATTAAATTCTCCTTCCACTGTCTGTCAGTTTTTTGTAATAAAAATAAGTTCATCCCCTGCACAGAAAACGATTATCAAGAAGCTCGTTGTGAGGCAGTATTTGAATCTATGCGTCGGTGTTGCCTGATCCACAAGCCAACAGGTCGCTCACTCGTCTGCTCAGGATACAACCTCGAGCCCTGGACTCCCAACCGTAACACCGACCCTAATACCAAAACGTCGGGAAAATAGGTTAGTATAAGTTATGTCAAAACTGTAAGGGTCTGCATGCTAGAGGTAGTTTATTTACAAGTTTGATTAGAGGCACCCGTTTCTATGCAAGGTACCGGTTTGGTTTTTTTAACCCGTTCATGGACAGTATAAATAGTTCTTTTTAAAACGGTGGAACAGAAACAGAAGTACACCAGCCGTAATTTTAGTGACACCGCCCCGACAGACCTTAATCATCTATTGCGTACAGCGGTACCGACGACGTTGTTATGTCGTGTCACGACTTAATTACTCCACAGTCTGTCGTTATTGTGGAGTATATACATTTAGTAGCAGTAGAGGTCCTTCGTCCAAAGAACTACTGCCACCTTACCTATTTCTGCCGCCAAGCAGTAATGTAGCATTACTGTGTTGCGGTTTTGAAGGGTGAGGGTACTGGTGAAATTACAGGCACATGGGACTTATCAACTTATGTCTCAGGGTGACTGGCGCAATGGCAGTGCCCCTCAGATCTTTGCGATTTAAAGCCCTGAGTGTAAGGCACTGCAACTGTTATGGACAGGCGTGTAGCTTACCATCAGGCGCACGACTTGTTCGTCCTTGAACTTGATATTATAAAAACAAGACGATTGAGAGTATTAGGGGGTGGGTTAGGGAGTCGGTTAGGTGATCGGTTGGAGGTCGGTTAGGGGGTTGGTTGGTGAGTCCGTTAAGGGATTTGCTTAGGGGATCGGTTAGGTGGTCGGTCAGGGGCCCGGTTAGGGGTTGGGTAGGGGTGAGTGACCCAACCCCTAACCCAACCCACCCACTCACCGACCCCCTAGCCCACCCCTAAGCCACCCGCTGACCCCCCCTAACCCCCCAATCCAAACCCTAACTCACCCCTAACCCCCACAACCCAAACCCTGATCCACCCCTAACCCCCCCAACCCAAATCTCAACCCCCAAATCCTTACCCACCCCCATATGCCCTATAAATTTATCATAATTGTCAGTTTTAATTGTAAGTTGTTAATCAAAAACATTGAAAATTGATTCGTTGTTAATTGTAGATATACGCGATTAACGATTGATCAATCGTTCATTGCTGTTTCGCAATTGACAATTAATTAACTGTCAATCTTTAATTGCGAGAACAATTAAATTTTGCCCAACACTGCTATAAGGTATGCAAGAATGGGTCTTTGTAACTTGCATATAAATAATTAAAAATTTTATTTGTGCCGTAGTGCTTATACAGATATAATATAATAATTTACGCTATATCATTCGCTGCTCATCACATCAACATTGTTGTAGAGAAGAAAGTACGGCTATGACAGTAGTAGAATAATTGCCGTTGTGTCATAATATTGAATTACTAAAAACAGTATGCGTTTTAGAGGAAAAATTGGTTAAAACTTAATTTTACTGTAAGAAAATTCAATAGCACCGACATATATTTGGAATTACAAAACGCCAGTTTCCACACTACTGTCTCGTACCTACACACCTTAAATATGTATGTCTAATGTCCACAACTGTGCATGTGAAATATTGAATTTTGTCAGTACGTTAATTGTTACTTTATGGAGATGTAGTCGGCGGCATTAGGCTCGACACACAAAACTGCGCACGACGCATCGCAAGCATCGCGCTTTCCTTGGATGTTAATCTTCTTTCTGTTTTTTTCCTGTACTTTATTATGAACAACAGCAGTGCAACACTCTCTTTCCGATCCATGTCGCTACCTAGTTTGAAAAATACGTTCAGTACGTTTGGCGATCGTCGAAGGAATGGTTACCCAAACCGTGGCAGTGAGATGCCTTGCCGCACGGAATCGCATCGCAGCAATTCGCGTCGCAGTTTTCTTGTCTCTCAGAAGTTGGATTTTTGAGATTCATGTAGCGAAACGGGGTATGCCGTCACCAATCCAGAATGTGATTGGTGACGGCATATTTAATATTAAGGTAAACGCCGTTACTATCCCTGAATGGCTTGGCCTTTATTGGTCTCGAACCATTTATAGACAAAGCATACAGCCCTGGCAAAGTTCACTTTGCTGAACGAGAGCACACACATCTCTAGAGATGTGTGCCTACAGAGCAAGGGTCTTGAGCATTCTAAAGCTCTGATCGCTGCATACAGTGCTAAAAATTGTAGAGAAGCTCTGTCACTGGACAATAATAATGACATCAAAATACTAGAGCCTTAACAGGGCAGGGCAGAGAAAATATATATTTATTTATTTATTCAATTTTGTGTAATTACAGATTAACTATTAGTTAAGTACAAGTTAACTACATTAAGCGAGAGACTTAAGCGAAACAGAGTGTAGATTCTGCCACGAAGTAGATGAAACTCCTCTGTATCTTTTTAGCCCATGCTGCCCCCTGATGGGCGTACGAAGTCTCATACAGGAAAGACATAGGCCACAACCAGAGTACATAAAAACCGTCGCAGATATTGGATGCTGTTGGCCGTGGCTTCGCACTGTAATTAGTAGTAATCACAATACATCAGTTAATGGTCGCAGCATTGCATAGTCCATGAACGGGTTAAGTAATTAATTATGTAAGTCGAAGTCGTGTTCGAGATTATGTACACTTCATTGTCGTTGTAACAGCGTCAATATTCTGATGTCTTATATAAAAAACTTGAATTATATTTTATTTGAATTCGCAGATGATGGACAATCGTGGTCGTAGAAGCCAAACACTCGGACAAAGAAGTTGGATATACAAGTACCCACGAACGTTTCAAATTACCTTCACCGTATTAGGATTGGGAATATTTTTCTCTAAACCCATTTACGACATATTTTTCAGACCAAGGGACAAATTTGATTTTTCTGAACCGCCAACGACTCTGAAAGCGAATAGAGTTGCAGAACTCGAACAAGCGAGAGAGTGAAATGGAAGCCGTGAAGAAAGCCAAAGAAAGATTTGCGAAGTACCCTCTAATATACTCTAAGTGTTACAAAGAAGGTACTCTGTACGCAAAGTGTGTTTTATTCAACGAGGAATTGAAAAAAGACCAGTGTGCTAAGGAATTCAAAGAGTTCAGCGTTTGTTTGCAAAAGGCTGCTAAAAATATGAAAACTAGGATTTAAAGGTAGATTTAAAGAGGAACGATGGAAGTGAAACTACCGCGTTTTATGAAGTTGTCCTTGAAATACCATCTTGTTGCTGGATTATTCATTCGTATGCTACTGATTGCATATGGAGACTATCATGATGATTATTATGATGTCCCGTATACAGATGTGGACTATAAAGTATTCACCGACGCCGCGAGACATGTTGTCCATGGCGATTCGCCTTATAAACGACATACGTATCGCTACAGTCCCATTATAGCCTATATGCTAACGCCCAACATATTCTTCCATAAAAATTTTGGGAAAATATTGTTTTCAATCTTCGATATCTTAGTCACGGTGGCTGTAAAGAAATTGGTTGAACAACAGTTGAGCTTAACGTGGAAAGACAAAAATAAAGCATCCAAAGTCGCTTTGTACTGCTCCTTTTTTTGGATTTATAACCCAATGAGCATTGGTATCTCTACAAGGGGGAACGCAGATTCTGTCACAAGTTTCTTTGTTATTCTATCGCTAATGTTCTTACAGACAAATATAGTATTGGGACTGTGGAAATATGTCTGGTCGGGCATTTTGTTGGGTATTTCGATACATTTGCGACTTTATCCGTTGGCCTTCAGCTACCCAATGTATCTTTCCCTCGGCAAATTCAAGATCACGCATCGAACGCGCTTGGCAGAAGGTTTTCTGTGCCTTTTGCCTAATATAAAACAGATATTATTATCCATGAGTTGTATATTAACTTTAATATTTCTGACATACGGCATGTATGCGATTTATGGCTACGAATTTTTATTCGAAACTTATATTTATCATTTGTTCAGAAAAGATACAAGACACAATTTTTCTGTGTTATTTTACTACTCCTATTTGAATATGGACAATCCCGCTGTTGATGTAGTGAAGCTAATTGCGCACGTATGCGAGTTCTCAATATTGTTTGCGCTCAGTTTGACGTTTGGTCGTGAAGCTCAAACATTACCATTTGCCTTATTTTGCCAGGCTGTGGTATTAGTTGCTTTTAATAGTGTTATGACATCACAGTACTTTATTTGGTTTATGTCCCTTCTGCCGTTAGTTATACATAGTTTTGCAATGGAAAGTCGCAAAGGGTTACTACTTGGCGTTGTATGGGCAATGGCACAAACGGCTTGGCTTATATTCGCGTATTTACTAGAGTTTAAATGTATAGAAGTGTTCGTTTTTATTTGGCTTAAAAGTGTTATTTTGTTCTGTGCACACATTTTTGTGTTGTCGAAAATAATACAGTCTTACGTGCCTTTTCACGGCTTTGGATTGATTAAAAAAGAGAACTAGTGTAGATGATTTTTAGTCAATAACTGACTTAGTATATGTATAGTTTTAATGGAATTTTAATAAAAAATTCTGACTAGTAACCTTTTTTTTATTTTATTTCTAACAATCACTAAAGTCATATAAACAGCTACAAGTCACTCTCGTACTAAATAACAAAACAAAAATGCATTTCAACTTGTTTAGGAATTTCAGTTCGCAACGAACAAACGAAAATCCGTTCTCCATTTATGATAATTTTTACTACCCAGTTAATTCCAATTAGAGACGCACATTTCCAAAACTTATTCTAGTTTGAGAGGTACTAAGGCATGGAAAAAATCTAGGGGAAATTGCGCATGTGAGCTTGAAATTACAAGCGCAACAGATATACTATTAACCGCTAGATTAATTCGTAGCTTTAGATTACAGCATAATTTCATCATGCACAAGTATCCTTGCATGCAACTTGCTTAGTGTGGAGACATTACCTTCAAACACAAGCAAGTAATAAACACATCTTCAGTAAAGTTAACAGAGTTTGTGTGTCACAATCGAAATTTATAATTTGCTATGAATCTTCGCAATTCGATCAACGAAATATATTAGGCATATAATACAAATAAATTATGTACTTATGTAACTAACAACTAGTTAGCAATGCCTAGTATTCTTTGTAAATTGGTCAATTGTGCAATTACAATAATTTTTGTATCACCGCACTTATTAACACGGAATGACGCGCTGCGAACCACCACGGTAACGAATTTTTGTGGCGGGTGACTTGAGACTTAATATTCGAGTGTAGTAACCTGAAATATTATTTAATATTTCACAATAATATAGGTTCTCG
>NW_020653993.1:6944082-6985631 GCF_003589595.1 Hyposmocoma kahamanoa
AAATTAAAAAAAAAATCATATGTCACGTATGTCACTAACGTCAGTGGGTCAAAACCAGTCAAAACAATAAAAGAAACGTGTAGGCTTTTGTGCACTGTACCTACCACTTTTACAAGAATTACATAGAATACACTGTGAAAATGCCGAAACCGACAAAGCTGCACACAAAAGGACGACCTACTTCTATCCAAAAACTTCCAAATGCTACGGGTGACAAAAAGTCATCAGGCGAAATTGATCATGAAGCTGCGGTCAGACAATTCGAGTTAGAACTTTGTTGGTGTATACAGAAACTTGAAAAGACTGTAAGCCAGAAAAATGGGAATGAATCTGAAAAAAGCTGTAAGCTGCCTATGTTGTATAAGTTGTTTATGTTTATAACTTGAAGGTGCCCATATATTTATGGTGACAATTTATATATATTTAAATCAATGATTGTTTATATATTCATCCAATTGCCATAAAACTCATGAGACAAGTCTTGTGCCTACTCCCTCGAAAGTTTCTAAAGAATACTTCACAAACTTTCTTTCTATTATAACAATTTTAAAATACTTGGCAGTCCAGTTGTTTTAACTACTATGGCTACAGCCAAGAAGACAGATAAGCAAACAGTTTTCCTCTCTGGTATTGCAACGCATGCCTGATATACTTATTAATTAATTAAGTTTATTATAAAATTATTATATTTAGTGTAGAATAATTTTTATTCATTGAGTAATTTATTGCATAATATGCATCAATTAGTTGTCTCAGATATTGCACAGTGTGTGTGTCATTGCTTTATTTGTTAGTTTTAATAATTTTGTTACTATGAATGTAGAAGGGACAGAGTTAGAGAAGATTCTCTTTTTATAGACAGCTATACTGTAAATTTACTGATAATTCAAGTTAGAAGAAGTATTGAATTCGGATTCAACTTGATAAAAACACTTAAAATTCATAATTTCTTATAGTACAAGATGCATGGAAAGTGCTAACAATATTAAAGAACAATAATCAACCAATAATACGCAAGAGGCAAGTTATGAGAACATACTTTGGAGACTATCGTGCTGCAATGGCAGTGGAAGAGAAAAAATTACCCAAAAGTAAGTTGTTTTTGGATTTTTTAATGGTCGAGTGTATTTTTTTTTATACAATATGTAATGAAACAAAAAAGGCAATGGGGACACATAGCCATATTAAGAGCCACTTCTTTATTCAAATAAACATATTACATATTTAAATATTTAACCATAATTTTAAAGTACAATTTGAATAAAATGAGTTAATACACTGCTAAATTTTAAATTTATTTATTTATTTGTTTGCAAATTTTGCAGCTTTTAAATTTGGTTTACAATTCTGAATAATGTACTTACATAGCCAATTACAAAGTTTGTCAGATAAAAATTTATTTTTTACATTATACAAAAACTAATTCGATGCCAGAATGAAGCAACTTCAAATATTGTTTATCACAGAACAATGTAACAACTTGAAATATATATTGATAACATATTATAACTGAATTCCGTTGTATTAATAGATTTAGACAATTTTTAATTACTATATTTTTTAAATGAAGCGACTTACAATATAATAAGCAAATGGACTATAGTAGAGTAAGCGCATTTGTGTGTCTACATATGTATGAATGTGTGTACGTCTATGTAAATATCTGACAAATTTCTGCAAGTTTTCTTTTTTTTTTTGACAGTTTTTTAGTTTTTTTATTTTTCTAGGGAATCCAAATTTTATTATTATTTTAGATAAGGACTCCTTGGGGTAATAATAAATGTATAAATAATATAAATATGTGATATAATAAAAATTAAATTTTAATAATAATAATAATAATATAGGAAGTGAAACTATTTTTCCGGATTTAAATCGCGTATATTTGTTTTTTCAAACAAACCTCAGTCAACCGTGACCATGGGACCTGTAAAGGGCCCGAAACGTCGGTTTGTTTGAAAAAACAAATATACGCGATTTAAATCCGGAAAAATAGTTTCATTTCCTATGTGTAACAATCGCGAAAACCTAAGAACTCGATATAATAATAATAATAATCATTTATTTCCAATCACAATGGTATTGATCTTATAATAGATACATACAGAAGTTGAAATGACAATGTGTAATGTAATAAATCTAAATCTCATAGTATTGTAACTTCAGTGATATTTAAAACTGAATTTACTGATTAGGAATAATAAAGGCATTTGATTTAATAGTAACTTTGAGATTTTAAAAGAATGAAAGTATAAAATTAAACTATTGTTTTTTATTTAAAAATATTTTTCTTTTTCAGTGATTAGTAAAATGAAGATCAAAGAAAAACCAACACCACCTAAAGCCACATTCTTAAGGAAATCAACATTTATGGCAACTGGTAATGATTCATTTAGGTTTAATTTCGAGTTGGCCCCAGATCAGGTTGATAAAGGTGACGTCACCAGAACTGCCGCAAATGCCGACACAACAAATAGTACAAATCTTGTATCCAATTGTGGAGACTACCAAGTTCCCAAGAAAGATTTTCATGCCAATGAGTCAAAATTCAATTTTAATGGATCAAAATTTAAGTTCAATTTCCACATTCCAGAGTAACATAAAGAAGTAATTTTTAGATTTTTTTTTATTTCATAGACTATACGGTTCTTATTAAATATATTGTCTACGTAATAAATAATTAACTTTTGTTTGAATCCTTGGTTCAATTAGAGGAGTGTCGGAACAAAATCTGCTAAGTCACATTTTTATTTTTTCCGTTTCCAATCTGATTAACAACCGCTAAATCCTCTTTAAAAACATGTTTACACAATGCGACAAATCCATTCAGTAAAACTAGATTAAATCTGAATCGAAATGGATCATATTTATTGATTTTTGTTCCAAAGCTCCTTAAATTGTGTATGGAGTACTGCTGTCACTTATGGGATGGCTCTGCTAAATACCAACTGGCCACCTTGGCATCAATCGACAAACGTGTCAAGAGGCTTATAGCTAAGTTGCCTGCTTATGGGTATTCTACAGGATATATCACGGAGAGTGTGTGATGGAATTGCATAATTTGATTCCACGTTCCCTTTCCAACATCGGGGGACTAGGCGTAGGCTGGGATTCCACTCTTATTTTATGGATATTCCAGGGATTCGCACGAAGCGTTTTGCTTCCACATTTATATGGCGAACGGCTATGGGGTTGGAATTCCCTGCTTGCGGATTTGTTCCCTGAAAGTTATAACTTGGACCTTTTCAAGGCGAGAGTGAATAGGCATTATTTAGGCGTGCATGCTCATCGTCGACCTCATCGTCACTTTCTACCAGGTTTCTACGCTTACTTTTAATTTAAAAAAAATATAATTAATTGGGACATAATGTTTGCAAATAACCAGGCTTTAAGTCTACTGTTTTATCATCACGTATCTTAATGGCACATTGCTTGTCCATAAAGAAATTTTCCGAATTTGGTATGGAGAAACCCCATGGCATTTCATGCTTGGAATAAAAAGAACCCCAGGTCGTCACGCCGAAAAGTTGATTGGTCTTTGTATTATATACAGCTCCGCCTTCTACCCCATGGGCTCTGGAACATTTCGTTGAGTTCTTCTCTTTTCTAAATTCTTCTAAATCACACCCAAAGTAACAAGGGACAAAAAAGCCTTTGATTTTGTAATTAGCCGTATAGATTTCAGCACACAACTCCATTCCAAGAACAACTTCTAGTTCAGAAAGCAGAAATTCTGATTGAGGTGTTTTTATACGGTTTTTCTGTAAAATATAAAAAAATGTATCATCATAGTTTAATGTGTGCTTGTATGGGTGGAAGCAGCTGAAAGCGTAAAGTTAAGGACTGAGTTTTGTGGCGCCCATTTGAATAGACGTGCGCTGTAGGCCATACTATATTTTTAATGTTTTCTTCTGGAAAATCACATCATATTGTACTCGGGACAAATATGGGAGGGCTTTTGTATATCCTTTCTGTTTAAAGTCGGTTGAATTACTTGAAAGGAGATAATTAATTTATATTTAGGTATATATGTTGTTGAAATGTTGAAGTCAAGTTGAATTATTTTTAACCGACTTAAAAAAAAGAGGTTCTCAATTAGATTTTTTTGTATGTATGTATGTTATACAATAACGGCATTTGTGAACCGATTTTGATAATTCTTTTTTTGTTGGGAAGACGGTACCTCAGAAGTGGTCCCATTTAAATTTGAAGAAAATATTTCACCTCTAAAGGTGGCAAACTAGGGGTGAATGACGCTTGAGGTCGGTTTTTTTAGTACTTTGTAGGTAATAGATTATTACGAAGTAAATACTCGTAGTTAAACTTGTTTTTAATATTTTTCAAGGAATAGATAGATAGATATACACTTTATTGCTCACATACAATAACAAAAACAGTACATAGACAACTTAAAACTAATGTGGGCAAAGGCGGTCTTATCGCTAAGAGCGATCTCTTCCAGACAACCTTTGAGGTATAGGAAAGCTAATCTAAGGAGAAGAGGTAGTGTGCCAAAGTCAGAAACGTATAAGTAGTATAATATATATATATATATATATATATAATAATAAATAAATAAATAACGATGTACTAGACTTACATATATATTTGTAAATAATAAAGAAATATATATACCTAAATATACTTATACTTACCAATAAATATATAAATACATGTTGCATACTAGGAACATTTCAGAAGATAGTTACGCAATGCAGTTTTAAAAATAAGAAGCGACTTGGAATGTCGTATTTCAGACGGAAGTTCGTTCCACAATTGTGCAGCCATAATCGTAAAGGAGTTCATGTAGTATCCTGACCGGGTGAAGGGAGATTTCAGCAAGTTATCCGCCTTGGACCTTAGTTCGCGATTGTGATCTTCACCGAGAAAACGAAAACGTTCCTTAAGGTAAGGTGGGCTTCGAGGGTCATACAGTACATTATAAAGGAAACTGAGAACGTGCTCCTCACGGCGCTGCTTGATAGAAAGCCACTGAAGCCTTCTCCTATACTCAGACACATGATCGAACTTGCGCAACCCGTATATGAATCGGATGCAAAGATTCTGCAGACGTTGGAGCTTGCCTAATAGATCATCATTGAGGTCAATAACACAGACATCAGCATAATCCATAATAGGTAGGAGCAGCGATTGCGCGAGTTCAATCTTGGTCTTCACAGGAATCAGATTTTTCCACCGTCGCAATGAACCGGAGGCAGCAAACACCTTTCTACTAACCTCAGCGATATGTGGCGCCCAAGACAGGGTGGAGTCAAAGAGAACGCCAAGGTTTTTGACAACACTGCTGAAAGGTAAAGGGAAGGAGTCAAAGACGAGCGAGGGAACAGACGTATAATTTATCTTAGCTATCTGCTTCGAGCCACCAATGACGATGGCTTGCGACTTGTTGGGATTGACTGTAAGGCCATGGGTTCGACTCCAATTGTGTATTGTCGCAAGGTCGTCATTAAGTTCAGCAATTAAACTATCTAAACCATGCACAGGAGACCGGGAATAGATCTGAAGATCGTCAGCATACAAATGATACTGACAAGAAAGCAAGGGAGTAAGGGAGTTAATAAATATTGAAAAAAGAAGAGGAGAGAGGACCCCACCCTGAGGCACACCAGCAGTAACATCACAGAAGGTAGAATGCTTGCTATCGACACGTACACATTGCCTTCGCCCAACGAGATAGTGGCGAAACCACTCCACAACCGAATCTGATACCAGGATAGATTTTAACATTGCTAAAAGGATGTCGAAGTCAACAGTGTTGAAGGCGTTGCTGAAGTCTAAAAGAACTAATACTGTCAGATGCTGAGACGACATACCTTCGCGAATGTCGTCAGACACCTTGGTCAAGGCAGACACAGTGCTATGCCCCGAGCGGAAACCAGACTGGAAAGGGCTAAGGATATTATTGAAGTTCATGAAAATTGTGATCTGATTATGGACAAGACGCTCAAGAACTTTGGAAAGGAACGGAAGAATAGAAATAGGACGAAAATGAGAGGGTAGAGATGGATTAGAGGTTTTAGGAACAGGGACTACAGCAGCCTGACGCCAACATGACGGGAAAGTGCCAGTGTCAAGAGAAAAGTTGAAAATATGGCAAAGTATAGGAACCAGAATAGAAGAACCATGTAACATCATCCTACGGTTTATTCCATCCAGTCCTTCAGCATTGGATTTTATGGCCAAGATGTTTTTCTCAACTTCACTCTCGGACACAGGCCTAAAGGAGAAAACCGGATGTTGTGAGTCATGGGCGGTAGAAAGTGACTGTAGCGTAGATTGCTTGATACTAGAAGAAAGAGAGGAAGGCGTTGTGAAATGCGAGTTCAAGGAGTTAAGGTCAAGATTAAAGGGAGTAGGAGATTTTGATTTGCCAATACCAAGGGAATTTAGGAAAGACCATACCTTAGCAGGATCACCATTAGAAACCGAGGCATGTATGTGACGGCGCTGCGCATCCCTGCACACCCTGCTACAGCGGTTGCGAAGTTCCTTACATCTACGGTGGGTTTCATCTGAAGGATCGTTTCTATACCGCACCTTAGCAAGATTGCGCTTGTTCATCAATGCCCTAATTTCTGCAGTGAGCCAAGGGGCAGGAAGATGTTTCAATCGAACAGGACGGAGTGGAGCATGTATATCATATAGCTGTATTAGTATCGAGTTGAAAATTTCCATCTTCTGATCTATAGCAGGGGCTCTAAGTACAGCGTCCCAGTCAATACCGTTAAGGTCAAGCATAAATCTTTCCTCATCAAAGTTCCTGAAACTGCGCTGCATGACCACTCGTGGTTTAGGCTTAGGACAACGGATTCTGTACGAAAGGTAAATAAGGTCATGATAGGAGAAGGCCTCGGCCGGAAGTTGACCGTGAGCAGTTACATGATTAGTAGAAGAGACAATGGCAAGGTCCAACAAAGACGGCTGGCAGTCAGGAAAGTGATGTGTTGAGGAAGACGGAAGAATGTTCAGATTAATAGAATCCACGATTGAGCGAAGTCGAGCAGAACGGGAGTCGTGTTTGAACAGACAGGTGTTAAAATCACCCATAATAACTGTATGATCAACCGTGGGTACCAAATCTTCCAACAAAGTCTCAAATTTACTGAAATAATCAATATGTAGGTTTGGACTATAAAAAACTCCCAAAAGGAGCTTCTGATGGCCCAAAAGCACCTCCACAAAAAGATGTTCCGAAGATTCAGAATAAAGAGAGGGGGATTTGTCAAGAATACTGAAAGGAAGATTACTCTTAAGATATATAGCAACTCCTCCGCCACCCTTGCCAGTCCTGTCATTACGAATGAGATGGAAACCAGGAAGGGAATAGGAAGAAGGGAGACATGGTTTTAAAAAAGTTTCCGAAACCAAGATGGCGTTAATGTTCTGGCTATTAGAGAAAGTGCTCACCAAATCAGTGTAATGCGCTGGAATACTTTGGGCATTTATATGGACTGCATTAAAATTTTTCGCAACAGTTGAAAAGTTAGATTCCAGAAGTTCATCTAACGGTTGTGACAAACTGTGAAAACTACTATGCGAAGACGCCGAAAGAAAATCCGACTCATCACTCAAAAAATCGTTACCATTATTATCATTAGTTTGCAACATTAAATATAATAAAATATGTACCTATATAAATTCAGCAATATATAGTAATAATATAATAATAATATATAAAATAATAATAATAATAATAAAAGAAAATATGAACACAATGAAAATATAAAAATAAAACCAAAAATATCCATAATACCCACCAGCAGTGTGAAAGAGAATCGCTTAGAATGTCAAAATTAACAAACATATAAAAAAAAAAAAACAAAACAACGACAAATACAAAATAATAAGTACTAGGTTTGAAAAATAAAACAATAAAAAGTAACAATACAGTCGAGTCGAAGGAATATACTTTAAATGTGTAATAGTCGGTTCCTGAGGTAGCTACCATAGGAATCGACTCAGTTAAGCTGTAGGCATTGCTTTCAATTGGGTGGATTAATTATAGTTGACGAAATTAAATATCTCTACAAATAAAATTATAATTAGTACCTAACCTATTGTACCCCACAATCACATCAATCAACTTTGAGGCGAAATGTTAATTTTGTGGTGTAGATAAGTTATCTTTAAGGCCTTTCTGTTTCTATTCCTATATAGGCGTTATTCTCTGCAGCTGTGGGTAGCAAAATTGGAGTGAGTATATCCACTGTTCACACCTTGGAACTTGGGAACCTATCCCAAATTTTTTGGTTCACCACCCACACAGGTAAGGTAAAAAATTTTCAACTCCCGCCACTACAAAAAATAATCGAAAACGTATTTTTTATATTAACTTGACAAAAAAAATCACAAGGAAAATAAATTATATAGGTACGTAGTTTAGTTTATATAAATACAGGTTTTTTTCAAATGCGGTAGCACCCCCTGGACAGCATCAACGCCCCGCAATTGCGGACTCTAGGACTCACTCTACCCTAGGACTGTTCAGGGACCACTTTGGGAAACTATGCCTTAGAGCATTTAACATGTTCACACCTAAGCGGATATTGCTAAATCCATTATTCGTTATCATTTATTATTATTATGTTAATTAATCGTCACTATATAACTGACTTGCGGGTTTGCGAAGGATGAATTTGCCACTGATCCTGTATCGTGAGGCGATACTTCGCAAAGCAAGCGATAAGATACCGCCTAGGAGTGCTCGATATGTATCGATATTCAAAAAAATATCGATGTATGCCCTCGATATATCGAATCAATCCGATATTATCGTATCATTCGGTATCGATATATTTTGTTCGATACATGAAAAATTGTACAAAGTTGAAAGTATACAATTCGAAATTGTACAGGGTAAAGATCACGTCCAACTTGACACTTAAGATTTAAATCCAACTTATGCCGCTTACTATAAGAACGGTGCTCTTAACTAACTAACTTAACTTGCAGAAACCATACGCACTTGGAATTCTGATTCGCTGGTCATCCGTCAGAGTACCGTAGTGGTTATATTCTCATTGGCTAGCCATACACACAATAAATTGCTTGTGTGCGGGCGATATACATTTGATTATTGTGTCAAAGCTGGTGGTTTTACTTATTTACCCTTACTAAAATTTCCTTCCTTTTATCTTTTAGAATTATTTACGATATATCAAAAATATCGATGTTTTGTACCGATATATCGATATTTTTTTCACATGTGAACACCACTAACCGCCTACCTGGGCGATATGGCGCGGTATTCCGACAGATTCCGGTTTCGCTCTAGCCGCGGAACTTCATCCAAATATTCGGCTGTAGGCCACACGGTATTTTTCGCTACCCACAGCGGTAAATAATAACGTATATGTCTGAACAGATCTATAATTGGCTCCTGTGTTCGTTTTTTTTTCATGTGTTATTCTTGTAAATGCTTTGTGTACCCTAGTGACTTCCCTTAGTAAAAAAAGTAAACAAACCCTCTTCTTTAATGCAAATCCAATCGCTTTATGGTGTTTGTTCCCTTCCTTCTTCAAGAGTTCACCAAACCAACTCCAATAATCATCAGTGCGTTTCTTATCGTATACCCGTACAGTGTCCCACTTGCCATTGTACCCCGTGTCGGTCATAACAACTATGAAGCCTATGTCGTCGTAACTCTGTTTGGTTCTTTTAGTTGGAGTAATAAAAGCTTTGGCGGGGAATTTGTGACCGTTGTATATGACTCTTGTGTAATATACTCGTAGGCTGAAAATTTATTTGAGTACAAACCATGAATGAATTATAATGGTACCAGTGGCGAGGCGTTCATATACCTCGATTCCCACCGGCTTGCCTACGTATTAGTAAATATTACAAAAATATTTTAAAGTAATTTACTGTGCTCTATTTTAGGCGTACAGTAACTTATCCAGTGAAATGGAGTGTACTGGTATCTTGTGTGCTAATAAATGTACTTCAGTGTCGCCCAGGCGCCACTTGTTGTTATTGTATGTGGTTTTTGTTTTGCTCCGACTTTACTGACGACCATTTTCGTGCCTCGCCACTGAATGGTACCCATTGATCTACAACAAAACTTTGTTGGTAGGTCAATGATAGTAGCTTTCTAATTTGTGATGTTACCTATGTATGTACCAAAACACAAAATTAATATGAATCATGGATCAATATTCCAAAAGGACTGCAAATAGCGATACAAGTTAGCGTAGACGGGAATTTAATATCGATTGGTACACAAGATGTCGTGACGAGTACCAAATAGCTATTTTTGTAACTAATTTGGTTTTATTAAAGCTTAAATCTATCAAAGTTACTCTAATCTAGCGATAACAAACAAATCTACTAGATGGCGCTTATTGCACATTAATATTTTTATGTAAAGAGCGCCGGCTAGTCTTTTGTTTAGGATTAGCGCCATCTACCTACATAAGGAAGCTTTAACTTGTAAATTAGTTTATAACACAATGCCATCTGTTGACACGTCAAAAGTCAAAAGTTAAAAACAAGTTTTTTAGTTCATTAATATTACAAAAAAAAACTGACATATTTCATATTTATTAAAGAGGAATAAATAGATATCCACGGCCATTTACGTAAGGGCGCGTTCCCATTATGTCGTAACGTTTTATTTATACTATATCTAGCCTGTTATATAGCCATATCACGACTATTTGTCGTGACGGAGTCGTGGACGCTTATTTCGTGGACGTGGACGTCTTGCTATTCCTGCTAGACCGTGACGACAATTTATTAATTCACGGCAGCCGCCTTGTCGTTTGTACGACAGAATCGTTTGAAGCTACGATTATGTCTGTCGCCACATTTTTATCGTGACGTTTTATTTATCGTTGAACGACTGTAGTTCTAGCTCTTCCTATTATCACGACAATCTGTCGTCGTCATGTCAAAAAAGTCGTGAAATGACTACTACACTGGCGTGAGTCGACATTTAATTGTGTTTTACTATATGTGGACAACTTCATTTAAATGTACAAGGCACGACACATTAAACTGCTTGACTAAGTGTCGTCACGACATAATGGGAACGCGCCCTAATATAAACTACTATTAGGCTATTGATCAGCGCCATCTAGATATAAGATGGACTGTTGACCTTTTTTAGAGTTAGGTGGAGATCGCCAAAGATAGGGAGCAATGAAGGATTTTGGGGGAGACCTTTGCGCAACAGTGGGACATAATAGGTTAATTAACAGTAATGGGAGCATTACTGTGTTCCTGTTTTTAAGGGTAAAATTACTGGCACATGGGACTTGTCAACTTATGTCTCAGGGTGACAGGCGCAGTGCAGTCAGATCTTTGCGATTTGAAGCTTCGAGTGGCACTGCAATTGTTATGGAAAAATGTGTAGCTTACCACCAGGCGCATGACTTGGTCGTCCCGTTATGTCCAAAATGTGTACTCTGTTTAGAATGTCTGTTTCTCAGAATGTTCTTTTTGTATGAACCTTTATACTTATTTTTAGAATATAACCTTCTCTAAAGTTCCATTCGCAGAAAATTGCGTTATATGCCAAACTACTTACATAGTCAAGCATCTAGCAGATGTAATGAAAATAAATTTATCAATACACGAGCACGTGCAAACGTGGGGATAGTCGTTTGTGATCGAGTGTACGACTCTAGCAATCCATGGATATTGTGACTCGCTTATCTCCTTTGCGTCGAATTGGTAGTCTTCTAGTGATGAAAATACTGGAAAAGTATGGTTTCTATATTTGAAGGTAAGTTTGGGGAAGATAGAAAGAGAGAGAAAGGTAAGGAAGATCTAAAATAGCATACAGGGAAGAAATAAACGAGAACGTCAATGTTAGAGCTATAAAGTGGTCTAAGAGTATCGTGAGGAATGGAGGAGGCTAGCAGAAGAGTTCCTTGTGAAAGAGTACGTCCAGGGGAGGCACCTTACCTATTGCTGCCGCCAAGCAGTAATGTGACCATTACTGTATTTCGGTGTGGTAAAATTACAAGGCACATGGGCCATTTCAACTTATGTATCAAGGTGACAGGCGCAGTGGTAGTGCCCCTTAGTTCTTTGCTATTCAAACCTCTGAGCGGCACTGCAACTGTTTTGGAGAGGCATGTCGCTTACTACCAGGCTATCGATATAACCGTTCCGTCTTGGTATCATAAAAAATGCTGTACCGAAAGAGCCTGGCTCTCCATTTTCTGACCACATTTGTAATAATGATGACCTCGGTGCCTCAACGGTTTGCGCTATGGGCGTTGGATAAAGAGGTCCCGGATACGATCCCGGAAGAATCAATTTGGGAAATGAACTTTTCTAAGTAGGTTTTGGTCTGGGTGTTCTGGGAAGTGCCCCAGAGTGAATTCCTTTACTCTGATACTCATAGTACAGGGAATTCCCTAGTTGAAGACCAGGTAATGGGTGTGGTTGTTCGGCATATTAGTATTATTATCTATTTTAAACTCTCGCCGTTTCCTGGTCATTCTCGGACTAGTTAGTATTTATTGACTGTCTAATTTCCTTGGAAATTTTTATTACTTAAATATTCAAGTATATTATCGTGTAATTATTAAATAATATTTCAGATACAATACTCGAATATTAAATAATATTGCACGATAAACAAAAAAGGAATAAAAAAAAAGCTGGTTCGTTCCATGGCTTAGTTCGTATAGCGTCTGGCACGGTATGCTAGAGACGTCGGTTCGAATCCGGCCGGATCGAAGGACTTTTTCTGAGTGTTCGATCTTTGTATTAATAATCATAACAAACTAGTGGAGTAATTTCACAAAAATAATTGAATATCAATTCAATAAATATTTAAATACAATTAACAGCGACATCTCTAGCCAGAGCTGTAAAGGTCTAACTGGGTGAGGAAATACTTTCATCGATTTCTCATAGATGGCGTTCTAGCTAAAAAGTCGTTGAAAACTAATTACAAAGATTCAACAACAAGCACATGAATGAATCCGTGAGGTCCGCTGGTTCGTTTCGTGGCTTAGTTGGCGCTAAGATAAATTACTCCATAATAGTATAGGTAATTTATTACAGACTTTTTGTCTATATATGGTTAGCATACAGGTGATGTTATGACTAATGTTAGTATTACAATACTGCGTGCAATCGCGACCAGTGTGCGAGCTTAGATGAGTTCTCGCGTTCCGAGAGCACGCCCAGGATACGGTTGGGGCTGCCCCGCAAGCGCCGCATCAGTGAGCCATACCTCTTGCGCATTATCGCCGCGAAACTGTCAGTCCGCATCTCCACGAACATAGCAGAGGCACTACAAAAACGTGATAACCCCATCAATATCCGGAACGCGATGTTATACTGAACGCGTAGGCCGTTGTATGCCCTCTGCGTAAACCTAGTTCACAGGCTGCGCGCGTAAAAGACCTGGCACTACGCTTTAAAAAGTATAATCTTTACTTGCTCGGTACAGCGCGCGAACCTGCGAGCCAGCACGTTGCATCGGGCAGCCAACGACCTACGCTCCCTCTCGGTATCTGAATCGTCACTCAGGTCGTCCGTTACCCAGTAACTAAACTGCAAATGCATTAGTTATAAGGAGTTTTTATACCTACTCGAGTTGGATAAGTCGAAATGTCGAAAATCGGTCTTAGTGGTCTTAGTATTTTTCTTTCCCGATCGAAACACGTCATCACCATTTATAGGATATACGCTTTCACCCATAAACTCAACCAAATTTTGTAAAAGTAAAATGCATAGAATCCAATACATTTTTGTTATAATATTTTGGAGCTGTATACGGGTAGTAAAAAAATCCAGTTTATTATACGCTATAAAAATATAATCGTTACTTTGAATTGATCAAGTTGACGGTCAGCCTCGAACAATAAATCTCTACAAAAAAAGTAATTCTAAAATGTTTCATCCTTCGGAACAGACTAAGGCATCTAATAAGCTAGGTATGCTGCCCGATGTTAGATCTCAATTTTTCATTAATAATTGAATTTTCTGACATTTTTTCGCGAGAAACCGATAAGTATTATTTCGAATTATATTTAACTATTGTGAGAATTAGGGCGGTTTGTGTTAATATTACACATGGTTGATGATTTTACCATCTCAGTTAGCCGTGATCGTGGGACCGGCCCGAAAGGTTGGCTTGTTTGAAAAATAAAATATATAACAGTACCAGAGTACTAAAAAAACCGAACCGTATGATTTTCTTCAAAATGATATGGGACAACTATGGAAGTACCTCCTTTCGAACAAAAAAGAATCATGATAATCGGTTCACAAATACCGGAGTTATCGCGTAACATACATACAAAAAAACATACAGTCGAATTGAGAACCTCCTCCTTTTTTGAAGTCGGTTAAAAAATAGTTCCATTTCCTAAACGTTACTCAATTTAAATTGTCTTCAATATTAATCAGTGCAGAGTACTAAAAAAACCGACCTCAAAAGTACTTGGAATAACATATAATTACCAAGTTTTATTGAAAACCGTTACCGTCCCCTAGTTCGCCACTATACGGGACTTGACACAGGAGATAATAAAAATCGGTTCTCACTATTCAAAATATATTGAGAGAAAAAAGCCTTGAATTACAGAATAGCAAAATGGACCAATAAAATAATTGCTCATTATACTAAAATTTAGGCGCTGTTTATAAAAATGAATCTTCGTGCGTGAACAGCCACCCTTAGAGGTGGGTGATTTTCGTCAAAATTAAATGGAACCACTATGGAGGTACCCTCTTTCCAATAAAAAAAGAATCATGATAATTGGTTCACAAAAACCGGAGTTATCGTGTAACATACATACAAAAAAAACATACAGCCGAATTGAGAACCTACACCTTTTTTGAAGTCGGTTAAAAAAAAACAGACATTTCGTTCACTGCGGCCATTTTGTCAGAAGTCCGTCTCCGTAAAAAAAGATGGGTAAAATTTGCTGCCCATACCTAAATACAATATATTCAGTAATCAAAGTCAGTGACTTAAGGTTAATGAAAACTCAATATACCGTGTATCTTTCAACCCGGACACTGGCAGAATTGTCCTCAATGGGACAGAAGCCAAACACCTAAAAAAAAAGCGCATAGGTTTTTTAACGAGACCAAAGTGATGGGACGAACGAGTCGCCAAATTGTCCAAATAAATAAATAAAAACACAAAGATCTGAGAGGCACTGCCACTGCGCCCGTCACCCTGAGACATAAGTTGACAAGTCGCATGTGCCTGTAATTTCACCAGCACCCTTACCCCTCGTAACCGGAACGCCGTAATGCTCACATTGCTGAAGTGACGAGCGCAGCGTGGGTGTGCCCCTCGATCTTTGCGATATAAACCTCTGAGTGACACCGCGTCTGTTACGGACAGCCTCGCAAGTGTCGCTTTCCACCAGGCTCACGACTTGTTCATCCCATCACTTGATATCATGAAAAAAAAAATCAATTCGTGTAGTTGCACTTGCATTGCTAAGTATAGGAATCTTGCAGGAGACCAACACCCAATAAAGTCTAGAAAGTTCACGTAATTTCCAAACGTGCAGTTTCCCCGCGAATACGGTGCTACAGTTCACCATAAAAATAAATGATAATAATATTTTCAATAACCATAACCATGCATACTAAACATGCGTAGCAACTTGCATTACGTTAAGTATATTATTTATTTACGGAATTTTGTTGATTGTTATAGTACTTGTCTTTCTTTCTTTTTTATTTAGGAATGGTAACTAATACCTATCTAAGGTGTAAGGTTTGTAGTCAGTGTCCATAAACAGTGTGTAAATATAGAGGTTATTTGATATGCGACGACATTCATTGAGAAGCAGGTTAAACAATCAATTTATTTATAAATTGGTCTGCAATATAATAAGTATACCTACTTTACGTAAATGAGGTTGCGCGTACTTAACTGGTTCTTAAATACGGAGTAAGAAACTATAATAAATTATTGCTCGATTTCCCTACAAATATTTTCTTAAGAAGTACGATTTTTTCACCCACTTCTGCAGGTGAGGGCGAAAATTTATAAGGAAACATGTGAAGCGTTGGGCAAGACTCTAAACGGTTTATCAAGCCAGGTTGGTGTTGTATTAACACAAAAATTTCGAAAACTTTTTAAAATTTTTTATTGTCCAGTCGAATTTCATATGATATTTTTAGAGTTGAAGGAAATCGGAATAATCTATTAAAAAAAGAAATAATACAAATCTATTCTAATTTGAAATTAATAAAATTTGTCGTCTTTCGGGGCAGGCTAAGGCGCTAAACTTTGAGATCGAGTCGAAGTCCAAAAATGTAAACAAACAATTGTCACTTGAGACCCAGAAAAAAAAAACGGGGGCGTTGTGTAGAGGCTTAGAGGGAGATTTGTAATTTCATCTAGGAAGACTCAGACACCGACTGAGCTCTCGACTCTCGACTACAACTTGTGAACATCAACTAATATTAATTAAGAGATTGCTCAAACTAACTCGATTCGATATTTCTCTCCGTCTCGTTCATATATTTGTCCTGTTTTATTGAATAAATAAAATAAAAATCATGTCAATCGGTCGCTCCGTTTCGAAATGAAAGTAGACACAAACAAACAAATAAAAAGGTAAAAGACACAGTTTCGCATCTTAATATTTATTGGTATTCCTATATAGGTAATTTTCCTAGATAGGTAATTTTCGTAGATAATAGATCGCGGGCAATTATGTTTTAACAAGTGTATTTGGGTATTTTTTGTTTGCCATACTCTTAGAACAATTTATACATTTTTTGAGTAATTTATTATAATGTATATACTTGTATTTATCGTTGGTAGTTTTGCGTGTGTAATAAATAGTTAAAACGGAGATTTCTATTTTGAGTACAACCTTTTTCAGACCTTTTGTTAACCAACGTGATTTTTATGTGAATATCGATTTAACTTTTATAGTTAGAAAACAGAGTTTTTATAGGAGGCAGAATAACTCATGGAACTCGTCAAAGGCTTTGTTCAAGGATTTATGTTTATACACATCTGAAAAAGAGAGATTGCGTAAGTGCCCTACAAACTTTAATATATTTCCGCTGGAATAGCGTCTTTTGTAGGTAAAAGTTATATTAGGAAGTTTTGTTTTTTTGCTAACTCTAAATTTCAGGAGTTGTGCTGTATTATGATCAGACAACTCTGTAATCAAACAACTCTGTAATCAAACCTTTCGCGTCCTCGATATTACTGATTATAAGTTCCAAAGATGATTTTCCTCTAGTGGGCTCTGTAATATGTAGGATTAGATTATAATTATTTAAAACATGAAACATCCTTGTAGTATGTGTATTTGTTTCCTACATATTGAAACCTCCTGTCAAAATATATTTTTTATTTGGAAATCTATTACAACATTTATATAGCAGTAAATCAAGCTTCTCGAGAAAATATTCAATGTGTCATTTAAAATTTTGATGGATTCCTATATATGCAAATGACAATAATATTATTCAAGGTAAGATTCACAGCATTAGGCTCAAAATGATATGTCATAGCAAGATCTTCAAAACAAGAAATTATTAGGTATGTATACACAACCACGTAACTCTACAGTGGATTAAAGGACACAGCAGCCCACGTGGCAATGACGCAGCAGATGAACTAGCCAAAAAAGAGTCTGAGACGGACGCTGTAGGACCAGAACCCATAGTGTCCCTCCTCTGCCAGTGGTCAAGAACAACCTATACGCAAAGGCACAAAATCTTTTCATAATAACACATGGACAACCCTTACGGTTTGTAGACAGGCGAGAGAAGCACTCCCGACGCTCAACGCTAGTCTATCTCGAAAATTAATCAAACTTGAAAGACAAGACCTGCGCACTCTATCTGCCGCTCTAACGGGCCATGGTCCATACAATAAACACCTTTTTAATTTAGGTATCACGGACAGCCCTATATGCAGAGTTTGCAGGGAGGGGGAGGAAACGGCCGCGCATATCCTACTACAGTCCGGCGTGGCCAACTACAGGGCGAAGTACCTTGGAGTGCCGAGGTCGCTCCGCGAAATCTTCAGCAAACCGAGGAGGTTGCGGTTCTTTCAGATATCCCAGCAGAATTCTCATCAGAATAATTCATTAAAAGTAATGCGAATAAAATCAGACAAGTTCTTGAGAACGGTACAGATAGAAATGGGTATAAAATTAATCGAAAAGTGTAACATAAGCAAAAAGGAAATTGGCTTACTACAAAACAAATTTTCCCGAAAAAAGATGTAAAATATTTGATTTATATGCGAACAAATTTTGAGGAAAGTTATCAGGTACCTACTTAGCATACAGAAAACGTTGAGAGGAAAGCAAGTGGGAGTGGTAGATCTTCATATTACCATAACAATGGATAGTTTAACGCCACTATGGGTAAGATAGTTGAAGCTAAATTCTATATTTTGATACCAAACGATGTCCGGCCGTTCTATGAAAATGTGAAAGGTGACTTGAAGGCATTCTATGACTGTGATGATTTGGGAAAGACACTGGATTTCAATAAAATATCTGATGAAGGCATTGACTTACAAATAAATGGACGGGTCTAATACAAAAACCACGAAAAAAATGTCCCAAGTCAACCTATTCGAAATTTAAATTGTAATGTCATCGCAGTATCGCGCTGTCAGTCGAACAAATGAAGACTAAAGCGGAGTTTGGCGCTCTGTATACGATTTTAGCGCCTTACAAGTGCGGATACTTTTTAGCGCGGACCCGACGTCCATATAATTGTAATTCAATGGATGAAGGTTAGAATAAGTTTGAAACTTCAAAACATAATTTGGATTTTGTTTTAATATCTCTGTGTTATCTGCGCACGCTTGAGGATAATTACACTAATACAATAAGCCTATTACCTACCTTAGGTAGGTAGATTCTAGCGCACTGTCTTATACTTTTATTTTGAACTGATTTGTAACATTTTATATTTTGACAAACTAAGTAAAGTTTTATATTTTGAATACTTTTAGTTTTATTGCAAACATTGTTCCATAGCGTGGTTGCGGCAGGCGACAACGGTCTTTATGCTATATTAAAATTCCCTTATACACAGAAGTATTTCAAAAACTCCCTATCTTTCTGAAAAAAATGATCGCCGTACGTAAATTTGTTACGATCCCTATTTTTTTTCATTTCCTTTCCGTTGTTTTATTTTATGTTAATTGTTTTGTTTTAATTCGATTCTGGTTGATGTGGAAGGATTTATATCATAAAACCCAAATTAATAAAGCATAGAACAGGAATTTGTAAAAGTGTCAAAGAAACATTACTTGCGGCGTCTAACGTAGGAAAATATCTTGAGACTTCAAGATGGGTTATAGGTAGAAGAATATAGAATAAATAAGTCACGTTTTTTTAATAAAATAATTCTTGAAGCAACTGGGCATTTCTGCTAGAAGGGCTAAATTCTCTTACTTCGGTGGTTGAGTTTTTTTCTTTATTTCAGGAAAAACATTAGCGGGAAGAAAATAGAACTGAAACTTACATAAGATTTCGTTCATTGGACAAGTAGTTTCTTAATAGATGACATATTTGATCCACCGAATTCAGCTACCCCTAAATCAGGATTTTCTTAACAAAAGGCGTACGTACGTTTTGTATAAAATATTATAAGAAAGGCAATAAAAACATTCTAAATAATCTAAATAAACATTTACTAATATCACTAACTATTAAATCAGGCTTTAATAACTAAAATTTATTTATAAATCGGCCATAACAACGCAAACAAATTTAATCTTATGACTATTAATTAAAAGCGTTTTCGGTTAGACTGTTCAGCCTTGTGTCAATCACACAAAGTATTTCCGTACCTCTTTTTTTTAAATGTAGAACGTAGGTAATCTGTAGTTACAACAGCAACTTTTATTTTTTTGGAATGTTACGCGATTAATGTCTTTCATTACTTTTTATACATGACGAGGTAATTTATGCAGCTTCAAAATCTTTCCTTCCGCTTCTTCTTCGCATACTCTGTCTATCGTTTTCTTTAAACCTTTCATATATAATCGGATCGATTTTTATCCTTGCTTTCTAGCCGGTTCCTTCGTCTTCTTGATTTCCAATTTTTGTTTACTGTGTTGATTTTCCTTATTCATTTTAAGTGGAAAGCAAGTAGTAATATACAATTGTGAAAGTCAATAATATTAATTAAATATTTATATGAAAAAGTTGTATAAAATTCATGCTTTTCAAAGAAAATATGTTTTTCAGAATTCAGTGCAAGCTTTTCTGAATTCGGTGGCATAAAATCCACGGAAGCCAAGGCCACGGGATTCAGAAAATATATAGATTATTAATATTTCTCGTAAACGACGATAGGTCTAAAACCAATCAATTGTTAATATTAGTCGTTACAACACATAGTATAAAAAATATTGCATACAACCACAAAATTTAGTTTTTGAAATATCGTATACACCGAATTCAAAAATAAACCTGGACCAAATCCACCGAATTACGCATTTCACGCAAAAAGTCCTAAAATCGGCAACAAATCATCCACCTGGGGGCCAATCGCGCTAATTGTCAAAGGTTTAACCAAAACCTCCAACCTGGCCAATCTGACACGTTGTGTACATTTCGTATCGCGCTAACTGTCAAAACAAAAACCTAAGCCAAAACTTAGACGTGTGACACGTAACGCACATTTGGTATCGCGCTAATTGTCAAACGTAAAACCAAAACCTAAAATGTTGCAAATTGGTATCGCGCTAAATATTTTGACATTTTAACCTCACATGTAACCTTGGGGGAATAGATTAACCTTTGCAAGGTCAAGGTTTGTGTGGCAGTTAATGGAGAGTAACTTTTCACTACGTTTATCGTATATAAAAGATGTTCCACGGTTACTTAAATGTTTTGGAAAGTGTTTATGAGGTGGATGTGGCCTAAGAACGGGCTTTAAATAAAAGAAAAGCATAGAAAGACGATCACATTTAACATGTCTGAGGAGAAATTCCGCAAACGATATACCGTTTGTCCACGGAATTCATTTCAGGATTGGTGGAAGAACTATGCCTACATATTCTCGTTAAAGGACGGTCTGTTGCATTGGATGTGGAGACAAAGGTAAGGGTTGAGTGGAATCCGAAAGTTCTCAGTTTTGCATAATAACCAAAATTTCTATACTGTGTAAATCATTATTAATTTTGTTACAGATTTTAATAGCTCGTATAGTTTTTAACAACTGGGGTGTACCAGACCCCCATTGGCAAGTGCTTATCACCCTTTCCCAAGTCAGTGTCAGAGAGGCACAAGCGGTAGCTGCTTCAAATAAACCAGTTATTATGAATAAATATGCAGCTTTCCTAAAAGGCATGCCGAAAGAGATGGTATTAAAAGTCGGTGAGAAAATAAGCTTTACAATGTACATCATATTTATTAGTTCTTGTCTTATTTCCTGTTGTTATTATCAAATTAAAATTACAGGTATAGGTAAAATATGTATAGTTGTATAAAAATATATTACAAGGTTACAATTTATCTCTTTTAACACTTGACTTTATACAACATATCGTCCCCTTACAGTGAAGCCTCACATATGCATTTTCAGTTTGTTTTTACTGATTTTTGTTGAATAAAAATTAATAATGTAATAATATAGTATCTAAAAGAGGTATAATTTAAGTAATTAAAATGCTAACTACACACATTATTGCATTTACTATACTTCACACCATATTTTTATCTTCATCCTAAAAAATTACATAGAAATATGAGGTATTCATTCTAAGATGACGATGTATACCTATTGTAATTGTTTATTATCTTAATATCTAAATTGATGTATACTTTTAAGAGGTTGAAATAAAAAAAAGAGTGTATTTTTAGTTTATTTATTGCCTCAATCTACCCCAAATCATCCTTCATTTCCGGAGCGAGCTTGCTTTTGATTCTTCAAAGAAGTCTGAAACAAAAATATGTATATAGGAAGATTGGAGACCTAAATTTAAGACTGTGCCATACCTCTCATGAGAGTAGTGACAGATAAAGCAGGATGGGTATTTATATACATACAGTATGAAGCCAACATAAACGCCAGAATGTTTAGGGGCCTTTTCAAAATACATTTAAAAAAATGTTTATATCACTGTGGAAATATAAACGGGCCAAAAGTCTACAGATTAGACCTTCGTTCCTTACGCTCTTTCAGATTTCCACAATTGAACATATCATCAGCAGGAATTAAGAAAACATGTTGAAAACAAACCTGTCATTCTTGTTAAATAGTCTATCAAAAAGGTTAACTGCAGGCACCAACTCGGTAATTGCTTTGCAAATGGCAGCTACGGATTGGGCATGCAGATCATCTGCTTTGGCAAAAATAATAGCTGCCTCAGCCTGCACCCTGCCAGCATTCACTTGCTGCAAGAATGCTTCGCATGCTCGCTGCTCCTCAATGCATAAGAATTCTTCCCGGCTCTGCTCCAACGTTCATCAGCTCGCTGTCAACGAAATAATAGATGTGATGGAATAAAGAGTGGGAAAGAATTTGCTCAAATTGAAAGTTACTTTGTTTTTTAATTAATAATAAAGAGTGAGAAAGTTACTTTGTTATTGAATTGTATGTTTGAAGTTATTTTGTGCTAGAGTTGGTGTCCTTTAGGAAGGTTGGTAGGGCCTCTGCCGCAGTCGATGTGGCGTAGATTCTCACCCTGCTTTTCATACCATTCCATACCTGAATAACAATAATAACATCGCATATTATAGTGATATGAGTTCTGGTACAATAACGGTGAGTGATCCACTCACTGTATCCTATTACCTCGCATTATAGCTCACCTTTTGGGATCTATTGCGGGGCCACAAAATAGCCACACACTCGCACCAAAGGCGTGCTGATAACACGCGCGAACAACGCCGAGCGAAGTCATTCTCAAGCCAAATCTCTGTGCGATTCGAACTCCAGCAAAGATGGAGCTGGCTTACAGTGGTCGCTCGCCGTCCGACCGCATCCACACTGGCTGAAATACGAGTATCATTATTAATTCTACATTGCTAACATTTCGAAATTAATAGTAGTTAGCGTACCTATTTGATTGTATAAAAAGATACTATTTTATTAAATAGAATATTAAAAAAGGAAAACAATGTGTAGGTACTTGCCTCTGCGTGTTTTATCTACAACAACAACACACTAAATTCAATTAATTTGGTTCAAATCACAACACATATGTTTGTTTACAATAGAATTTAATGACATTTCTTTTACACACTTTTTTAAATCGCTCTTTTATAGACTTGAATTCGTAGATATTGACATTTCAGTGCGTTTTACGGTAAAATTTAGTCGGTTTTAGGAAGTCAAGGCACGTCTCTTAAAATTTAATACGAGGTTATAGTTTGAGGTTAATTTGAGGTTTAGGTTCATTAAAACTGATAGCGCGATTGCATTTTGTGCGTCGGTAGAACCATTAATTAACCAAAACCATAACCTCAAATGTTGTAAGGTTAAACCTTGCGAAAATAGCGCGATTGGCCCCCTGTTCTCTCCAACCGCAGGGGCGTGATGGACGAATAATACGAACGAATTGCGAAGCTTCTAAAAAGCTTCACTTCTGATGTGTAGCGTGATTAGTAATTACCACCGTATTCCCGCGTAAGCCTGGGACACGCAGCAATCTTGGTATTGTGATAATACTATTGTCTAGTTTATTGTGAAATTCAGATTAAAAGTACTGTCATCTAATTTATTATACGTGGGGCGCACTATAAGTTTCCGGAATGAATAATAAAAAAATACTATAAATGGTCAGAAATGAATTTATTGTTTCTCAAAATATTCTCCGTTAGCGTTCATGCACTTTTTCATACGAATGAACCAAATTTTGAAAACATTTATGCCACTCCTCCGTGTCAACCTCTGAAACATATTTTTCATACTCTTCGACAGCTTCTTTTCATAAGGTCTACGGTGTTCACCTTCAAAAATTAATTTGTCTGTCTGGCCGTGTGAGAACTGGCATTAACGTGGTACAAGATGATACGGTGTTTACGGGTATTTTTACGGAGTTTGTCAATAAATTCCGGCAAACAAATGGTCGTGTACCAACCATTATTCACGCTACAACGATTCTCCAACGCAACAGTAGCCACGTGTCCAGTTTTATTAAAAAAAGAAACAATCATCCGCTTAGAGGCACTATGCATACGCGCCACTTTGGTTGGTTTCGGCTCATATCGAAAGACCCATACGCTCGATTGCTGCTTTGTTTTGGGATTGTAACTATAAATCCATGTTTCGTCACTTGTTACTATGTCCCACACCAAATTTGACGCCCCTTCGTTGAATCTGGTAAGCATGGCATTGCACCAAGTGACGCGATCTGTTTTTTGAGCCTCAGTCAAATTGTATGGGATCCACAGAGAGCACAGCTTTTTCACACCCAAATGTTTGTGTATTATTGATTGTATTTGACTCATGCCTATGCTTAAAGATGCTCGAAACTCGTGCTATGTCACATGCCTGTCTGTTCTGATCGTACGGCGCACAGCATCGATATTTTTGTTGTTCACAGCAGTGGACGGGCGACCATCACGAAATTCGTCACTGAGATTTCCCCGCGTTTGAATTCTGCAAACCAGCTATAAATAGTCGTCTTGCATGGTGCTTCATCGCCAAAAGCAACTGAAGCCGAGCGAAGCTCCGCTGAGCTGTTAAATTACACTTAAAGTCGTAGAAAATCATACCACGAAAATTTTCACGAGTTAAATCCATGGTGATGTAGACAACCAATTTCTAAAATGACGCCACAGTGTAAAAACAAGTGACAGTCAGATGAAACAAACTGTATTCTACAGCCAAAGAGTTCCATTTTCAAATTACTTTTTAAATATTGTTTAGGTAAATGGCCAGTTTCGGAAACTTATAGTGCGCCCAATGTACGTGAACTAAAGTAATACGGTCTCAAATGAGAAAAATGACACTGCATTAGGGACACGCCACGGTTGTCAGGTTATAGACCTTTCGGATGTTTTTTCCATGAAATCCGAAATATACATATTGGGAAGATTTTGTACTCTCCAGTTAGCTTTCGACCTATATTATACTCTTTTTTTGTAGATTTTTGATATGATAAATAAGTGAAGTTTAGTACATGGACGCAGATAATTGCGGCTTTGAAGAAATGCCCAACTAATCTTCGATTTAATGAGGAAAAAATAATGAAAAATATTTTTTAAATATATTTTAATGCATCTGAATAATGTCGAAATATTAGATTGTTCGTGAAAAATCTAGGTTAAGTACGCAATTTTTATCACACTGTAGAAATTGATAAAGTTATGTTGCAATGGAGTGTTTTTACAGTTCAAAATATAGGAAATTAACCGAGATTCCTTAAAATTCTTGAAAATGTAATAATATTTATTTAAAATTAATATAGAACAATTAAAATACACTCTTTGCAAACTTTGGATCGTTTTTGAAAAATGACTCAAAATGATTCAAGTCAAGTCAAAGATATTTTTTAAAAAAAGATTACCTACCTTAATTGCGTTATTATTCTAAGCTTAATTATTAATCTAAGAAACGTTTTGGTAAGATATGAAACTATGTAATGAAAACTTTAATTTGACGAAAAAATGAAGATTGGTTGAGAATTCTAGCAACAGTTAAGATTTTCGGAAGCTTCGACTTCCATTTTCTCGAAACTTGCCAATTGTAATTTGGAAGTTTTTATTATAACAACGTCCAATTTTATTATAATTAATTAGGACATAATGTTTGCAAATATCCAGGCTTTAAGTCTTCTGTTTTATCATCCCGTATCTTAATGGCACATTCCTTGTCCATAAAGAAATTTTCCGAATTTGGTATGGAGAAACCCCATGGCATTTCATGCTTGGAATAAAAAGAACCCCAGGTCGTCACGCCGAAAAGTTGATTGGTCTTTGTATTATATACAGCTCCGCCTTCTACCCCATGGGCTCTGGAACATCTCGTTGAGTTCTTCTCTTTTCTAAATTCTTCTAAATCACACCCAAAGTAACAAGGGACATAAAATCCTTTGATTTTGTAATTAGCCGTATAGATTTCAGCACACAACTCCATTCCGAGAACAACTTCTAGTTCAGAAAGCAGAAATTTTCTCTCAGGTGCCTTTAATCGGTTTTTCTATAAAATAAAAAAATGTTATCGTAATTGTTTAATGTGCGGGATGAGTGGACGTAGCTGAATGCGTAAAGATAAGGAGTGAGTATTGTGGCGCGCTTTGTAATAGGCCTAATCCATTATAAAACACAATAAAGACTCCTACTATATCTGAAATGTTTTCTTCTAGAAAATAACTGCACAACATGATATTGTAGGTACTCGGGTCAAATAAGGCAGGCCAGCGTATCTCGCGAGGGCTCTCTTATATCCATTCTGTTTAGAGTCAGTTGAATTATTTAAAAGGAGATAATTACATTTTAATTATATATGTCGCATTAATTTGATAAAGTATTATTTGTATTTAATTTAATAATCGTAAGAAACACAATTTCACATGGCATTATTCAAAATAGTACCTAACTGCGTAAGTGTAATAGTTGTTAAATGTTGAAGTCAAGTTAAATTATTTTTATGCATTAAATCTTGTTTCTAATATTTTTCGTGGAATATGTTTTAAGTATGTATTAATACAGTCCTACTGCTTAGATGAGTCGGATCCTGAGGTGGTTCCGCGGTGCGGGGGAGTGACAGTTTCCGTAAGGGCGTGTTCCCATTATGTCGTGACGACAGATAGTCGTGCAGTTTAAAGTGTCGTAGTTTGTATATTTAAATTAATTGCTCATAGAACACGAGAAACTGTCGTTCACGACTTTTGTTACATTACGACGACAGACTGTCGTGTCAACAGGAAGAACTAGAACGACAGTTGTCTGACGATAAATAAAAACGTCACGATAACACGATTCTGTTATGCAAACGAGAAGGCAGCTGACGTGAACCGATAAAATGTCGTCACGATCTAGTAGGAACAGCAAGACACAGCTAGACAGTCGTTAAACGATAAAATAAACGTTCACTACCGTCATGACAGATAGTCGTGATATGGGTACAGGCTATACTCACAGTCGTCCAACGATAAATAAAACTTTAGGACCTAATGGGAACGCGCCCTATGGTTGTGTCGCGCAGCACACGGGATAATTAAAAAATAATCGGCCTATATTCAATAACAAGTTGATTGAAAGTTGAGAGAAGCGTGTGCCAAATGGCTTGTCTATTCATTTTAATTATCAATTAAATAGTTTTTTTTATTATCGTTCCACTCAACAATTATTACTTGATAAATTTGATAGGTTAAGCAGTACACTGCTTTCAATTGTGTTGGTTAATTATATTTGACAAAATTAAATATTCTCTACAAATCAGTTATAATTAGTTCCTAAGCTATTGTACCACAGAATCACAGCAATCAACGATGAGGTGAAATGATAATTATGGTGTAGATAAGTTGTCTTAAGGCCTGTTGTGTAGGCGTTATTCCCTGCCACTGTGGGTAGCGAAATTCGAGTGGGTATGTATAATGTTTACACATTACCTAGAGCCTAAAAGTAGTTGTGGGTAGCGATCTGTCAACTAATCGTCACTAACTGGCTTGCGGAATTGGCAGAATTTTGAAAGACACAGAACAAGCCACTATAATATATGTATAAGAAGAAGAGGAGATAAAAAAAGTAAACAAACCCTCTTTTTTATTGCAAATCCAATCGCTTTATGGTCTCCGTTCCCTTCGCTCTTCAAGAGTTCAGCAAACCACCTCCAATAATTATCAGTGCGATTCTTATCGTATAATTGTACAGTGTCCCACTTGCCTTTGTAATCCGTGTCGGTCATAACAACTATGAAGCCTATATCGTCGTAACTCTGTTTGGTTCTATTAGTCGGTGTAATAAAAGCTTTGGCTGGGAATTTGTAACCGTTGTACATAACTCTTGTGTAATATACTTGAAGGCTGAAAATTTCTTTGAATAGGTACAAACTATGAACGAGTTATAATGATTGCAATATATTTTATTTTTATTATTTTTGGAAAACTTACAGCTAGGTAACAATAATAAAATAATGTGTAATACACGCCTGACAAAGTAAGTTGCCGACTTAAAGAAAAAACATAATAAATAAAAATAACGAAAATTAAAAACGTTAAACAGTTATAGTATCCGCATATTTGAAGAAAAAACATATCACTGAGTATTAGTGTGAGCGTTTTAGTTTACTTGTACTGGTGTTGAACAAGTCCATCTCACCATATCTATTAACTAAGGAGGTAAATGAGAGAGACGCTTTATTTAAAAATGCATTCAAAAGTTCAGAAAATCATTTCAACTCATGATCAATATTTGAATAATATTACAAGAAAAGATAATCTCAGTACAGAGTACTAAAAAAACCGACCTCAAAAGTACGTGGAATTACGTCTATTTGCTAAGTTTCATTGACATATCCCCTAGTTCGCCACTATACAGGACTTGATACTGGAGACAATAAAAATAGGTTCTCACTACGACACTACTCAAAGTATATCGAGAGAAAAACGCCTTGAATTGGAGAAATAGCAAAATCAACTAAATAATTGCTAAAAGTAATTGCTCCTAAATTAAAGTTAGGCGCTATTTATAAAAATGAATCTTCATGCGTGAACAGCCACCCTTTGAGGTGGATGATTTTATTCAAAATGAAATGGGACCACTATGGAAATACCCCCTTTCCAACAAAAAAATAATCATGAAAATCGGTTCACAAATACCGGTGTTATCGCGTAACATACATACAAAAAAAAAGAAAAAAAAAGAACATACAGTCGAATTGAGAACCTCCTCCTTTTTTGAAGTCGGTTAAAAACGACTTCTTATATTTCATAAGAGGGAGCATGCCAAAAAAGTTTTGACGTTGGCTCCGCCCACATTTCTGAGACAAATATATGCCTGAAGTTCGCGTGACATGCGACAGGAGATGTCGAATTTTGCGCGTTAAAAGTACCAAATTCGTAAATCGTATAAAATTCATAAAGCTCTAAAACTAAAGGGATTAAAAGAAAATCCGTAGTGACAGTTCTCGATCATGTATAAATATAATTAATTATCTAATTTTTGTCCTAATAACCTGTAGCATTTCGAGGATGAATCGAAAAAATGTGAAAATTAGTAGTCATTTCGTGATTTTTATCTATCGAGGAAACTTTATTGTTTATGTTTCTGATTAGTGTCCATGCTTGAATATATCGTGTAGTTACTCATACAATATTTTATTTTTAACTTTAAAGTGGATATGGGGTATATCTAAAATCAAATCGAAGATTAGGAATTTTTCCTCTGCTCCCTCTTAAAGAGTAATATTTACGTGATATAATCTACTTCCAGGCTATAGATCAGCGCCATCTAGATGTAAGACGGATTTTTGATCTTTTTCAGAGCTACGATCTATAGTATGGAGATTAACAATCTTCCTGAGTTATTAGTCCATGATATGAATCAAAACGAACATTTAAATGGATGAAAACTTGGATGACAAAAATCCGTGTTAGTGACCCTTATAGCTCTTTCAGGTATTCTCTATCTAAGATGTGTAAATTAATATGTGTAAAATAATAATAACGCACATACTCATAGAGGGAAACCCTGTATCGCGGGTGCCTTGGACACACACGTAAGTAGACAACCATAAATTAAACCCAAACTCACATGTGAAACAAGAGTAGGCCATACACACAAATATTTCTCCCGGTTCAGGAACCGAACGCTACAGAGGCAGTTTAATCTTGTAATGATAAATATATCAAATGATATTTACAAAGAGCAACCCCTAGACTTTCTTTCTCATTCTTCTCAGGGGAATCCGCCATAGGTACGAATGAGCAGTAGAGTTTAATCGGTATGATGATTTCAAGTGTAATTTGCTTACCTATGAAATAAACATTACTTGATTTGACTTCGAAACCAAATACTAACTTAATTGAGATAAAACGATTTGAAAGTTAGAAAAATTACCAAATGAAACCAATACATTTATAATTCAAACGCTGACTTAATTTTTTATTAATTAATACAAAATTTATTTCCTATGTTTATAAACAATCACTATCGAAATCCTTAATTAGAATTTGTGACTGATCACGACTGCATGCTCTTACTGCAGACGTGCAGTCCATTTGTTAGCAGCTTAAGGAAACAAATTTTATTTCCAAAACCTATACCTACTCTGTTTCAGAATGTCTGTATCTGAGAATGTTCTTTTACCTTTATGCTTATTTTTAGAATATAACTTTATCTGAAAGTTCCATTCGTAGAAAGTTGCGTTACATACCAAATTACTTACATAGTCAAGCATCTAGCAGATGTAATGAAAATAAATTTATCAATACACGAGCACGTGCAAACGTGGGGATAGTCGTTTGTGATCGAGTGTACGACTCTAGCAATCCATGGATATTGTGACTCGCTTATCTCCTTTGCGTCGAATTGGTAGTCTTCTAGTGATGAAAATACTGGAAAAGTATGGTTTCGATATTTGAAGGTATAATTTAGGGGAAGATAGAAAGAGAGAGAAGGGTAAGGAAGATCTAAAATAGCATACAGGGAAGAAATAAACGAGAACGTCAATGTTAGAGCTATAAAGAGGTCTAAGAGTATTATGAGGAATGGAGGAGGCTAGCAGAAGAGTTCCTTGTGAAAGAGTTCGTCCAGGGGAGCCGCCTTACCTATTGCTGCCGCCAAGAAGTAATGTGACCATTACTGTATTTCGGTGTGGTAAAATTACAAGGCTCATGGGCCATTTCAACTTATGTGTCAAGGTGACAGGCGCAGTGGTAGTGCCCTTAGATCTTTGCTATTTAAACCTCTGTGCGGCACTGCAACTGTTCTGGACATGTGTATCCTTACCACCAGGCGCATGACCTAATCGTCCCGTCACTTCCCGGACGGAGTGTTCACTACATAATTTCCGTGGCAATTTTTATTATTTAAAATAACTAGCAAGAAATAAACTAGGTGTGAATATCTCGAAAGTTACTAAACTGCAAATGCGTTAGTTATGACAAGGAGGGTAGTTTTTATACCTACTCGAGTTGGACAAGTCGAAATCTTGAAAATCTGGCTTAGTCTTTTTCTTTCCCAATTGAGACACATTATCACCATTTATAGGATCTACGCTTTCACCCATAAACTCAACCAAATTTTGTAAAAGTAAAATGCATAGAATCCAATACATTTTTGTTATAATATTTTGGAGCTGTAAACGGGTAGTAAAAATTCCAGTTTGTTATAGGCTATAAAAATATAATCGTTACTTTGAATCTTAGAGGATGGAAAAAAATAAAAGAAAGGAGCTGCCCTAAGTACAGAATCAACGTGCATATTACCAAAATTTGAAAGTTACAAATGGCGATTTCTTTAGTGTTGTACCATAATCTATCGATAAGTCATTATCGACATGCAAATGTATGGCTTGAATTTTTGTTTCTTTAGTTTACTGTAACCAAAGTATGCCTAAACAAACACAAGTCTGATAATTTAATCTCGAGTGGTATATTATTATAAATGTCAACACACATTTTTAAACTTCAAAAAAAATTTATTTTCAACATTACAACTGGTAACTTATTTAGTAAAAGTCACCAAACTGCTGTGCAGTTTGTTGGCGACATGCGCATTCTTGCTTAATTATACCTACTTTACTTGTATTTAACATTACGTAGTATTAATTGTACTTACTAAATAAAATATAAAAATTACTTTAAGAGGTACGCCTTTAATCTACATTTTAGTACATATTTACATAACGTCTTTTAACTAACCGTCAAGTACAAGTATATTCAGGTTTCTGCGGATTCTAGTATTCCCGTTAATTCCCGGGCTTTCTTAAGCAAATGAATCTATCAAGCAATTTTAACACAGAAATAATGGAAGTAGTTGTAAAAATCAATTATCGGAAATCAACAATTATCATGTACTAGCTTTTCCCCACGATTTCGTCCGCGTACAATTTTTAAACAAATGAAAAATATTCAAGTATGAACCAAATCGCACCACGTGTTAAAAAGTTACCATACAAACTTTATTACCCCATTTCGCCGCATTTTTTAAAAACTGTCATGCCATTTTTTTACCATTTTTATTGTATAATATTTATGCAAAGTTTCGTCTTTGTAATTTCATGGAATATTATTTTTCATGCAAACGTTTTTAACCGTTTTCGCCCTCTTAGGGGATGAATTTGAAAAATCCGTTCTTAGTACTCCTTCACTAAATAAAATTAACATACCCTCAAGTTATCATGTTCCAGTACTTACAGTTTTTGCTATGCGTCCATCTACCAGTGAATTGCTCTGGACCGTACTCCTTTAAATATGTAAATAGATTTACTGAAAAGAGATAAACCTATGACAGCCCCATCAATCAAGACGAATCAAACGACACCTCATATCTCAAAATCCACATTGAACATAAAATTATTTACCAATAAACCTAATGATGGAATAGCATTGTCATGTAATCTAGTTACATTTAAAGTTCTGTTAAAATTTGACTCTTCAAAATGAAGCGAACAAATGAAGATGGTCTTTGATCCAACGTTTATATTCGGCAGTCCTATGATTTCCAACCATTCTTTCTTCCTTTTTTCATTTGTAGGAAAACTTGAAATAATAATAATAAAACAATAAAAACCTCATAGTGAATTGTTTTAATAACAGAATATCGATAATATGTATGCTTACAAGATCAACACTATCTCAAAATAATCGTTAACAACAATCATCAAAATATACAAACAAACAGGCAATCTAAAGTAACAAAAGCAAAATATGGCAAGATTTATAAATAAACTACTTAAATAAGTCTAATTACATAAAATATTCGGGCTAGTGTGTGATTTATAGACAAAAAAATAACACATGCCTGTGCAATGTAACATTCGATTGATTTGCAGTTTTTCTAAAGCCGCATCCTTTAATGCTGCAGCGTCGCATTTTTATTAATACCTAATTATTCTCACTGTCAATATTTTTGTCCAATTTAATTATAATACATGTGAATAATTCAATAATACATTTGGAAAAACATTTGTTTTGACATTTGATGTACTTCCCTTTGACAACGGTATCATGTACCTCATGTACTTGAAATGGCCACGGTTGGCATTTAAAATAACGTTACGAATTTTCGATTCCCGTGTTTGACACAGACCAATGTAATGCTATCTCTTTTGGCTTAAGACGGCAGGTAATAGTTAAACAAAGACAATAATATGTTTATGTTTTCGACGTCGAAATGCATCATATACATATAACGTCTGATTTATATATATGTCAACGTAACATGTCCTTTAGTTTCCATAGTCTAACCTTTGAATTTATCAAGTTGACGGTCAGCCTCGCACAATAAATGTATATAAAACAGTAATTCTAAAAAGTTTCGTACCTCGGGACAGGCTAAAACATCTAATTAGGCATACCGCCAGATGTTAGATCTCAATTTTTCTTTAATAATTTAATTTTCTTGACATTGTTTCACAAGAAGCCATAGGTATTGTTTCGAAAAATGCAGACATACGTGTTCACTGTTCGGCCATTTTTTCAGAAGTCCTTCTTTGTAAAAAAGATGGCTAAATTTTCGGCTCATATATATAATTTATTTATTTGGTGATCAGTGTCACCCTTCAGTGATTTAGGGTTAGTTGAAACCCTTGAGCTCCTCAAAGACCTTACCTCTTTACCTCATTTTGAACAATCAATCTAAAGATATTGTGACTTATAGTGATTAGTGACGTTCATAATTATCCCTTGATATCATATTATTTTAAATTATAATATTATGACATTGATAATATGAAATAATGATTATATACCAACCACTAACTGTCAAAGGCAACTGAGACAATAGAGTAGCGATTGTTATTAAATTGCAAATTTATTACAGGTGACTCTCTTCGATCTTTATCAATTTGTATATTTACACTTCCATTTTTAAGTAGGTAGGGTTTAGGAACTTCACGTAATTTCTAAACCTGCAGTTTCACCACAAATACTAAGCATAACTACTTCCGTTGCCGAACGGTCACCATTCTGGACAGCTACGCAGAGGTCCCTGAGTTCGATTCCCAGCGTGGGAAAAATATTTGTATGGCCTACATTGATTTATCTCGTGGGTTTGGGTGTAATTTGTGGTTTCTACCTATATATGTGTCCTGGCACCCACGATACAGGGTTTCGCTTGTGCGGGGATAACCCCGCACTCACACACATAGGAGTGTGTGCGTTATTATTGCGTTATATGTGTAAGCACCTACATACAATTGAAATAATTTATTTAGTTGAATTTTTCGGTTTTAGCTGATTTGTATTATTCCTTTCTTAAGTATTAAAGCCATCTACCTCCTCTTATGCTAAAAAACCGGCGCTGAGGCCCTGCGCAGCATAAAACTGAGTTAAATTGGCTATAACATTTTCAGCTGCTAATATTGTTTACAGCTCGATTTTGTCTTTTGCTTTTTATTCACCGTGTGCTCTTAAACTTCCTGTTATTCTTATTCGAATTATAGTATTTTGTGAATAGCGGAATAAATGTTTCTTTCTTTTTTATGTAGGACAGGTAACTAATACCTGCAACTTATGTGTGTAAGGTTTGTAGAGTCAGTGTCCATAAACAGTGTGTAAATATAGCGGTTATTTGATATGCGACGACATTCGTTGAGAAGCTAGTTAAATAATCTATTTTTTATAAATGGTTCTGTAATATAATATTCCTACTTAACGTAAATAAAGTTGCGCATACGTAACTGGTTCTTAAATGATAAGAAAATATAATAAAATATTGGTCGATTCCGCTACGCCTATATGTATTTTCTGAAGTACGATATTTTCCCCACTTCTGTAGGAGAGGGCGAACATTTTATAACCATTACAGCACAGAATGAAACGATCGTGCGTTCAAATTTGAAAACAATTTGGGAAAAATCAAGTTTACCGCTTCGGGTCAACAACGATCGTTTGTGCGTTCGATTAATATTCGCTGTTAAAGCAGTGCGGCCGTGTTCTAGGACTACACACCTGTGCCGAGAGCGACAAGTGTGAGCGTGTACGTGACGGATGGGAGGTCGAAAAGCAAGTTTTTTTAAATTTCATCATTTCGTGTTGTCTGTCCTAATGGTGTATTTTCTTATTATGTATATGTTATATTTTACATAAAAAAATAATTAAACAGTGAATTGTCAGAAATTGTGGTTTGTATTCAGTCATAAAGTCATAAAACACGATCGTGCTTTGAGGATGGAAATGACTAGATTAATTTTATTTTTACTTAATTTTCTTTTTGTTTTTAGAGACATTAACATGCGATTTGGTTACACAAATCATCGGAAACGTTGACAAATTGGAGTTAGGTGAATCTGAACTTGAACATTGAGAATAGGAGATAGAAAGTGATAGTGGTTCTTGAGCCCAGGCCAGCCCCATATTTTTCTACGTTAGTTTTGACTATAGTGACCCTCTCTACCGACCGTGAGGGTATACGAGAAGGGCACTATAACCTGTGGAATGGAAAGAAGCCTTATAAGTTCAGGTTCTGACCCCAGATCAGCCTGTACAGGGTTGTCACAGACCTCTGTCACTTGACTCAATCCGGTTCTTCGAGAGGCTAGTGCCTCGGGTGACCCGCCCCGGGTGCACGTACAATATTTTCCTGATATTCTCTCCCTATTTTCCAGATAGGTAACGGAGCTGTAGGCACGCTCACTTCCCGTTGCGCATTGCACAAGTAACGGTTGCCAGCGCTAAGACGTCGAGTTCACTACCAAATCTCCTATTGGTGGCGAAGTTGTAAGGCACGCTCATTTCCCGACGCCGAAAAACGTCGTTTCTCCAGTTCATAATAACCTAAGAGGCTGGAGGGACCGGAGGGCATCTAGCTTATCCTCTACTAGCTAACCACAAACCCAACCCAAGTCCGGGTCCACCAGAGACGCCCGGAAAGGCGTATCACTGGCGGAAATCATGACGGATTTTTTTATTATTTTCTGAACAAGAAAGGGCTCATTTTATAAAAATGGTCTACGAAATCTATAGTTGACGAATGTGGTGTCTACTTGTTACGCCACTTTCCCTAGATTACGATTTATGTTAAAATAGTTATCTAATTATTTTGAATAAACAATTTATTTCATTACTTAATTAAATAATAATAATAATAAGTTATTTCAGGTATAACAAATGCATAGAATGACAAAAATTTAGAATTAGAAATTAAATAACATTAACACATTATAATATCCAATAAACACCATTATCCACGTAAAGAGTCGATACTACCACAGCTTGAATTCATATTTATCCCCTATTAAATCGATTCTATTGTGCGTGTCGAACTCACACACACACACTCAATATAGCCCCGCACTAGGGAAACCCTGTGTCGCGGGTGCCATGGACACACACATAGACAACCAACCACAAATTACACCCAAACTCACGAGATAAATAAATGTAGGCCATACAAATATTTCTCCCAGCCCGGGAATCGAACCTGGGACCTCTACATGGCAAGGCAGTTAATAGGCAGGAATACTGGCTTTATCTTTTTTACAAACGAAATTAACGTCGTTTGGTTTTTATCGTATACTGTACATTTTACTTAGTTCAGTTGATATAAAAAAAAATTGGTGTATGTAAAGTACCTATTGAATACAGCGGTTTTCTTGTAAATTTTCCATATAAGTCTGTTTTTTTTCGATGGTAAAAACTTTTACGGATCGTGTTTTTCACACCGTACTAATCAATGCATATCCTCAATTTTACTGTACATTTTTGCTAAAGTGATTAATTCAACACTTTCACTGCTATGCGGAATCAACTAAAGCCATTTGAGGTTGTATCGACTCTGAGTTCCAACCCAATATCGCAGCATAGTCGAGTCGCATTCGCAACTGCGAGTTATAGCGGCTTTATTGCTATTATATATTAATAGTTTCGAACACAAACTCTCTTTCTAATCGCAGCAGCAACAAAAACATTTCCGAATCACTGCAGTATCTTGGCAATTTGATAGCTCTAAAAATATTATTGTAATTTGAACGCGGGTGGCATTGTACGGTCGCTTAGTATACGAGTAGTTGGCCCATAAACTACACGTATAACGCCGTAATATGCAGCACTCGAAGTTAGTAAAATTTTGCCGCGCTCGGCTTCTGTCGGCGCTGGCTTTGGAGGATGGAAAAAAAGGCGCTGGCACAAATTAAAAAGATATGGCGCTGACCGTACACCCCCGCCAGACCTCGCCTCCCGCGCTTTGATCACAAGATGGCGGAGACCGCCGTTCACGTCGTCGAGTATTTTTTATTATAAACCGATGTGTAATAGTAAAATTGTGTAATAATTTCAATGTTCAGCGATTAAAAGTGTTTTCTACAGTATTGGAGTTTTACACACCTAAATAGGGTCTGACAGTACGCTCTAAACGAAGAAAAGTAATTCATCAACGTTTACCGTCTTCTTCAGGACACAGAGATTGCAAATAATTGCTTGGCGGGTTTCTCTCATTATCATTTCTAATATTAATAGCACATTTTTTATCCTTGAAGAAATTATCTGAATTTGCAACAGAGAAACCTAATGGCAACTCCCTTTTTTGGTAATAGGCGCCCCATGTTGCAACACCCAGTAACATGTTCGTTTTTGTGTTCACTATAGCACCTCCTTCGGCTCCATGTGCACGTTCGCATTTAGTATCGTTAGCTCTAAATTCTTTAATATCACACCCGAAATAGCAAGGTACGTAGAAACCCTTAATTTTGAAATTAACCGTGAATATTTCAGCGCATAAATCTAAGCCGAGTACAATTTCTAAGGCTGTGAGCTTGTATTGCGTTCTTGGTTTCTTAATTTTGTGTTGGGTCTGAAAAAAAAATTATTTAATTGGGTTACAAAGGGCGGCAAAAAATTAAAAAAGCAGAAGAGAACTCTTTGTGAAAGAGTTCGTCCAGGAAAGTACTGTCAACAACTGTTTGAAGGGTGCTGGTGAAATTACAGTCACATGGGACTTGTCAATTTGTGTGACGGGCGCAGTGGCAATGCCCCTCAGATCTTTGTGATTTAAAGCCCTGAGTATCACAGACAAGCGTGGCGCTTACCACCAGGTACGACTTGTTCGTCCCATTACTTGATATCACAAAAAAAAATCCGTGGAATAGCTACAATTATCAGCATTACTGAACGAGTGTCTGCTAAAACCTATTCAATGGCATATCTCTAAATGAAGAGGTACCGGCTCTATTTCTCAATGGAATTTATTTTAAACGGTTTTGGTCAGAAAACGTATCCATTTTGAGATCAGTTTGGTGTGATTGTCTACCACATACCTTATGGACTGTCCAACCGACAGCAATATGATCACCGGGCCCTCTTATTCTTAAATATTCTGCAAACCAATAGTAAGTATCATCTGTGCGTCTTTCATTATAAATATCAATTGTGGCCCACTCTCTGGTGTAACTGTCGTTGCTTAGAACTATTATAAAACCAATGTCATCGAAACTTTGCCTAGTAACATTCGAAGGCGTCACAAATGCTTTTGCCGAAAAGCTATTGCCATTGTAAAACACCCTGGTGTACAAGGGTCTTAAGCTGAAAATATAAATAGAAATCAGCTATTATTACATATTATCAATTGCTTTATATGTATATTTGCAATTGCAATTTGCTGTCAATAAAATAGCGAAAGTGCGGGCATAAAGGTCACGGTTGGCCTCGATGTGACAAAAAGGGTTTTTACTTTTGTACCTACTCAAGAACTTTTCAAAAACACTGAAACCTGCAACTGTTTATTTGTTCCACCATAAAGAATCTCCAGAATGGGTACTCGGAATTTACAAAATATCCTCGATATTGGAACTTTACCCGGAATCGGAACTATCTATATACACCCTGAATTGACTCCACTTGGACTATGAGGACCCACCGCAGAAGAGGCTTAATGCCTAAAAATATAATGGACTGTAGACTTGGTGTATGCCTATCTACCTAAAACAAAAAAAAATCCCCAAGACTTGGCTGTGTGATTTCAAACCTTTGCCTTTTCGTTAACGGAAAGAATAAAAAAAACAACAATTTAAAATTAGCTATGCTCAATAATTATGTCCCCGACCGTACAGTGCTTATCCATAAGTTCCATTGACTTATAAAGTTCATATTGTGGCCCGTGCCCACGGCAGCGTTCTGTTTTTTGCGGGATCGGTTCTTTGCAGGATTCTGTTTATTGGCGATAGTTTCAATCAATACACGAGCATTCCCACGAACATTCACACGAGCATCCCGTTTGCAGGATCCTACAAAAGACCGATCTTCTCGAATTTTGTTATTTAGTTTTGTCACTGCAAACTGGATCCCGCAGAAAAAAAGAGGATCCCGTTTATGTGACACAGATCTATAATATTTCAATGGAAGTACCTATTCACACCAGCGGCAGCGTCTAGCACAACTAAAAATTTAGACTTACCTTTTCTCAATTCACCCATCAGATTACGAAAGATTCGATCGACATTTCACAATATGATGTACCCATTTCTTTTTTTGCAATAATACCAATACATTTCACAAGAATGTTCACGTCTATCGCGTCTGAATTACGATTATTTATTACTTTATTTCCACATCAACTGTACATTAAAGTGAATGATGAATGAAAATGATGAATTGATGTCCTGCAAAAAAAAACAGGACACAAAATGCTGCGTGTGAAGACACCAGTTCGATTTGCGGGATCCAGTAAAAAGCAGGTCCTGCAGAACTGAACGCCGGTGGGAATGAGAGCGGTTTTTTGTTAGAAATAAAATTGGTTCAAAATAAGCACCTAAATTTTACCTAAACAAGCATCTAGCAGACGTAATGAATATATTGTTGTCGATACAAGATGCAGTGCACACGACCGGGTAGTCGTGGTGTGGCGAATGCACTACTTTACCGACCCATGGGTACACCGATTCATCCACCTCGTTTGCCTCCGAATGATAGTTCTCCAAGGAGGGAAATACTGCAAAAAATAACTTACGAGTCATTTACAATTTTATATAGAAAACCAGCGAGACTCAGACATATTAATCAAACTATACTAACGGGCAACTCATGTGAGTGAGTTATTATATAAGTCGAATTTTCAGTGTGGATGAGACTTTCGAAAATCACGTCGTTAATGTAGTGTGCAATCCTGAGTATGACATTAATGAAATAAAGCGTAAAGCTCCTGTGAAAGAGTTCGTCCAGGGAAGTACTGCCACCTTACCTATTTCTGCCGCCAAGCAATGAATGATTACTGTGTTCTGGTTTTGAAGGGTTAAGGATGCTGGTCAACTTGTCTCAAGATGCAAGCGCAAGGCTCAGTGGCTGTGTCCCTCAGATCTTTGCGATTTAAAGCTTTGGGTGGCACTGCAACTGCTATGGACAAGCGTGTCGCTTAACACCAGGCGCTCGCAAGCGACTTTACGGTCCTGTCATTTGGTATCATGAAAAAGGAAACGAGGGTAGCTCGCCACCACCGCCTGCACCTGCACCCTTACAGAGTAACTGGGTTGTCATGGCTTTGCGGGTTGTCATCGCTGCGGAATCTCCCGATTAAGGACTACGGACTAGTTCGAAACATGTTGAGCAAAAATTCGCCTGAAATAGGTGAGTTATCCGTTAGTTTAGTTAATAGCCAGCTACAAAAATACTTACAAAATTTTATTATTACATTACGCATGTCGTTCGGAAACATCTCTACAGGTTTTAGTAAAAAGATCCGGCCATATTTTAAATCGTACTCATGATAACATATGTGTTTAACAAAATTACCATTTAAAATTTGAAAATAAAAAATGCTTCCTACGCTCTGGGCCATACCTATAGTTATTTGTTATGCAAGGTTGGAAAGCTGTTGTTTGACGCGAGTTTATATTGAAGCCTGAGCAAGCGCAGAAGCCTAAGATAAGATCCATAAATAGAATTCTGAGCGTAGCGAAGGTTTCAAGACACGAGACGCAAAATAACTTGGATGTCGAGCGAAACACCACTTTTCACCTCACTATAGCGAGGAAAATGGTAGATAAAAGAAAAATAGTTAAACTCACATCAACAAATCAGTTTTATTAAACAAAATTAGTTATCGTTGTCAATTTAATGTCAACAATAATAAGAATAAAAAATAAAATATACCAACGGATACATATTACATAAAATGAACGACAAATTGCGTAGTTGAACATGTCATTATGTTTTTTTTTCATCGAAAGAAAAAGTCCATCGTCAAGTTCAAGCGAAATTCAAAAACCTTTTCCTCGTTAGCGTGAAAAGAAACGCCTTTGCACAGATTTCTGATGAGAAAGAAACCCTTTCCTATCTAGTGAGGTGAAAAAGTATTTTTTTAATACAGTTGCTCAAAACGTGGTATTTTTCTTACTACAAATCGTGCCGAAAGTTGGTTTTTTCGCACTAGTGCTTTTTACTTTTCCATTTTTTTAAATTTACTGTTGTTTCAAGTCTTAAGCATGGAACTAAAGAAGTTGCATATTTATTTAATATTTATGTGCTTCGTGACGTAAGTCATTCGTAATTAAAA
>NW_020653993.1:7000631-7036875 GCF_003589595.1 Hyposmocoma kahamanoa
ACAGTTATGTCGCACTGCACACGGGATAATTTCAACAAGATTTTTCTGACGTCAATAACAAGTTGATTAAAAAAGTGTCAAATGGCTTGTCTATTCATTCAATTTATCAATGAAATAGGAAATGAAACTATTTTTTCGGATCTAAATTGCGTATATAGACTGACAGTCACCCGTGACCATGGTACTGTAAAAGACCTGAAACGTTGGTTTATTTAAAAAAAAATGCGCGATTTAAGTTCGAAAACATAGTTTCATTTCCTATGTGTAACAACCGCGAAAACCTAAGAACTCGATATATCAATGAATTTGGTAGGCAATTTTTTCAATCAACTTGCTATTGAATATCGACAGAAAAATCTTGATAGAAATTATCCCGAGCGCATTGCTCAGCATTGCTGTTACATAAACTGTCACCCCTCCCGCAGCGCGCAGCTACCTCAGGAACCGACTCAGTTAAGTGGTAGGCCTGTATTATTGTTATTCACCACTTTCATTGCAGCGCGCCTTTCCTGCGAACCGATAGCTTAGGTAACCTTTGTTGTCGTAAATTTATACCTTCATAATGGCTCTAGATTCCACATCAAATTTGATTGAAATTGTATTCCATAGCATTTAAGTTCATTTGAAAGGAGCAACTCCTACAGTTTCCTGCTTGTCCTTCTCAGAAACGTCAGCACAGTAAGTAAGAAAGAGCTGTAAGTGACTTTCTCAACTATTTTTGACCGACTTTTGACTTTGGTTATAAATGTAACAAGGATAATTATTAAGAGGAGTTGCTACACTTAAGCAACAGAAAAAAAATGTTTTACTATTACGCTATTGCTATTGCTTATTTTTATTACTTTCTATGTGTGTTATCAATGTTATCATTATCACCAATATTTCGGACTAAAGGACTAGAATCGAAGGTAATTAAACAAATGTAAAAATGTATTTAGATTTAAGAGTGTTAAAAACATGTGCATTGTTTTTGTAAGTATAAAAAAATATGAAACAAAATTTCACAATACAGTATTTTATGCAATCGTTACACAATGAGGGTTCTTAATGCCGAGTGGCCTAAGTATTAAGGTACGAGATTATGACCTAAGTATGTAATGATTGCATACATTACTTTTTCTACCAGTAAATAAAATTATGAAACAGAACCAATATTTAATGTAATTTTGTTAACAATCCATGACAAAAAACGCATTTAAAAAAAAAATTAGTTTTAACCCATTTATTAGGTTAGGCAACGGTTCACCATACGGCCTCTTCATATATGTAGACGAAAGCCAAGTACCGCATAATATATTTTAACCAATATATTTTTTATAAAGATTAATGGCCCGGTTGCAAAACTTTTAGGCCAATTGAACCCATCAGGGGGCAGTATAGCGTTTAAGTAGCGTCCTAATTGATATTTTAATTACCATAAATACGACGTTCTTTTTTTGAAACTTTTTTTTTCAGCTCAGTGGCGTGTACCGTAGACAATAGAATTTTGATTAAGAACTAAAAAGAGCGACTTTGTGATAAGGTTTATGAAATTATAATTGACAAATTAAAGTACAGGAGAAGAAAAAACAACTTACGTATCACGCGCAGGTGTAGATGGCAACTTCTCGGCGATAGGTTCCGTGGAAGTTGAAGAAGACATGGTGTTGCTGCCGAATCCACTTCCTACAAAATAGTACGTTACAGTTACTTTGAAAAGTAAATGAAGTTAAACTAACAAAAGTTTGATCCTATTTTGGTTATTAAATAATCAAACTCGTGTTTTATGATTACCATATCGTCGGTGTTTTGTAGAAAAGGTGAAAGCGCCATTTTGAAAAATATTTAAGGAGAGCACGTTTTAATTATTCCCGTCTGTTTTAATATACACTTCCGGATATATCATTCGAGCCACCTCGCATTTTCAGCATTATTAGCCCTAAATTTAAACGATGTTTGATTGATCAAAAACTATTAAGCAATTTTGAAACTAGTATACTAAACGTCTTTTCCAGAAATCCTTGTTGGAAATTTGGATTTGCAAAACCGGGGGAAAACTTTTTCTTCGACGATAACACTACTTTTGTATTCTAGGCCTTTAAGACAAAAATGCGAATTATGTGTCCGGAACATCGAGTATATAACCAGAAGTAGAGACGGAATGTCATTTAATTTGTTTGAAAACTATTCTGCCATATCATTACTGTGACAACTGCGCTCCGATTGGCTAGTCCTAGATTAGCTAGCTAAACAATTGACGTGAGTCGTCAATGGGTGTCGTCAACTGTTTAAACTTCAAATCGACCAGTTAAACTTGAGCTTGCTATAATGGATGCAAAATTACGTATTTACCTACACTTACCTACACCACCGAGTAGAACAGCACGGCATTGTTAGAGATATTATCTTTATTATAGTAAATACAGAATATTTTTGGAATATATGGAGACATACACACAGGTCATAAGTTGGCCTGTCTATATTTCAGTGCAAACGAGAGTTGATATTTATAAGAGCTGTATCGCTAATGTGTTACCAGGAATATATGGCCCTTATTTCGTCTCTATTTCTGGTTATATATCCGATGGTCCGGAAGTACATTTACGTCCTTTCTACAAAATATCAACGGATTAAAAACTATACGTCTATACGTTTCCCGTTAAATATAGTCTTTTTTGGAAAAGAGAGATTTTTTTTCCAACTTTTTTTTACAACATAATTATATGTATATAATATACATAACATATACAAATATATTTTTTTTAATTTTTCTATTGTTTGTATGAAAAAAAATTCTCAACCGCTTATTCCTTTTTTTGCTTATTGACAACCTCGGTGGCCCAACGGTTTGTACTGTGAGCGCTGGATGAGGAGATTCCGAGTTCTACTTCCGGTAGGACCAAATTGGAAAAGAAAATTTTCTAAATTGCTTCAGGGTATCAACTCCCGCTCACCGTCCGACATCTGTTCGAATCAATTACTGTCAAATAAGTAGTGCTCGACCCAACCAATTGACAATGTCAAGTATGAAGCTTCATTCCATCGAGTATGTATATTACCAGAAATCGAGACGAAATAAGGGCCATCTATTCCTGGCAACTCAGTAGGTAAACGGACCTTATATCGCTTTTAAATATCAACTCTTGTTTGCGCTGAAATCACAAATTAGAAAGCTGATACAGTACAGCGCCAACAACTAATCATTCATTTTCAATGATTCAATCAATTGTAATCAAGGTAATATCTCTAACTATGGCTGTTCCATTCGGTGGTGTGGGAAAAACAGCAAAACATCTAATTACAAAACAAACGGAATCACATTTCATCGGTAATTAAATATTAAATGTGTAATTTTGCAATTTTCGTCCATTATAGCAAGCAAGTTAAAACTGTGTAGTACTTTAAATCGACGAAGTAAGACAGTCGACAACACCCGTCAATTGCTTTGAATTCGGGCTGACCAATCGAAGCGCAGTTGTCACAGTAATGATTTGGCAGAATAGTTTTCAAACAAATTAAATGACATTTCAATACAACACAATACAAATATTCTTTGTTACACACTGGGACAAACACAAATTAATACCAAAAATAAAAAGACAGGTACAACAGGCGGCCTTATTGCTACATAGCAATCTCTTCCAGGCTACCTTCCGGTTATAGGAAAAACTGTGAGATAATAATTAATTGAGGGCGCAACAGAATTCGTATTTAAAACACATATGTGCACATACACAAGTGAGAAAAACAAAAATAAAAATAGAAATAATAGGAATAAATAAATAAAATACTCAAATAAATAAATATCAGAAAGAATACATATGATTACACAAAATGAAGTAGGATTATATATAGAACATAATAATAACAACACGGGCGATCAAAAACAGATAAGAATAGTACAGAAAAGAATGAGCTTTGAGTAGAGTTTTGAAAGACTCAACAGACTTAGCGCGTCTCATCGATTCAGGCAGAGAATTCCACAGCTTGATGCTTCTAACCTTGAAGGAGTTGGAATAGAAGTTAGAAGAACGGATAGGGTAGTTTAAAGAATGATTAAGAGAAGACCGTAAGGTGCGACTGAGAGTAGTGCTATGAAACACGAAACAATCTTTGAGGTAGGGAGGAGAGGTGGGATTAAAGAGAATAGAGTACAGAAGTGATAAAAGGCGAAAGTCCCTTCTACGATTGATGGGCAACCATCCAAGTTGGGATCGGAATTCTGAGACATGGTTAAATTTACGCAATCCAAAAATGAATCTTGTTGAGCAAGCCCTCAGACAAGTCTAGTCTAGTATAGGCAGAAGGAGTGACTGTGCCAGACTGATTTTAGTCGGAATGAGTAGAAAATTTCCTAGAAATTTCGTCTCCATTTCTGGTTATATACTCGATGCTTCATTCGCATCATGCATCTTTTAACTTGGTAGCCGTTTAATGTCATAGTAGTTGTTTCGGACGGACGTCGGACGGAGAAAGGGAGAAGACCCCCTGGTCTGGATGTACTGTCAAGTGCCGCAGGGTGAATTCCTATGCTCTTGGTACTCAAAGTACAGGGAATTCCCTAGTTTGAGACCAGGCAAAGTTTGTAGCTATCACGCACATTATTATTATTATTTTTAAGTTTCAAAATACATTTTACCAGTCCCATTGAACTTATTGTAATTAAAAATATGGGCCATATTGCTTGAATTAAATTACTATTATTAATATTTTTTTTTTAATCGATGATCCTAAGAAAGATTATTAGTTCTTAATGCAAGATGTTTAGGTAAAACTTTCTTCTTGAATGGCATTTGCTTACCAAAGGACATTTGCGAGCGTGGCGGCTGCCCTCTCTTGGCGGCTTCGAGTCTCTCTCGTTGCAGCTCCTTGGCGCGCTCGCGCATGCGATTCGCTGCCTCGCGCTCTTGCGTCTGAACGTTTAATGTTCATTCATCGTAATAATTGTAACATTTTTATTTAAAAAAACCGACCTCAAAAGTTCGAGGAATTACATATATTTGCCAAGTTCTATTGAAATCGGTTCCTGGAAAGTACACGAAACAGGATTCATCCCCTAGTTTATCACCCACAGAGGTGGAATATTTTCTTCAAATTTAAATGGGACCAATGAAAAGAGTGTTCACAAACAGTTATCGCATAACATACATAAAAAAATACAGGCGAATTGATAACCTCCTCCTTTCTTTGAAGTCGGTTAAAAATCAATCAAAAGGAACGGGTTTCTTTGCAAGAGCTCAGCGTTTACCTTATTGGGGAACATTAGTCACATAAAAAAACATGCACGCCAGAGAAGATTTAAGAAATTTTTAAGGAATGTTGTGATGGCGTATAGTGAACAAATAAAAAATAAGATCAAAGTAAACAGCTACAAAGAGGTTAAAGAAGTGTCTATGAACCGTGAGGAGTGGACAAGGCTACACCGACAAGAATCTAGCTCTTAAATAAGATGATGATGATGTGATGTACAATGGCCTAAAACCATCTTCGAAGAGGGAACCCAGTACAGAGCACTGAGACATGAGTTGATGACAACTGCAGGTAAAGCATAACAGGACATACCTGCCTAACAGCCTGGTAGATCTTTTCTTCATGAGAGTCCATCTCTACAAAGGAGCGAACCTGGAACAATGCAAATTGTAAATTTATTTATTAGGAGAAGAAGAATTTATCTATATTAATTTATCTTAGTCATATAACGTTTTATATTTATATTTATATATAATAATAATAATGCGCACACATTCATACTTCCGCAGTAGGGAAACCCTGTATCGCGGGTGCCATGGACACACACTTAGACAACCACAAGTTACACCCAATCTCACGAGATAAGTAAGTGTAGACCATACAAATATTTCTCTCGGCCCAGGTTAACCCATGGTAGCCTAAGGCGTCGTCCTAATTGAACGCGAATACTCGATCATCGCGCGAATTGACGCTGCGATCTTCGATGACAAAAAGCGGGTGTCCTAGCAAAAAAACATGGGTTTTTTTTTATAAAATCAAGTGACGGGATGAACAAGTCGTGCGCCTGATAGTAAGCTAAACGCCTGTCCAGAACAGTTGCAGTGCCACTCAGAGCTTTACATCGCAAAGATCTGAGGGGCACTGCCACTGCGCCTGTCACCCTGAGACATAAGTTGACAAGTCCCATGTGTGTGTGTGTAATTTCACTAGCACCTGTACCCTTCAAAACGGGAACACAGTAATGCTGACATTACTGCTTGGCGGCAGAAATAGGTAAGGTGCGGTCGCGGAGCCCGCATGCGGTAATGCGACGCGCATGTCAATAACTTCACGCGAACTGATTTCAAACATTACAATCACGCAATGTAATCGTAACGGCAATTAGGACACCTATTCGAGAACTGGAAGTTTCATCGCAGGTTCACGCGAACTTGCGACGTTCGCGTAATCGCGTTCAATTAGGAGGATGCTTAATGGTAGACTTGCACCTCTGAGTTTTCGGAATTTATGTGCGAAAATTAATTTCAAATTTACAATGGGCCATTCGGTGAAGGAAACCGTCGAGGAAAGCTGCACACATCTATAATAAGTCATGTATAATAAGACATATATAAGAGTATTTCAATTTAAATATCTCGATCGAGAATCTTAGGGATGATGCAGATATAGAAAGGGAACGCAGGCCATTGTCAGTTCGGGCGAACATGTTGGTTCGAAGGTTTGCTAGATGTACAGATACAGTGAAGATAACATTGTTTAAGGCATTCTGTACATCACTGTACATGGCAAGTTGTGGTTCAAATATACCCAAAAATCATACAATGATCTGCGAGTCCAATTTAATAATGCATTCAGGACACTGTTGCAGCTCTCGCGCTTTTGCAGCGCTTCGGGCATGTTCGCAGATGCGCGCGTGGACGGCTTTGATGCAGTCTGGCGAAAGAAAACTGCCTCGCTGTTGAACAGAATGCGCGGGAGCTGTAACGGCATCCTGAAAGCGATAGCTGATAGACCTGATTGCCTCATGATGTATACAGTCGCACAGAAGCCAATTTCATTGTTAGTTATAAAGTATTAATCTAGGATAAGCTCTACTAGTATTAAAATGGACCTTAAATGCATATTATTATAATGCAATTTAATGATGTGCATTACAGGCAGTGGGTTTAGGCTAGTAGGGTAGGCTAAGGCTGCCTTGTAGAACGCAGCTGCGGCGGCCTGTCATGCTAGCCCATTTGGTGTGTGAGATAGAGCTGTGACCATTATAAAACTGACACATTCGTTATGTGATCTGAAGATCTGGCAAAATAGAGAAACAGAGCTGAAAGTTAGTATGTGAGATGTTGTTTGTTATAAAATTGATACATTCTGTGATCATATTGAATTCAGTATCATGATTCCCAACAGTGAAGGAACAATGAATGTAACTGCCACCATGGCCGAACGGTTACCATGCCGGATTGCCATGCAGAGGTCCCAGGTTCGATTCCTGGGCTGAGAGAAATATTTATATGGCCTACATTTATTTCTCTCGTGAGCTTGGGTGTAATTTGTGATTGTCTACGTGTGTGTCCATGGTACCCGCGACACAGTGTTTCCCTAGTGCGGGGCTATGTTGCGTGAGTACGTTATTGAAACAAAATAAAAAATAATTAAGAAGTATACTAACCTGTGCCAAATTGACACTCTCCCTGTAACCGAGAGCGACGATCTCGTCGAATGCAAATAACAGGTTAAATGCTTGGTTTAAAACTTCTACTTCTGTCAGTTGGGTGCAGTACTCAGGCACCTGTTTATAGACAAAAACATTGGCAAATCAATACAGTATAGAATGTGCTGCATAGGAAAATTTAGAAAGAGTAATGAGGAACTGTTTGGAAACATTTCCTTGTAAAAACAGAAAAAAAAAATTAAAAAAAAATGTTATCAGCATTTAGAAATTTAGTACAAACAAGAAACAAAGCTTTAAATAATCTGTGTGAAATGGTATCCTTATTTGTTATATTGCAATATTTTTCAGCCCCAAACATGTATTATATGTAATAAACATGTAGATAACCTTTTATTTGGAGAGGATGGTGATTTATCTGTTATATGTGGTGTGGTACCACTTAGATAATAAAGATCATTTTATTAAGTGACACAGCATCTCTCATCCATCTTCCATCTGCAGTATGTTCATGAAAAGCAGTTAAAGTAACAAAAAATGTCATTGAAACTAATTTGTGTTTAAATGTGAAACAAACAAATTAGATGTTACTTTTACAGAGATACTCATAAAAAATAAAAATTGTATTGTGCAATGTTCATGAGAATACAAAAGAATCATAAAATGTTCTAAATTTATTTCTATATCCAAGTACAGAGAGACTCACCACTCTGCTAAAAAGACGCAAAGTCTCTAGGTCTTCAAGGATGTTGCTGGCCTTAGTGGTGATGAGCAGCATATAGAGTTTGTCCAGGGGTTGGTATACATATCTGTGGAAATATAGTACATATGTTATTAATAGTTAAAATAATGACTTTTTACACAAATGTTCATATGTTAGAAAGCAAATTTTTAGATACTCTCTGGTGACATAAACACATGTCTGTTGATACACGGTGGGAATGTATAAATGGAATCTCTGTAAGAATTACTTACCTAACACTCTCAGTTTCAACAAAAGTATGTTGGCGACCGCCTGTCATGAGCTTGGGGAAGGCCGCCAGCAGTCCTTCGATACGTGCCTTCGTCATTTCGACAAACTGACGAGAGACCAATGCTAAAACATAAGGTTAGTTTCACCTTAAAAAATTGCACTAAATTAGTGATTTCTGAATGTATATTGACTAGTAACAGTACGATAATAACCTTTCCCAGATTTTGTACATACTGTCGCCGCTATAAGCACCTGTAATCACAGAAAAAAACAGTTTTAATCAGACTTGGAAGCCGGATACAATAATTGGCGATTTTCTACATATTTCAGCTAGTATTTATGTTTTTGTGGAATGTAACTAAAGAAAATTATTTGAAAGCACGAAAAGATTTGTATACCATTATGAATTCGCTGCAATTTTGCAAAATTACATCAAATTAAGAAAAGTTACGAATTTGACAACACACCGAGGTGACGTGTAGAATATTTTTTTAAAAGGTGTTACCAGATTAAGTGATTATGTACACGTACGATTTGTCTTTTCAAACGTCAAAAAACCGGTAGACGTAATTGGAATCGGTTTGAGAAAATACCAAACAGGATTACGGGGTTAAACGTGAAATGTCAAAAAAAAATGTCAGAGTTGTCACGTCAAATTGGTCAAATTGCATCAGTGAATTAACACTTTGAATTTGTGCATATTTTAGTGTAATTAAAGCGAATAGAATCACTGTTTGCCGTAATTTTGATAATTTGTGAATAGCTCCATCAAGCACATCGTAATGATGGAGCTTAAATTTTGAAGGCGCGTCAAAATTCTATGGAAAACGTGTGCTTATCACAAAGGCTGACTACTAGCTGTAAGTTAATTTTTTTATTGTTGTTTTGTTAAAAGATTTGCCGTAACACGTAGGGACACATGGCCGGAGGGTATGTGTGTGCCGGAGCCAATATATCGCGGTTACTTCGCTAATGTTTAATCATTCATTTGCATACAATCATAATTTTTCTTTACGATTGATGTTGACTCGTGCGCGTCAATAGGCAATACGACGCTAGTTTCTGATAACGACCAGTCTTATTGTTAGCAATTGGATTTTCTGCTAGTGAATGTGTATTAGAACAATAAATAGTTTCTGAATAGATTTCAATTCATTTGTAGTTTCTTAGGCAATGGAGGAGACTTTTCTTATTGACGATAGTGATTCCGAGGTATGATAACAGACAGTTTATTGTATTTATATCAACGAGTATCACATTGAAGACAATAATAATTTTATCAAACCTGTCATTTCTTTTGTATATAAGTAATTGTTTTAAGAACATTATTTAACGAGGATTGTTTTGTTTGTTCTCTTGTTTGTATTGTAATTTAAATCCTATATCCTAACTGCACTAAACTCACTGGCAAATATGGGCCAATTAAATTTAAAAGCTGGTTTTGCTTAAAATTTAATTTTAAAAAATCATTACAACTTACTATTGTTTGGTAAACAACACTGCTCACATCATTTTGAGTAATTTGAAAGAAGAGTGTAAAAGCTACATATATTATTATTAACAAAATTTTTAATGTATTGTCAGTTATGGATAATAATAATAAAAGTATTTTAGATTTTTTTTTTTAAATCTCTTAACACTAGTGTTAGTAGGTTTGACAATGAAATAAAAAATATATTGTGGTATGGAGCTGCACCTAATACTGTAACATTGGGGAGCCCACAAGTCTATAAACAAACTCAGAAGTCCATTGAAGCTACAGCAGAGGTGGGCTTGCTTGGAGATGCTGTGTTTTCACATTGTAGCACAGAAGTCTTGCGTGTGCACCTAATATGTAATTGTATGATAATCATGTTTCATTTTGATTTAAGTTCTGCGTTCTGGTCACATTCCAACTAAAACATTCTTTCATATGATGGGTTTTAAACCATTCCTATTGTGCAGTACTTGCAATAAAATAGAGGATCTGTATTATGGATTGGTGGAAATAACTGTAATGGGTTACATGAGGGGTACAATGTTTGGGAATGTAAGTTTATGCAATGGATAAATTAATTGTTGGCTCAGAGAGCCTGTATGTATTGGAGCTCTAAACTTGTAAAATTTTTTCAACATGGCCCTTGATTAGGGAACCCAGTATTCCTCCCATGACATAGTCACTCAAAGTGGCCTCAATAAAAAATAGATTTAAAAAAAGTAACATTCAAAAGTAAAATACACCGATTTTAGACTTAAGCAGTGTTGTTTGCTAAGCAATGGTATTAACTATAATTTGAAGATCATAAGTTACTTGACTTATATCTACTGCAGTCAACTACAACTAATCTTTTAGTTTTGTGGTCTTTTTGCTCATGATTGTAGAACACTTTTAATAAGGACATTTTAGTATGAGGTTAGTAGATTATTAAATGCCAGGGATACTTTCTTATTTCCAAGTGAAGTTTTGTATTGTAACATCTGGAGATTGTCCTCAAGCAAATAAATAAATTATTTTGAGTATTTTTAAGGTTGAAAAATATTATGAATTTTACACTGATTAAAAAATTCATAAATTATTTTTTAATTATCTTTCATCAGCTAGTATTAGCCATAATCATAATATATTTTATCTTGATGGTAATGAAAGATAGTTGCACCTGCGTAATGTCTTATTGTAATAGCGAGTGATACAAAATGAATACTTTTTAAATGTTTAAATAAGGGAATTATATTAATAAAATTACCAAGGAATCTTATATACGGCCACTTTGCAGTAGCCGAATAAGAAGTATGTATAGAAATGAAGAAGAGATGTGCGTGCCAGAACGGGGAGAGCAGCCAGGCGAGTTCGGCCGACTGCACTGACTGTGACTTCCTGATTGAACGGGACGATTCCTCACAAAGCGCCCACATAGTAAGCTCTTTGAAGCTTTTGTATGATTATAGTACATCTGTGCCTAGGGGTTCCAGTACAATCAATTATAGTTGCAAAAATTTTATACAAGCAGGGACCAAAAAGAAAACAGGCATTTAATGTGTGTGCAAAATTGAACACAAAACGCATGCAAATACGACAGAGTTTAACGTTTTTCTTATTGATTGGTATATTATTTATTCTACCTTTCTGCATTTTCTTTATATTCAAATTTGCATGTGTTAAAACTCCTGTGATGCTCTTTCGGTCCCTGACTATAAGACCTACCCAGCAGTGGGTTGTTTAAGGTTTGACACAGTAGATTACGATAAATTTATATTGTCACATGGGACAATAATTTGAAGGGGTTCTATACCATTGCAATTCAACCCGGGACTTAGAATCAATTGAAAAAACCCGGTTAATTTATAGCTCTTTAACTTACCGGTTAATTTATCGCGCGTTAATTTACCGGTTAAAAAAGGTGCTAACCTACTCCTTCTCCGTCCGACATCCGTCCGAAACAAATGACTGTCAAAATAAGTAAAAAGTTAATGTCATGTATGAAGCTCCATTCGCACCATACGTCTTTTGATTTGATCGAGTGTTACATATTTGACAGTAATGGTTTCGGACAGAGAACAGGAGTGTGGACAGAAAAAACCGGTTTAACTCCGAAACTGTTACTGTCACATATGCTTGCGTGCTTGGTTTAGAGAAAAAGAGTAAAGCAGCGACCGTAAGACGAGGCTGTCGACATCACGTGGGCGAAAGGGAATTGAAGTCGCAAGAAGGCTTGTAACCGCGTTACTATATACGTTTCCATTCGTCTCCCTATTCATCATGTTTTAATGCACTTATGGACCTTAACGGTATTAATGGAATTATGTAAGTTGAACCCCCCTTTAACCAGTATCCGTCACTAATATGTTAATGTGAAAAACGTTGATATTCGTTATTAACAATTATTAGTTATTATATTATTAGTAATTAGTTTTTAATTTTATTTTGTTTCTACATTCTTTGATGGATACTTCTTAATATTTTCTCATATTTTCAATTGTGTTTTTTTAACATGCTGCCATATCCAGTATTAACGGTCACTTTTAATAATACAAACTTGTGCTAGTATTCGTTAGTCACACGACGTTCCACTGTGAACATAAATCTGCTTTTCGCCTCGCTGCTTTTCGGCCCCACTTAATTTCAGGAGGAAATCTACTAGTGTTGTGGATGATCGCAACACCACTACACATAGTAATGATGACACAACCTATCTACTTAAATCTATTTGTCATAAATGTGACGAAAAAAAATTAAATTCATCGATTTATATTGGTTTCGAAATTTAACCGGTTTCCAATCGTTTTTGCTTCCACAAGGTACGTATTTGACGATTTGATGGTTTTTAAAAACCAGAGTTTAAAGTGATAACTATTATTGATGATAATCATGATAATTATCACGATAATTGTCTTGACAAATATACCTTAAGAATTATCATGATATTCATTAAACTAATTGGAACATTAAAATGCTAAGAGCGCGTTCCCATTATGTAGTGACGACAGATAGTCGTGCAAATTAAAGTGTCGTGGCTTGTATATTTAAATGAAGTTGTTCACACGATTAACTGTCGTTCATGACTTTTTTGACGCTACGACGACAAGCTGTCGTAACAATGGGAAGAGCTAGAACGACAGCCGTCTGACGATAAATAAAACGTCACGATAAAAATGTGACGACAGATAATCGCAGCTTCAAACGATTCTGTCGTGCAAACGACAAGGCGGCTGCCGTGAACCGATAAATTGTCGTCACGATATAATGGAAACTGCTAGACACGACAGTCGTTCAACGATGAAATAAACGTTACGACATAATGGGAACGTGCCCTTTCTACGCTCCGGTGCCCAGCGCGGACGGTCCGCAGATAAATCCGCACTACTCTGAAACCAGCCTTAGCATTAGCATTTTATTGTTGGCACGACACCATGAATATTCATCGGATAATTATCTGATAATTATTAAAGTTGATAAAAATACCTTGATAATTTCGAAACCCGTTAAAATTGTCACTTCCGTATTGAAAATAGTAACGTGAAAATATAGTTTTGAATGGAAATTTTCGACTGTTTCATTATATATAATATATATCGAGGAGACCTCGAGTGAGGTTCCTGTAAGTTTATTAGGAAACGAACATTTCCCAGGTCTGGGTATTTTGGTTTTTGTTAGTAAGTGGAATAGGCAGAGTATATTTACCTAATCTTCAAGTAACACATATAGAGTAGACAATACCTCCCTCTGAAGTCTCGGAACTCGGAAAAAACAAGCAAAAAAATTAAACAAACTTGTTATATGTTTACTTACAATTGCAAAACTTTTTATCTAAATAAGGATAACTCTATTTAATTAACAAATAAAACAAGGTAGGTAAAGGATTCTATCATGATACTAAAATAAACAATATAAAAAAGGAACCTTAATTATCATACAATCAACATTAAGCTGCATTGCATACATACACAATTAAATCTTTTTCCCCTTTTTATCGACGGTCATTGTTCATTATTGACCATGTCAGCCTCATTAGAAAAACGTATTTATCACATAATATACAAATAACACGAACAAGACAAATAAATCAAAATACTACCTAACCGAACATGTATACAAAATTTTCGCGGCACTTGTTGGCTCAGACGAAACGGTTTGAAATCACCCAACGGTAAATGTACCAAAAACAACCTGTGTAAATAACCGTACCTATAAATCTTAATAGCCTAATATTATAGTGTAGTTGCCTAAACTAAGTACTTAAATGAGTTCCTGTATTTTAGGCATGTTGTTTGTTGTTTATACTACTGTAGTAAAGTAATTGTTAGTTACACATCAAAAGTATAAAGCGATGATTCAATACAATAATTCTGGTATTTCAGAGGGAGATATTATCACTCTATGTATATTGTTTTCCTTGACATTCACGGGAATACACTCCGCCTATTCCGATAACACAGGAAATGCCCAATTTTTTTTAAATCGTACACTATACGGCATATTATTAATTACAAGACGAACAAAAAGAAAAAAAATAATACACAATGGGCAGCGTTATCGCTTGCCAGCAACTATGATGATTGAATTCATAAATGGAACTTATTACATTGAAAAAATAACTATAAATAGGCACAGATGTACTTTTTTATTGAGTCTCCCATAAATGTTGGCGTAGTTAGAACAAAATTAATATTGGGTTCATGCACAGTCACTTGTTTTTAAAATTTTTTAAAAATCAATACTATTAAAGTCCAAGCTTCCGAGACAATAGAATTTTACGGAAACAGGCGAACCTATCACGGACTCAAGTCTGCAAATTTTTTTTAAACCACTGGTCATTGTAATTCTATTGAGACTGCAATGAGATTTTATTGCAATTACGTTATTCATTCAATCGATGTGTGTCTAACGATCGATGTTGCCTTACTAAAACTATCATGGAAATTAATATGCATGTCTTAATTTTTACCTCAGCAATTTTATATTCAAATTAAATGTTTTTATGTCAAATAATTAATATACTACGCCATTGACATGCCATCGATTGAAGAGCGAAACCCCTAAAAATTGCAATGGCAGTTGAATTTCAATAACCGTGTGGCTCCATGGCTAGCTACAATCTTTTAACAAAATACCAAACATGCCTAAAAACGTACTAAACGTATACGTATCCTGCCATTGACACTCTTAATCGACACATAACTGAGATGATTTAAAATTGGCACACTTGGGGCCATGATAAACTGTCACTTCAAATGTTCATCTTAAATCGAAACTGGGGATCTACTCCAGTAGTGCGATTCACGTAATCAAACCTTTACGATATCGTAGCGATTTAGTCGTTGAACTGCTTTTTCGTATTCACGTGTGACTGTGAACGTCAACGAGTCCAATTTTAAAGTCGTTCGATCCAAATGTCGTTAAAGTGTATTCTGGTATATGAATCGAACTTAAATTTCTAATCGATAGGTACTCAACGACAATTCATACGTATTCTGCTAAAATTTTGTCAGTTTTTTCGATCGAAACGTAACGACTAATGAACGACATCTTGGATTGTGAAATTTGACATTTAGTCGTCGAAAGTTTATTGAAAGAACTGTCAAAATTTTAGCAGAATACGTATGACTTGTCGTCTAAAGTCGATTTCGTTTCTTATACCAGAATACGCTTTAACGACATTTTAATCGAACGACTTTAAAATTGGACTCGTTGACGTTCACTGTCACACGTGAACGTTCACTGTCGCGTTGAACGACTAAATCACTACGATATCGTATCGGTTTCATTACGTGAATCATCCCACTGTTTTGCGTCCGACTCGTCGTTGAATAAGTAATACACGACCAAATCAAAATACAATGTCAAGCATGAAGCTTCATTCGTATCATGCGTTTTGTTAATTTCGTCGAGTATTACTTATTTAACAGTAATTGTTTCGGTCGGACGGAGAACGGGAGGAAATTCTCTGTTACGGTAAACTTTTGTTGTTGTTCTAATGTTCTTAATACATTGTATTTGTACATTGTTTCAAGTGGATCTTATAAATTATTTTTTTTTATTTGATTAGATTATAACCGTACCCGAATGTTAACATTCAAATCAGTAATGAGCTGTTGAACGAGAAAATTATAACATCCAATAGAAAATAAACAGTGCTTTGTTAGCCTCCGTAAAACTCTAATAGCTCCGAAATTTTGGACTTTAGAAAATAGTACTATATTTAGATTTATTTCGTGGCATTTTTTTTATTAACGATTTTCATTTTTAGTCTATGTCACATTCATAGCATAGTATAAATAAGACAAGTACTGTTATTCCATATAAACGTAGCAGCGCGGATTGTTTGCACACATTCACATAATCTAGCGCTACACTCGCGTTGCACAGTGCGTGTCTCACGCGCCAGTAATATAAAAATATAAAATTGAAGCGTTCGCTCTGTGTAATTGAATAATTATTACTGTTTTATTTTAAAAAGACCTCAAAAGTTTGCTTATGGACTTTTTTATTGGTATCGGTTAACGGAAAGTGCGCGGAACCGCATTCATCCTTTAGTTTGCTACCCTTAGAGGTGGGATATTTCATATTTCTTCAATCATAATTGGGACCCTCTGTCCAGCAAAAAATAATAATTATCATAATCGGTCCTCAAATGTCGGAGTAATCTCGTAACATACATACAAAAAAAAAACACAGTTGAATTGAGAATTTTTTAAAGTCGATTAAAAATAACATCAAATAGTAGACATTTATTGTAGGGTTTTATCTTTTTTGAACAAGAGTGCCTCAAATTCAGTACCAATCCGATATGCTAGTATAAAATTATCAATATGTAATTACTGCATTTGACAAAGCTTATTTCAATAAGGCACCAGAATACTGTGATGAATACCTTAATTTTTTCGCGCGTGATCAGAAGCGTACAGGATTGCGTGCGGCGTATTATCGTTTGAAGTTATTTAAACTAACGTTTTTTTTGTTGCTCTTATTCGTTTTTATTACAACGGAAAGAGCGTCCGTGTAAAGGCCAATCGCGAAGTTTAGACCGCGTGAAACTGATTGTAGTCCGCGGTTGCACGCGCGACTGATGAGCGCAATCGCGCGGTCTTTCGATTTTCCTTCTAACATCTTTACACGAGCGATAGAGTGTCTGTGAACACGAGTTGCACTACTTGTCATATTTATACTATGGTCATAGTTTTGTTTTCTGCAACATCTGTTAGTTAATGTTGGTAGCTAAACAGTTAGTCTGTACGGTTTAGTTAATATTTCACTGTGTACTTTACACGCAAATTGTAGTCAATGTTTAAACACTTAATCGTGCAATTTTAATCCAATTCACATATAAATGTTTATTAAAATATATCGTGCTTTGCAAGAGTTATGGACGTCCAATTTTGACGGAAAAAAGTTTTTTGCATAATAACATTCAGAATGTAATTTTCTGTGTGGTGACGTCAATAATTTTACGTCAAAATTGTAACTTACATCAAATGGTGTTGTGAGAGATGATGTGTATATATTTAATTAGTGTAGTTTTTAATCCATATTTTTTATAATCACTTATTTGCAATTCTTTATTTTCACCGCCGAAGTTTTCCGTTTCTTGTTTGATAAAAAAAAACTTTTAGCATCAGTTGTTGCTTTACCTTCCTTTACTGATTGTTGGCCACAATATTCTATGTATGGTGTGATATTTAAAAGTACACATCGAGGAGTCCGACTCAAAACCCAATATGTGAATTTTGGTAAATAGAGTTCTCTTGCACATTATAGTGAACTTTTCATCCACTTTTCAGTGGTAATAATCAATGGTCGGAATAGGGTGTTCCGTGAGTACAAGGGGTGACAAAGAGTGGTTAAAACCATCTAATATTAATTAATTCCTTTTTCATATTGGAAAAAGTAATTAATTAACATTTGGTGGTTTTAATTTAACCACTCCATGTCACTCCTTGTATACCCGTAGACATTTAACTATTCATTAGGAACACCATATTCCGACCATTGTACCGGGTATGTTAGTAAAAGTACACACATAAATCTGCCTACTGCATTTCACCGTGAAAAATAACTTATAATGAGTTAGAAAACTAATGTTACGGATATTCACACATTTATTAGGTTTTGCCTCAGACTCGTCGATATTCTGCATACTTTCTATGGTATTTGACAAGTCTAAGAAATCATATTTTAAACTTATGAATAAATTTGAAAACAGAATTCATATCGAAAAATAAAGACACAGGCATTTAGAAATTACGAGCTAGTAACAAACGAAAATACTTGTTTGTGAGTCACAATTTTAATCTCTTCATACAAGCTACATATTAATCATCATTTTGCTTAAAAGAGACAAACATCCCCCTGACACTGAAGGGGAGCTACCCCACATACGGGACGACTTGTCTGTACGATCGGTTGTCGTTTCAGACTAATCGAAACGACGAATCGATAGTGTATGTTAACGATTAACTTGAACGCCAAGGGAGTAGACATTCGCGTAGTTGCGACATTCGGGGAAGTAGACATTTGCGCGGTTGGACATTCCGGGAATCTAGACTGTGTATATTTGTATTTTTTTTTAAACAAATCAATGTGTCGGGTACTTTACAGGTCCTGTTACGGTTTAGTAAGTTCCTTGTTGTTCTTGTTTTATTACTGTGGAGTAATTTTAGTTTGTTACAATTTTAATACAAAGATCAACCACGGTACGGCGAGGTCGCTGGTTCGAGTCCAGCCTTTTCTATCTTTATATTAATAAATACATTTTCATTACCAATCTTTTTGTAATAGATAATCGTAAAAAACTAAACCTAACTCTATAGGTGGTATATGTATGTAGTATACTTGCGATGATGCGGTCAGAAAAATTATGTGGGAAGACACCGCGCACTGTATCTAAAAACATACTATTTTTGGGAACTCGCGATTTGTTGCAAAACAGATCCTTATTTATTACAGATGCTACATCTTCTGGGTTAGCGTAAAACACTATCTGCAGATAAAGTGTGTTGTCTCAACACGCCAAAGCAGTGAGAAGATGTAGGGAGTGGTATACAATCTCTACCATATTGGAATATAAAAATATTAATGATTAAAAAAAAAACAGGAATCTTATAAATTTAAACTAAGCAAGCAGGTTAATTTCTTGATTTTTTTGAAATAAAAAACAAACACGTTTTACGGACAGCATTTTAATAATAACTCTATATACAGAGTATGAATAATTGTTTTATTCAATTTGACCAAGTTCTGTTGTCCCGAGAATTTCTTCCCATACAATGAAATCATACGAAACTGAGTCAATTAGCATTAAAAAAATTAGTCAATTTTATTCATTTTCTATGAAAAATGTTTTATGAAATTGACCAACTTCGGATGTCACGATTTTTTTTTGTCCCATATAATGATGAAATGGTACTAAAACAATTTTGATATATTTTATTCACGCTTGACCAAAAAATTGACTATGCTAAAATTGTTTTCACAAAAAAAGACTTAGTGGTTACTAAGACAGTTTCCTTGTATCTTCTAAGGTTTCGGATTTCCCCATGCTGCCCCATTAAAAAAAAACACTGTATAGTGTAGATAATTATTCGTACTCGCTGATTGGACTCTTCCATTGTACTCGTATGCTTCTGGTGTAAAATAAACAAAGCGAGTCTCGATAGCACGTGATAAAGCAACCGAGCCTCATCAGATTACTATGGATTAAAAAACTTTATATTATCGCTCTGACCACTATAAATTTACCTTCATAAACTTATTGAAGTTCCCCTTATCTTACCACATTTATGGCCCTGAAAAGAGGGAGTTGAGGTCTTGATATAATGGCTGATATTCAGTGTCGGTCATTAGCGGTTATCGTTCTAGTGTTTCGAACGATTTCAAGCGACGTGCTTGTGTTCTCTGTGATTTGTTTTCCCGCGTTATTTTAAATATTAACGTGTTCTCTATCTAAACAATTTTTTTTTATTTAAAATTGTTTTTAAAATTTCACTCTAAAACGAATTCCTTATTCAAATCAATGAGTTATTCAGCCTTACACTTTGTTTACAAATGCGTTATGCATTTTTATTACCTATTATTATAATTTCAATTGAAAGTGGAACTTCATGACATTCCGTATTATAATAATGGTGTTAATAGCTATATGACAGTGTGCTCATTGTTGTGAAATATAAATTAAGATTTAAATAAAAAGTTAAAAAGTGTTTTAATTAGTATGAAAAAGAAAATAAATATAACTGTTCCACCGAAGAAGGCAAAGGTAAAATATATATTTTTTTGTAACTATAGTTTAATAGAAAATTAACAATTTTATAAAAATTCAAGAGACCAAGTTTAATTTGCTAATCGTAAAGATGAGGTCGATTGAATTGGTTCAAGAGTTCATCGTATGGTATCATAGAATCAGATTTAAGTAAATAAAGCATACACTCATAGCCCCGCACTAGATAAACCCTGTATCGCGGGTGCCATGGACACACACATAGGTAGAAAACCAGTAAGTACACCCAAACTCACGTGAGAAAAAAAAGTATGCCAAATAAATATATCTCCCGGCCCGGGAATCGAACCCGAGACCTCTGCGTTGCAGTCCAGTATGGTAACCGTTCAGCCACGAAGTCAGTTCCAGAAATTATATTTATTTTATAATAATTTTTTTTTTTTATTAAAAAGCCGACTTCAACAGTTAGGTCCGCTTTCACTGTGACCGTTACCATGGTCTCCACAACGATAACTGTCACGCGGGCTTCGCGTAATTAAATAGAAGGCGTGGTCCACATGAATTTTTTTGTAGAAATAAGGAAAGAAAAGGAACAGGAAGGGAAACGAATAGGTAAAGGCGTAAAAGGCTATAACGAACAAAATAACGATATAACTTTTCTTCAAGTGACGGGACGATATCAGAGCTTTAAGTCGCAATGATCTGAGGGGCATTGCCACTGTGCCTGCGCCCTGAGACATAAGTTGACAAGTCCCATGTGTCTGTAATTTCACCAGCACCCTTACCCTTCAAAACCGGAACGCAGTAATGCTAACATTTATAACTACAGATACTATCATATAAAAACACTCCTTACTTAAATTACATAATTACATACATGACATGGTTTTACCCCAAATGGGCCTGTATTTTCTACAAATATTATGCTTTACAAGCAGTTAGGTTACTTGATATTCAATGGTGTAAATGGTCAGAATTCTATATAAGTCGAGCACGTGTGCTCGCTTCGGAAATTTAGTAGAGAGTGGCGGTAGTAAGAAGAAAAGTAAGAGTGACGACTAAAAGGAATTAAAGAACAATTCAAAATTTCAAAACTAGTGGCCAGGAACCAGAAAAGTGTGATAAAAAGGTGGGATTACGATGAAAGAGGTTGCATCGTCCCTAACTGAAACGCATAATATGAAAGCCCTCGTGAATACGAATAATATGAGCCCCAACACAACAAAAGGTAGCTGCTGTACACTGTTTAGGAATACCTCTTTTCTGTCTGCCATTTCCATCATCAGATCACCTCTAGGTCACCATAACGTTTTATTTAGTTGGAATTACAACTATGTGCGCAGTTTCATTGAAATCGGTATAACGGAGTAATTTCACAAAAAATAATTTAATAGCATGGTAGTGAAACATTGTCATATTCAATAAACTTAAAAATTAAAAAGCTTATAACTTATGTAAGCATTCAGGAAGTTTGTAACATCAACGTATTTGTAATCGTGTTTTACGAGATAAGAATAACAATGTGTGTAGCGAGAATCGTAATGTAAGGTTATTTTTAACCAAAATATTAGCTAAAGCCCTAATACCTATGACTCATGGTAATAACTGTTTTTTGTATAATGCACTCATGACCTAATCTGACGGAATCTTTTTTTCTTTATCTATGGGCGGAATGCATATCTCTTGCGTGCGAGTAATAGCTTCAATGTATTGTCCAAGCAGGTTGATATTGACATTTTTAACACTAGTGTTGCATCGGTGAAGCGTCTTTTTTTGGCGAATAGGTATTTACTAAGTGTTGCTAATATTTCATTACCTATATAGTATAGTTACTAGTTATAATTTAATGCTCATTAATCAACGTAATGTGTGTCTATCGGTGACGACCTATAACTGACTCTATATTTTTATTTTAGTTTTACTGTAAGATAGTCGTTGATCTTCCAATAAGTTAAAATAAAATAAAATAATACCATGCGACGGGACGAATAAATCCTGTGCCTGGCGGTAAGTGACACGCTTATCCATAACAATTGTAGTGCCACACCGAGCTTTTAATTGCAAAGATCTTAGGGACACCACTGCTACTGTGCCCGTCACCCTGAGACATAAGTTGACAAGTCCCATGTGCCTGAATATCACGTTACACGCGGAAGAAGGATTTCGCCCTTTCATACGAACGTAAGAGATGTTCGTATGAAAGGGTGTATACTAAGGGTAGGGTATACTAAGAAGACTGAAATCGCGAATAGAAATCAGCTAAGTGTACCCAATACATCAAAGTGTGACGGTGTGACCTCCGTACACCGTCATCTCATCTCTTTGTATCGCCTCTCTCTGCTTGTATCCTATCATTTTTTTTTATTTTACATGTATTTAAATTTTAAATTTTAATTGTTCCATATCGAGTTCTTAGGTTTTCGCGATTGTTACACATAGGAAAATGGATTTAAATCGCGTATATTTGTTTTTTCAAACAAATATCAAAACCAAAGGTTTGTTTGAAAAAACAAATATACGCGATTTAAATTCGGAAAAATAGTTTCATTTCCTATGAATTGTTCCATTTTCCTTCACTTTCTCATTTTGTTTTCGTACCACGTTCACTCCCAACTCGACCGCCACAACAGTCGGAGCTGTTTCAAATTCCATTTACTAAAATCTTATTTTTGATTCTTTACCAAGTTATAATACAAAACATAATACAACAGTCGGAGCTAAAGAATTATCAAAAATTTGCTGCAATAGTTTTTCGCCCAAAAATGAAGCCATAAACCCGGATGTAATGGTGCCGCCATTGAAACCCTGGCTAAACACGAATATAAAGATTGGTACAGACGCTTTCTGGCGCTTTCTGGTACTTTTCAAAAGTATACCTATGGAGGTAGTAAAAATGTATAGACAATACAATGTGTTGATTTGCATTCTTGCCATATTTACTTTCTATATCCGAAACTGATCCCAAATCACTAAAAAAAATAAATCGAAAATAAACTGAATTCCTATTTTTTATTTAATTGCGGTAACCATGCTTGATCCACAGGTCATTGACTTGCACTACACGTGGCACAGGTACGAGCAACCATTTGAACAATGACCTATGCGCAGAATATATGCATTTTAGATCTATTTGGTGGTAGGGTATGGGTAGGGACGGGGGCGATTATCGTACCGAGCGCGTGATTGGTAGATCATCAATCGCCCTTGCGGATTACGTCTACGTTCCGCCGCTGACATCGCGCATACATTCTAGTTTCTCTCGAAATGCAACGTAGTTTGGTATGTAAACAAGAGTCAGTGCAAAAAAAACCCGTTGCCATGTTCACCAGACCCTGCATTACCATCAAGTGCGTTTTTATGGCATGATGTGAAACGTTTAGTTTACGCAGATTACGAGTGTCAAAGAATTCCGCGGAAAAATCGTCTCTGGTTTCTTTCTGCTTTTTCTGTTGTGAAGAATGTGCTAAGTTGAAACGAAACTCTGTATATCTGTAGCTGGCTCCGGTACGGAGCCTGCCACCAGCTGTGGAGCTAGGTACTTCTAGCACTACTTTCATGTAACCTAAAGTTGGTAAGTACCAAATCTAAGTTACAAAAACTTTTTTCAGTCAACTTTTGTAACTACTGTAAATAATGAGTAAATTATAACAATACTAGTACATAAACATATTTTAAAAAATAGGCAAATAAGCAATCGAGAAAGAAAGTACGTAACGTTCGGTGAAGCGAGTGGCGGGGTCACTGTCCTCCGCGGTGAATACACTCGGGTAAAATTTTACAAAACTTTACTAGATACATTTAGGCAGAATATTGAAGATAATATTTTTTTTAATATTGATTTAATGATTTAGCATTATTTCTATAATTAATTTCTTAAATATGGCGAGAATGCAAATCAACACACTGCATAAGAAGTATTCTATTCTTATATTAGGAATTTTAGTAGCAGTACGCACACATTTTTTTTAAAATATAAGTTAATTTTGGGGTTTTTGTGACATACATGCACCAAACACACTGTTAGACCATGCGACCAGAAAGAACCCGAAACATTGGTTTCGGGCTACTACACATTTATGTCAGTTAAAGCTATTTCTTATCGGCTCGAGCCTATTCCATGTTAAGCAGTATGGCGACTCTCTTTTTTGAAGAAAACAAATAATAGGTTGGGGAAAAAGTTCTTTCGTATTTCATTGGTGTAAAGTTGTATTAAAATCTCTTTGGCTGCACAGTATGTATCTGGCTGTTTTTGATACTATTTTTTTTTTAATTTATTAAGGCTTTGGCAAAGCCATCAGCCTAAACATGCAGTTTAATTATGTTTCTGTAAATATGGCCGCCACAAAGAGTATAGGCAATTTGAGGCGGCGTGCTTGGATTGACTCGGGATTCCTTAAAACGGCCCGATACGGGTATTTTAATTCGAGATTCGTATAATTTCGCGTTTTAATCTTCGATTAAGGCACAATAGCACTATCCTATTCCACTTTAAACTAGATTTCACAAAATAATTGAAAGTCAAAATAAAAACGACACTTTTCCCTCCAAAAGGTCCAGAGCGAATCCTTTTTGATACCATCAGAAGGATTACATTTTAAAAAATAAAATTAAAAAAATAAAACCCGATTCCCGCCATTTTTCTTTTGTTTTTCTGCCTGTCATGATGAGTGAATTTAAAGAAGAAATTCGATACATTCTGACATTGACTTACAAATAAATGGACGACGGGTCTAATACAAAAACCACGAAAAAATGTCCCAAGTCAACCTATTCGAAATTTAAATTGTAATGTTATCGCAGTATCGCGCTGTCAGTAGAACAAATGAAGACTAAAGTGGAGTGTCGCACTCTGTATACGATTTTAGCGCCTTACAAGTGCGGACACGTTTTAGCGCGGACCCGACGTCCATATAATTGTAAGTCAATGCATTCTGAAGTTTTATTTCATGAAAGGGAAAAATGCGACACAACCCGCGAAAAAAATTTGTGACGTTTATGGACTTAACGCAGTGTCAGTAAGAGTAGCACAAAATTGGTTCAAGCGCTTTCAGTCCGGGAACTTTGATGTCAAAGATGAAGCTCGTTCTGGCCGCCCTGTCACGGATAAAGTTGATGCCATTTTTGAAATAGTGGAGCAAGATCGACATATTAGTAGTTACAACCTTGCTGAAGAGCTAAATGTTGACCATAAAACGGTTTTAGCCCATTTGAAAAAGTCTGGGTATACAAAAAAGCTCGATGTTTGGGTACCGCACGAACTGACTGAAAGAAACCTAATAAATCGAATACACATTTGCGATTCTCTACTAAAGCGTAATGAAATAGAGCCGTTCCTAAAAAGATTGATCACTGGTGATGAAAAGTGGATTACCTATGACAAGAACGTGCGAAAAAGATCATGGTCAAAGGTTGGTCAAGCTCCACAGACCGTAGCAAAACCCGGATTAACTCGCAATAAGGTAATGCTTTGTGTCTGGTGGGATTGGAAGGGTATAGTTCATTATGAGCTTTTACCGCCAGGCAAAACTATCGATTCCAATCTCTACTGCCAACAGCTTATGAGACTCGAGCAAGAAATACAGAAAAAACGGCCGGAATTGATCAACAGAAAGGGTGTGGTTTTTCATCACGATAACGCCAAACCACACACATCTTTAGCCACTCAGCAAAAATGGAGAGAGCTTGGTTGGGAAGTGTTAATGCATCCGCCATATAGTCCTGACCTTGCACCCTCAGATTTCCACCTGTTTCGCTCTCTTCAGAATTCTTTGGGTAGTACTAAGTTAACATCACGAGAGGACTGTCAAAACTACTTGTCGCAGTTTTTTGACCAGAAACCCCAAAATTTCTACAGCAATGGGATAATGTCACTACCTACAAAATGGCGACAAGTTGTCGAACAAAATGGCACATATATATTATAACTAAATGTAAATAAATAATTTTAAAAAATGTATTGAATTTCTATATAAAATACGAAAAGACTTTTTCCCCAACCTAATATATTATTCGCGATTTTAGATGCGGAAAAAAAATAGTTTCATTTCCAATATGAAAACATACTTAACCTTTTGTCCTTTGATGTATTCTCATGCTATTGTCTTGCTGACAATTATTTCATACGATGTTCCTTGTATTAAACTGTAATTACAGCATTTACAATTTTTTACTGCACTATTGCCCATCGATCGTTATCTTTCAAGGCCATTTCCTCGAAGACATGTGTTCACTTCACATCTAAAATATTCAGTGAAGCCTGATGCCTTACATCGGAATTCAATTTTCGAGATTTGAAAGGGCAAGAAGAAGACCACAATCAGTGAATAGGAATTTTTAGCGCATCAGGACTAAAAAGTCGTATTAGCACAATCATAATATGATTAATTGACAATTCATATTATGAGTTTCTTAAAATTCATGTAACGCAATTCATCTGCGTTTAGGAACAATAGAGTTCCTTGTGAAAGAGCTCATCCAGGGAAGTTCTACCACCTTACCTATTTCTGCCGCCAAGCCGTATGAACATTACTGCGTTCCAATTTTGAAGAGTAAGGGTCCTGGTGAAATTACAGGCACATGGGACTTGTCAACTTATGTATCAGGGTGACGGGCGCAGTGACAGTGCTCCTCAGATCTTTCTGATTTAAAGCCCTGGTGGCACTGCAACTGTTATGGATAGACGTGTCGCTTGTCACCAGGCCCACAACATGTTCGTCACATAAAAAAAATAAACCTGGGTTTTCATTGAGAGATTGAGAACTCTATCTAGGTTTTCATTTAGACATTATTTTCCAATTATTTTTACTTTACTTTTCTCTTCACTGACGTAAATTGGCTTTGGCACAATTTTGTTTTTTAATGTCTTGTATTATGTACAATTAGACGTGTATGAATATTTATGTGTTAACAATGAGACTTTAAAGTATGTTACTAATTGTTATGCCATACTTATTGACATGTATTATACATGCATTACATGTGCTTGTTTTTGAGGACACAGACAAAAAAACAATAATGCTGACTGCTCATATTTGATCTCGGAAACAAGTTTAATTTTGTTAATTTTTTTTTTCTTTACCGACTGATAACTTGTTGCTGGCAAGTTACATTTTTGGACATTAGGTGACTGGTTTTTAATATATTAATTTCTTTTTATGATAGCTCCAACAATGAACTCAGTAGTTACTGGCGCCCCGAAATGTCAGAGTTTAATTAATTTTTTAAAATGCTGATAATTTTGTTGCTGCCTAGCTGTTAGATTTAAGACATATTGATTGATAATGAATTTCTTCCTTTGATAGCATGCACACTGAGCCCAATTGTCACTGGCGACCCGAAATGTCAGGGTTCAAATGTGAGAAATAAGTTTAATTTTGTTGATTTTTTATTAAGGAGCTGATAATTTATTGCTGCCTAATTAGATTTGGGTCCTTTGGTTAACCTAATGTCAGGGTTCAAAAGATTTTGTTTTTGCTATTACAAATGCAGCATATTCATTGAATTTCGAACGCTTCCATTGACGATGAGTTTGAAAGACTATTCAAATTCAAGTATTTTATTTCAAATAATTCATCCATATTGATTAATGAAACATAAAGACTTGTAATGTTAGATATTTAACGATATAGATAAATAACAAGTTCATAAGCAATTTGTAAATAAATAATCATTTAATAATCTAAAATAGCATATTTTGTAGTAATGCAATTATAGATGTCACAGAATAATCGCTGTTATACATCAATAATTTCACAATGAGGTCAGTAGTTTGTACTTCGATGCCGTAAAACCTTTTCGGGAAATCCGGAATTCGAAAAAGTAATTTATTAATATTTGGTGGTTTTAACAACTTTATGTTGCTCCTTGTAGTCCATACATGTATCTATGTATGTGGAAAACCTTTTGCCGACCATTGCTCATATAGCAATTATAACATGTGTTTATGTCTGTGCGCAGTCGTGTGGCGTCTGCGGGATGTTCCCCTCGTGTATGTCGATGCTGTCGCGACGACACGATGCGCCGGCGCCCAAACCTGGCCAGACACCCGTCATCCTCAATGTCTACGACATGTACTGGACCAACTGGTGAGTCTCATTTTATTTTTCTAAGTCTTGTCCATTGCTTTGTGCGACACAAGGTTTAGGCCCTTGAACTTGAGCTGTCCCACGCCACTCTCAACGTTCACGACTAATACTGGATCTGCTGGTAAGATTTATCTATCAATTTTGTTTACATTGGCTACCGTATTAAACCAACTGCAGTGACCGTAGCATGGCAGTATATCACATGCAAAGTGTGATAAACCTCCCCGTGACATATTTATTTTAGTTGATAAAGCTGTGGTTGCATTACTATTTTTTTATTGCGAATACTGGATCGGTAAGGCTCCGCGTCATTCGTTGTTTTGTTTAGTTGGCAATGAACTATTGTTATACATTTTGAAGAACAAGGATAACGATATGAAATTCGTACATATCTTTGTCGTTTAATCATTGCCACGAAAACGACGAAACAAAAAATTTTGGGTTTTTGTAGTTTCATTTTTTACATATTTTACATTATACTAGTTATTAGTTACGTATTTCTAATTACTCTCATGTATTAAACTGTATTAAAAATATTCTTCTCATTATTTATATACATATATATCCAATTGTTGGTTTTATTGTTTCTTTTTATCTCGTTTGTCGCGTTCAATTTTTGCGTTCACAAAATTTCTGTGCAGATATGTCAGAATGTTTTAAACTCAGATGTGACCTTGGGGCCTTGTTTGGCACTGCGATATTCTGCGATATGCGATATTCTTTGCAGCCATTTGTCGAGGCGCTCACAATGCGATAAAAATATGATGCTCGTGGCACGGTGCTCGTATTGTTAGCTATTTTGATAAAATTTTTAAATGGCGGTTTTTATCTCTCGAATTTGACAGCTAAATGTGGATATACGAGTAATAGCTTTATCGCGGCGGAATGTTACGGGGGCTGTTATGAATTTCATAATGTATAACATGCCATAGTGGAGTTAATTATCGCACACTTGGAAGTATTGAAAATATATTACCAAATAATCGTCTTATTGATAGTCATGAAAATATACCACTAATAATCAATAATTTTTCAACTAAGGCCATCAGCATAATTAACTTTATGTCAATTGTTTAAATTACAAACTAAATACGAGCCAAAATACCGGTCGCGCGTCTTCCGGAGGATTCTAGCAGTCTATTATGCTATGTACAATTTCACTTTCGTTCCATACCTAACTGCTCGAATGACTGCACCTATATACTATTAAACTATTCAAATACTTTTGGTACTTAATGTTATCGGGACTAGGCTGGTCACATCTGCCGCTTGCCGAATGAGTTATGGGTCAAGACGATCGAACGAGAGAGAGAGAGAGAGAACGAGTGGAAAACCTCGTCAACAACAGCGGGATGATTTGAACCAGGGCTGACTTGACCTTGATTTCGTCTATTTAATAATTTCAGCACAGAGTACTAAAAAAACTGACCTCAAAAGTCATTCATCCCCTAGTTTGCCACCCCTGGAGCCGCAACATTTTCTTCAAATTTAAATGAGACCACTACTGAGGTACCCTCTTTCCAGTAAAAAGAGAATCGTCAAAATCCGTTCACAAATGTGACCGTGACGTACATACAAAAAAAACGTCAAAAATATACATCCTTACTGAATCTGTCTACAAGAAAAAGCTTTCTACACACATCAAAAGTGTCTAGGGATCAAGTACGTTTAAGAGTATTGCTGCAATTAAGGTTAATTATATTAACTTTTTTGTATCGCTATTGATACTTTTTAGTGAGTTTTAACATTTAAATAAGGAATATTGTTTAAAATTCGATAATAAGAAGAAAATCGATTGTCAATGTGGTTTTGTATAAAAATGAGTTATAGCGTTTTGACAAAATCATTACAATATCTGCATCGGAACCGAAACAATTTACATTATTATGGAGAGACGACATCATTTAACCCGAGAAGTGATGATGCGAGCCGTCGGAATGTTGGAAGCTGGTTCCAGGCAACGTGCTGTGGCTTTCACTCTTAACACTACACAGAGCGTCATAAGTCGCCTCTTGACGCGCTATCGCATGACGGGCAGCGTGGCCGAGCGACATGGAGGACGATCTCGCATCACGACTCGCAGACAGGACCGGTATATCCAAAATACTGCTCGACGGAATCGTACCATGACCGCCATGATGTTGGTTACGAGGCTCCACAGCTCCTCAGGCTTGCTAATAAGCGATCAAACAATCCGAAATCGTTTACGTGAAGTGGGTCTGCGATCCCGAAGGCCGCTCAGAGTTCCACCTATTGCACCCTGCAATCAATCGCAGGACCCGTTTACGATGGGCTCGCGAACACAGAAACTGTGAGGAAGAAGACTGGCGCTATGTGTGCTTTTCGGATGAATCCCGCTTCGGTATGAGACCGGATACAAGACGTACTCGAGTTTGGAGAACATCTGGACGTCATGAACGTTTGAGATATTGTCAGGAAGTTCATCCACATGGTGGGGGAACAATAATGATATGGGCCGGTATTTGGATCGGCGGAAGAACCGATCTCATTTGGATCAAGGGTAACCTCAATGCTCAAGTTTACGCAGAGAGGATTGTTTCAGATGTTATCATCCCTTTGCGAGGCCAGTTGGGTGATTCATTTCAACTAGAGTCGCAACACGCATTCTTGCCGAAGCTCGTATCAACGTTCTGCCGTGGCCTGCTACATCGCCAGACCTCAATCCAATTGAGCACGCATGGGATATGCTTCAAAGAAGAGCTGTGCCGAGTATGCATACCGTACATACTCTACAACAATATTTTGACTTGTTACAAAACACATGAACTCATCTTAAGCATGCCAAATCGCTGTAATTGTGTGATTCGTGTTAATGGTGGAAATACAGATTATTAATTTTGTTATCTTTACAATAAAAATGAGCAAAATCATCATTTTCGCCATTTTTTTGTCATTTAATTGACGCCGTTAATTTGAGTTTTTTCCCACAATTTGCAAAAACATCAATTTTAGTTTATTTTAATTAAATATAGGGGTAAGCGGTTAAATAAAACATAAGCATTAAAGTAAGAAGTCGTCCTGGAAGACTTGGTAAATATTGCTTAAATAATTTTTATTTCAAAAATATTCACTTGATCCCTAGACACTTTTGATGTGTGTATTTTCTTTAGTATTATAATAAAATATCGTTTCAATGATTTTATGACATTTATTAATAAAAGAGTATCTGCGTAAAAAGAATTAATCTGCCTACGATTAAATAGTAGAATTTTATCAAAGTTATAATTTAAAAACAACAGCTAAGCTTCTTGTTCGGCTTACAGTCGGTTTCTGGATGGTTTGTAAATTATTCCAGCATGTCTTTTAGATCATGTCACGACCCAACATCCGCAATGAATCAGCATTAATCCATGCGGATGAATATATTTCTTATTTAAGCAGTTATAATTATTAATACAAACATCAAACACTTACAAAAAATTCCTTCGATCCGGCTGGATTCGAACCGACGTCTTCTAGCAAACCGTCCCAAACGCTATGCCAACTATGCCACGGAAAAAGCAGACCTCACGAATTTTTCCATGTGCTTGTTGTCGGGGCCTTGTATTTGGTTTTCAACGACTTTTTAGCCGTAGCGCCATCTATGAAAGTATTTCGTCACCACACGTCACAGTTAAGTAACTTTACAGCTATCAACCCTGTTCAGAGAAGTCACTATTCTCTGTCGATTTTTGTATTAATAATTATAACAAACGAGTGGAGTAATTTCACAAAAAATTATTGAATATCAATTCAATACAAATTTAATTATAATAATAATGTTATTGATATTTGTTTTGAAGAATTACGATTTAGACACTTTAAATTAACTTGATAACTTCATGCACTCTCACACGAGTCATCGAGGCGGATCTCGTGTCATATCTGTCCCTAAATAAAACTTTATCGACACGATAATGTCATACTAAAATTACACACATTATTGGGAAGCGAAATGACGAAATATTGTAGGTGATGTTTTTAGTCTATATGCCACGTAATTATCTCAGTTAATGTCTCTGAAGCTTGTTGTTGAAAATAAAGTGAAGTTTCGCCAAGATGCGGAATTATTGTTTTTTTTTAACAAAAGACAATGGTTGCAACAACAAGCACAATAGTTGCTACAACAAGCACAATGGTTTCAACAACAAGCACAATGGTTGCAGCAACAATTAAAAATGAAGAAAAACATAGATTTCTCACGGGTGGCGCTACGTCAAAAAAGTCGTTAAAAACAGCGAAACCGATGCCTAACTGTCTTTTACTAAACGATTTTATTTTTTATTTCCCGCTAAATAAAACTTCCTAAAATATTTGCAAAAGAAAGAAAATAACATGAGCCCTCAAATTATATTTTTGTAATGTCATTAAAAAAAAAATTCAATGTGAATAATAACCGCCGAAGTATTTTAATAACCGGCAATCTATCTCACCACCGCTCTACATGGCTTTCAACCCTGACGTTGGCGAAATCGTCGCGCAAAACGACGGAGCCATAGATACCAAAGTTGAAGTTGAAGTTGAAACAAAGATCTGCAACAAGCAGTCTGCTGGTTAGTTCCGTAGCTCAGTTGGGAGAGCGTCAGGCACGTATGCTGAAGACGCTGGATCGAATCCAGCCGGATGATTCGAAGGAACTTTTCGTAGCGTTCGATCTTTGTATTAATAATTATAACAAACTAGTAGTGTAATTTCACAAAAAAAAAAATTAATATCGTAGTAAAACATCGCAATATTCAATAAAAATTAATAATTCAAAATTAATTTATTCAGTTATGATTGATTCTATCAAGAATCATGGTAGGCTATTAAACCTATTAAGATTTTTTTTTTTTTCATTTTATTCAGTTCAGCTAGCCCTAGCATGTTGCAAGAGTCTTTAGAAGAATCTTTATAAATCTCCGACTCAACATAAGTTTTTTTATCACTGCGGTCTTTTTAAAGACAACAACTTATTACACATAGTTACTGCCTTATCTGTGATAGCGTAGCGGTTCCGGAAGTGAACAAAAGAAACGTTTGTCATTGTATGAAATCACTATGTTTATTTAACATGTTTCACTTATCTTTTATTAGAAAACTTTAATAAACGCGTCGTGTAGGGCTTTCTGACTGTCATACATTAATAATTGAGTATAACATGGACCCAATACTTCTAGAGGGCTGCTATTGGCAGCTACGATCGAATAGATGTTTCCATTGTACAGATCGTAGCTCTGAAAAAGGTCCGTCTCATATCTAGATGGCGCTGATCAATTACCTGGAGTTCTTTATATAATAACGCACACACTCAACATATTCCCCGCACTAGGGAAGCCCTGTGTCGCGGGTGCTATGGACACACACATATACAAACACAAATTACACCCAAACTCACGAGAGAAATAAATGTAGGCTATACAATTATTCAAAAACTATTCTGTTCAATATTCTGGCTAATTGTATCTAGTAAAGTTTTGCAAAATAGTCTCAAGTCATATGCATCACGCAAGGGCTTGATCCCGCCACCAGTGTTGGGCGTTAATCAATTAAATTTCAATCAGAAATTCAATCAGATAAAAAAAAACAATTCAATTGAAATCAATTGCAATTAAAATCAATTGCAACTTCGCAATTAATTTTAATTGCAATTAATCGACATCGAAAGTTATTTGTAAACTTGTATTTTTTCACAAGTCGTTTTTTTAACAAGTCGTGCGCATAGTGGTAAGCGACACGCCTGTTCATAACAGTTGCAGTGCCACTCAGAGTTTGAAACTGCAAAGATCGGAGGGGCATGGGCACTGCGCCCGGCACCCTGAGACATAATTTGACAAGTCACATGTGTCTGTAATTTTACCAACACCCCTACCCTTGAAAACCCGAAGGCTGTAATGGTCACATTACTGCTTGGCGGCAGAAATAGGTAAGGTCACATTAAGGTGGCAGTACTTCCCTGGACGAACTCTTTGTCAAGAGTTCTATTACTACTAAATGTCTAATTAAAAAAAAAAACAGTTAGAAAGTAAACCTATCGTCCCCAGCTAGAACATAGTGAAAATTGATTTGCCGGAAAAGAACACAGAGCAAAAGAAATATGTCACAATCAAGTCTGATATCATCATAAGCGATATGGTAGCCCATTTGGAGAACATTTTTTTCTCAATTGAGAGGTCAACCTATGCCTATGAATATGAATATGTAGTAGCAATACCTCTCCCTAATAGTGCTGCCCCCGTAACGACAAAGAGCACAACTAACATTTTTATTAAAATTGACTTACGTACATATTCGGGATCAAGAAATAAAGGCCAATCTATTATTATTAATGGAAAATCCCAAATATTTTTCAAATAAAGAAATCTGTATACTGATTATCTGCCCGCTCTTATCTAAACATTAACATATATAGCCTGCATTTTTGTCAAACACTTTCACGTGCCATTAATATATACATATTGACGTGGTGAAATGATAATCAAAATAATCCTCGGTAAGGTTTGTTAAGTGATTTGACACATTGGATATTTGGAACATCATCTTTTTCCCCACACATACATTATTTGAGGTCAGCGCAGTATGTCGCTGCTTTTCAAGGGTAGTGAATCATTCCAATATGTACTCACAAATGCTATTTTTTTGTGTCAATAAAACACCGAGTTTTCAAAGTCAGAGAATCGTTTATTCCAAAGGTAAAATAAATTTACACTTGAAAACGTCACATTTAGGCTACGGCTCGTTCACTACGCCGACTTTCCTGAGAGGAACTCTAGGGATAGCTCTTTTCAAATAACTTTTTAAAATACATTTTAAAATAAATAACTTGTTAACAAACTTTGTAAAATGTATTAAAAATAAATTAAAAAAAAAAAAAAAAAAAATCTAGAGTCATGTCGTCTTTCCATACATCTTTATCTAACACGTAGTCTTAATTTAATTTTAATTTTAATTTATTTTGCACACATTTCAACAGCAATTTTGTAATTTTTTTAATGTAGTTTTTAAACTTAGGAAATGATCATCTTAATATATGCTCCGGAATCTTATCGTAAAAACGTATACAGTTCCCCATAAAAGAGTCGTTTACCTTGGTTAAACGAAATCGTGGTACCATCCGTTTGGACTTAGCTCTAAGGTTAATTTAAAATATAAAATATTAGAGTAAATGTACTGTTTTTCATTGGTTATAATAGATACACATATATAGTAAGAGCAAATACGACAACTCCCTCTTGTACTTCGCTCGGAGTGTAGGGTTCATCATTATTTTGAGTGTCCTACAGGTTGTAAACATAATTTGAGAAAATTAAGCGCAGGCCACACCGCGAACAATAAGTGCCGTACCCAAGATCGAAATTCATTTGGTCGATTTACGTGAGGTCGAATGAATGTTAGATTATTCTGTTACTGATCGAATAAACGAATGAACCAATCAAGTTTAATCGAAAGAGCTTTGTGCTTTTATGTTACTGATCGAAAACATTATTTGTCGATGCGCTTTTGGTCGAAAGAACTATTTATTTTTGTGGTACTGATCGATAACATTAAATGTCGATGCACGTTTGGTCGAACGAATGACAGATTTATACGCATACTGTATATAACAGTGTCACAAGTTAGAAGTCAATTTTTTTTTATTTGGTATTAAAAAAAATAGAAAAACCTCGCAACATTATACTTGATCTGAAGTTACCCAATCTCAATTTTGGTATCAGATCGATAGGGTATTTGAAGACATAATCATCACTTTTTATATGCTACTCGTATGTTTGCCATTTATGAGTGGGGTCAACGTCGAAGCCGTGTGAGATATTATCTTTTACATAATACATCCATTTTTTAGTCTTCCTCTGCCCTTGCTGCCCATCATTGACGTTTCTCATTCGCACCGCACTTCACC
>NW_020653993.1:7041875-7061424 GCF_003589595.1 Hyposmocoma kahamanoa
CCGCCGCACCCTGAATAAGGCCTAAGGTTTAATGGCTTTAATATTATCGGATTAATCGAGACTAAACGTAGTCGTGTCTACACGGCTTATCGCGATAATTTTACTACGGCATTCGATATGCATTAGGCATTAGACGATATCTCGGGTGGCGGTCTTTTTGACACATCAAAAAGATTTATCGCGCTATTTAATGCGTATATTTGCCACATTGACATCAATTAGCGTGCAGCATGAGCGCAACAGGATTGCACGTGGAGTGATCAAATGTTTAATAATCACTTTTTATTCAAAAAAATACCGATCTCAAAAGTTTTTGCTTAGCGTCTTTTTTATTGGAATTACATCTGTTTGACAAGTGTTATTGAAATCAGTTAAGGGAAAATGCGCGGAACCCGATTCATCCCCTAGTTTGCCACACTTAGAGGTGGAATATTTTCTTTAAATTTAAATGGGACCACTACTGACGCACCCTGTTTTCAACAAAAAATAATCATGAAAATCGGTTCACAAATGCAGAGTTATCGCATAAGATACATACAAAAAAAACATTCAGTCGAATTGACAACCTCCTCCTTTTTTGAAGTCGGTTAAAAGATACAGTCGAATTGAGAAACTCCTCCTTTTTGGAGTCGGTTGAAAGCGCTCGAGTTTCTCGAATTGTTTCAAACTGAACCATGTTTATGATAGACTAAAGTATTGGTTTTGCTTCGACTCATGAAATAGCATAACGCAGCAGTTTCAACCTCCGTCTTGGAATGATATTTTCAACTCATATTTGGACATAATTAAAACAAGAACCAACCCACACCTCAAGTGAAATTTAGTTATGTATTTAGGTAGAACACCAGACGTGTCCTTTACCCTCTCACAAAAGATCCTGGCAATATACCAAGCCAAAACGGAGAAAATTTCAGGTGTTTCAGGGTACCAACCCTAAATAAGTATCTTTTTAATAGCTAAGAAAAACCATGCTGCTTAACTTCATATGATGTATTTTTTCAAATATGCTAAATGGATCCATGTCACGTGTACTGAAGTACAGTAGAGCTTTAGCGTTTTCATTACGAAAACTAGAACATGGTTCTCGTTAACTAAATAAAAAGATACATAATGTTTTCTATTTATTGCTATATAATATAATAGTTTCCTTATATCATTCTCAGTGCTACACATAACTCACGTTGTTTGTCTCAAATAACTTACCTATTTATTTCTTCACACTGTTTTTACAAAAATCTAATTATCTCAAAAGTGTCATTTTGTGGGTTGGTTCTAGTTTGCATAACTATGTCCAATTTATTGGCATTAGAGCTTAGATCCTATTGTAGCCAGTCTGTTTCACGCAATATTTTAGGCAGTATTTTTATGCCTCAATTATTTCGATAATGGGCGTTAGACTTTAACCTTAGTGTGGCTCCAGCATTACACTATGATTTACACATTACTTTACACCATTATTAACATTATGTAACTACTGTTCATGTTTATTCTTATTCTGTAGGTACACAGCGGGAGCGGGCGTAGGCGTGTTCCACAGTGGCGTAGAGGTGCACGGATCGGAGTGGGCGTACGGTGGGCACCCTTACGCCTTCACGGGAGTATTCGAGATCACGCCGCGCGATTCGAGAGAACTCGGCGAACAGTTTCGATTCAGGTGAGTAATATTTCACGTGAAACCACACCCCACTGGTTGTTGAAAATTGTACTTTGGGTCGTATGCACAGAGTTCACATGTGCAGTTTACAAAGTAAGCTAAAATGATATGGTGCACTCATCGAGTACCAGAAATAGAGACGAAATGTCGTTTAATCTGTTTGAAAACTATTCTGCCACATCATTACGGTGACAACTGCGCTCCGATTGGCCAGCCCAAATTCGAAACAATTGACGTAGTCGTCAATTGTTTCACTTCAAATCGACCATTTTATACTGGAGCGTTGCTATAATGGACGAAAATTGCAAAATTACATATTTAATATTTAATTACCGATGAAATGTGATTCCGTTTGTTTTGTAATTACATGTTTTGCCTTTTTTTCCCACACCACCGAATGGAACAGCCCCCCATAGAGATATTATCTTTATTACAATATATGCAGAAAATTTTTGGAATATATGGAGACGTACACACAGGTCAGTTGTTGGCGCTGTACTATTTCAGCTTTCTAATTTGTGATTTCAGCGCTGACGAGGTTTGGTATTTAAAAGTGATGAAAGGCCCATTTGCCTGACGAGTTGCCAGGGATGAATAGCCCTCATTTCGTCTCTATTTCTGGTAATATACTCGATGGGTGCACTCCATCACTCACCTCAAGTAAATAAAAAACAATATTTCCGTAAGTTACGTATGCCATGCGGAGGGAAGAATGTCATGTGACGAGTTGAGTATTTGGTATGAATGTGGAGGGATATAAAGGGAGAGGAAGGCCAAAGCAAAGATGGATGGATTGTGTGAAGATGACATGGATAAAAAAGGCGTGAGTATGAAAATGACGGCTGATAGGGGAGAGTGGAAGAAAAATACATATTGTGCCAACACCACCTAGGACAGGAAGACGAATTTATTACCGCTTGGCGGGAGAAATAGGTGAGGCATTACTTCCCTAGACGAACTCATTCACTAAAAGCTCTACTGCTACTAAAAAACAATGCCCTTTTAAATAGATATATTACAGAGAGTTTCAAACGTTGCAGGCAAAGTATACGCATCGGGTACACGGACTTCAGCGAAGAGGAAGTCCGGCGACTGGTCACAGAGCTTGGGAAGCAGTTCCGCGGTGACAGGTAATTTTTCACACCAGCCGTTTATCGGCGAAACATTTTATTTTTAACCGACTTCAAAAAAGGAAGAGGTTTTCAATTCGACTGTATTGTTTTTTGTATGTTACGCGATTACTCCGGTATTTATGAAACGATTTAGATTATTATTTTTTTGTTGGAAAGAAGGTACATTTTAATTTGAAGAAAATGTTCTACACGTAAGAGTGGATGGTAATCTAGAGGATGAATCCGGTTTCTCGCACTTTCCGGTTACCGATTTCAATAAAACTTGGCAAATAGATGTAATTCCACGAACATTTGAGGTCGGTCTTTTTTTTTTTCATAAAAAGTTACAATTATTACGAAGCCGTTCGAAAAGGTCTAGCTACATCGACTGAACTGGCAACCGGTACTATCTCAATTTTGACAATTTCACAGGATGAAGAAAAGAATTGTTTGCGTCATTTATATAACATTTTTATATAACAGTTATTACAAATGGAGATACCGGTTGCCAGTCCACAGTCGATATATCACATTTTACTCTACTCATAGAGTGACAATCGTACACAAATGTTCAGATTGTCACTCTACCTTCAGCGTCTGCACCGAGATGGTTTACTCTTGTTTTGACGACTTCTGTATACGAGTAGCGCGCACACCGCTTTTCATGGTGTCCCCATCTCTGTGTACCCGACCGGGACCACTGTAGAAACTTTTCTATATTGTCTCGGGTCTAAGTATTTGTGGTACCGTTGTTGTTTCTTTACTTTGGGACAGGAGCAATGTATGTGATGTTTCAATATATTTCTTACGTTTCAGATACCACCTAATGAACAACAACTGCAATCACTTCACGTCGGCGTTTTGTCAGGTAATATAATATAAACTATAGCAATAAATACCATATAAATTTAAATGTATAATGGAAATATCATTTCTTTAATAGTGGACAGTTTGCAGTGCAAACCGCGCCTGTCTTGATTAAAATAACCAGTAAAGATAAAGAAAACTATACATGTATATAGAAATGTATATAAAAAGAATATAATAAAAATCATTTCCGTAAAAAGCACAGTACACACACACAACATATATAACACTTTACTTCAACTACACAACACTTGAAACAAGTACAATGCACAACGTGCTTCATTATATTATATAATACCCTCCCTAACACGTCACTCGAGCCACTTTGCATTTTCATAATTAAATAATACTAAAAATAAAAAAGCTGGTGTGTGTGGTTAATAATAATATAATAAGAATAATAATACTTTGTTTTCTACACAAAATACAACAACAAACAAGAAGTACATATACATGTTAGTAATTTTAGAACAGTATTTTGTAGGGAGCTGGTGCTTGCTATATAGGTTGAACCGTTTTGACGCATTATGTCAGGATCGCAAAATGCCAAACAGGCAGAATGTCACATTCGCAAAATGCCAGATTAGCAAAACACTTGTGCTAGAAGTCACCAGGTCCCAATCCTTGCAAATGAAACAAATGTTACTAAGTATACGCATACCAACCAAAAATTATATGTATGAGAGAAAAAAGATGACAGAGAAATTAGAATATTCCTATAAAAATATTTTATTTAATGACATTCCAGGCGCTGTGCTCACGTGACATCCCGTCGTGGATAAACAGGCTAGCCTACGTCAGCTCCTGTGTACCCTTCCTGCAGCGCTGTTTGCCCAAGTACATAACGTTTTAATTGACATAATGTGTGTGTGTAATGTATATTTTATTGTGTATGAGAGGTGTTGTGCATCAAGTGCCGCCATTTTGAATTTTCGCCCAAGATTAATTTATCTTAAAATAGTGATCGAGGCTAGCGTTAATGTCACATACAAAAAATTGAGAAGAAGTTATTTATATTTACGTACGCACTGAGCGAGATAAAGAAAACGACTGACCAGACAACTGCAATTGCCGCTTATTATGCATACACTCGTTCCAACTTAAGTTACGGAATTATCCTTTGGGGAAATAGTGTGTACGCACGAGAAGTATTTACAATTCAAAAAAAGTATACTGACTTGCAGACCATATTTCAAACAATTTAAAATTTTAACTTTAGTTTCCGTTTATATTTTCGAGATTTGTAAATTTATAAACAGCACCCTGACTTCTACATCAATCTTGACGACCTGCCCCAAGGACATACTTTTAGACCACGCAATAGATTGCTTCTGCCACAATCTCAGCTACAAATACACAGCTCAGGTCCCCACTCAATGTCGGTAAAGATATTCCACGGTCTCCCGCCAATCATTAAGAACGAGAAAAAGTATTTACTCTTTCTTAATAAATTGAAATTATACCTAATTAATAAAAGTTACCACAATTTAAGTGAATACTTTAATGACAAAATATAATAATATAGAAACAAATTTTTATAATTAAATTACTATATAACAAATAAATCTTGAATTGTGTTATATTATATATTGATATTATTGTAATTTAATTTAATTGAATTGGAATTTTCTCAGTGTCATACTTTTTATTATACATACACATATTGATAGTGAACAATTGAAGTGACTGATCTAAGCCTCGGCCTTCCTCTGCTCTTATTATTATCCCTAAGACAGGACTCATATGTGTAGTAACACTATTTCAATTTTAAGATCTTATGTACCATATGAAAACAGTAAACAATATTGTAATATATTAATAATAATGCAATATTGTAACAAACAGCATTGAGTTACATAATAAAAATATATTGTTATTGTTTGTTTTATGCTGTATAATTAGGGAGTGCACTTACCAATATTTTCCACTCCTCATCTTTCGAAAACATCCCGCATAGACCATTCATATAAGCTGACTACCACATCCTACTTAAATAATAATAATACAACCACACCAAATGCCTGGTCTCAAACTAGGGAATCCCCTGTACTATGTGTACCAGAGGAACTGGCACTCATGGTACGGTTACTCTTCGGCACTTCCTAGAACACCCAGACCAGAACCAATTTAGAAAAGTTCATTTCCCCAAATTGGTCCTACCAGGAATCGAACCCGGGACCTGGAATGTAAGCCGTTATACCACCGGGGCCGTCATCAAAATCATCAATTCATCATCATCGCCGAATTCCATCGTGGCCAAACACGTCCCTTAATGTCAATAATTCTTGTCTTCAATAAGTCTTGTCTTGTGTACAATAATAAATTGTCTTGTGTTATGTGCAGGGAGTGGCTGACCCCTGCGGCACTTCAGCAGTCTCTGGCGCTGGCGCACTCGCGTTCCTCATCGCCATCCACGCCGCAATAACAAAGTGAGTACTGATACATCATCATCAGCCTATCGCATCCATTACTGGACATAGGCCTCTCCCAATTTCCCAAGCCTTTCACAAATTTTACTACCATGATATAGAGTTAAATGTTGTACAAGTAAATATGTAAATTTCCTATTTTCAAAATGTTTCCGAAATACATATTTCAAGAATGTTTCCGGTGGGAAAGCTTCCAATTTAGGAGAATTCTTAAAATTACTGAAAATACTCTGTACTGAAAAATTTTGTAAACCTAGTAGTGATTGTTCGTCATGATAGGCATATTGTAATAGGTCACCGCTTTTTCAACGGGAAACTAGAAATATTGCAGCTTTGTCAAACACCCCTCCGTAAACTATACATCATCAAATTGTATATTATAATATCCGGGCGGGGCACATTACTCGTACAACAGATAACCGATTGCCGGGCCAAAAAGTTCTCGAGTGGCGACCGCGTACTGGAAGACGCAGCGTGGACAAACCACCTATGACCTAGCGCAAGCCCGATCTTTGGGAAAGGCGTATGTCCAGCGGTGGACGTGTTTCGGCTGAAATGGTGATGATTTGACAATATTCGTTTTTTTTTGCATTAAAAATGAATTAACCATTGATTTGAATTTAACTGAAGTTTTTATTTTTAATTACAGAGAAAAATACCAAAAAGTTTTTTCATTTAAGAAAACAGCTGTGTTGTGCGGAACCTTAGATCTAAAATAATCTAATGTAATAAAAATAGGTAAGTGAGTTTGGCGCATTGTCGAACACATGCGAAATTAAACCTATTTTTAATGTTTATAGCATAATTTGAGGGCCATTCTTTAAAATTATTAAAAACAATTTTATGTCGAAACTTTTTTATTAGTACACAGACAAAGACATTTCGCTGTTTTACATTTACACAAACAATACAATAAAATAAAATTAAAACAATTTGGTAATTAAAATAGAGCTTTAACAATTTGTAAACTATTCACAAGCATTGGTACGATTAGGCACAAGTCTCCATTAAAAAAAAATGTTACCTCTTTTACACAAGTTTCATTTGAAATACCAAAAAAAAATCTACAAATATACTTTAAGAAGTTATTACTAAAAAACTTCATTTCGTAATTTAACTTATTCTTTTTTTAATAAATGGTCTTTTAACACCAGCTTTTTATATTACTCTATAAAAAAATGTTATGTTTTATGGCTATGGTCGATTTTTCCACATTATTGTGTTAAATGTTAGCATATGAAATAAACTATATAAGTACAGGCGCTTGTCGCTTTTCCATAAAAACAAGGAAATACACTAACAAACGAAGAGGCTGTATGGTGTATCCTCTGCCTACCTAAATAAATGGAATAAACTTATTAAAAAATTATAAAATTATTAAACCTTAATAAAATACAGAAACAGTATTACTCATTAGGCCAAATATGACATAAAATTGTTTTAAATTTAGAAATATGATTAGATTGTAGAAAAAGGACTGTCATCTCATTAATCGTATGATTTTTTTACAAAACTTTGAACTTTCGTGTTTTTTTTCAGTTTCTTTTAGACATATGTTTTGTTTTACAAACAAATCGTAAAGCAAACAATTAATAACAAACTATAAATAGACTTTAGCTGTCCGTCCTTTTGGCACGAGGTAAAACGTTCACTGTCCTACATGTTGGCGAAGAAAACTTTCTTCGCGATCGTCATGTGGGGTAGGTAGTGTGTGGTCACCTATTGATAAAATGGTGTTTTGTGTGTTTGCATGTTTACTACTTTAAAAACATTGATTTTCTTCCGAATTAAAAATTTTGGTACAATTTTGTTTATAACTTTTTAAGCAAAGAAGTATAATATTAGTACACTCAACAAACGTTTTCAAATGAAATTAATTTAAAAAATGTTTATCACAAAAACATGACTTGCTTTAAAAGTTATAAAATATAAACAAAATAACTTTCAGGAAAATTGTTTCATTTTTGTACTGTGCATAATGAACTTGTAATACGTCCCTTTGCTACACAGTGAGTGGTCTCCTTTGTAAAGAAGGCGATAAGCCATTGTCTATTTTTTCTAAAATATGTAAATAATCGTGTGCTACTGATATAAACAACTAAGAACTGAAAAATATGTAAATAATCGTCCTTTAATTATTAAATTAGTGTCTAAACAACAAAGATTGCCATTGACCATCAAATATATTGGCGAACAAATGGTAGGAAATGAAACTATTTTTCCGGATTTAAATCGCGTATATTTGTTTTTTCAAACAAACCGACGTTTCGGGCCCTTTACAAGTCCCATGGTCATCCCATGGTCACGGATGAAACGTCGGTTTGTTTGAAAAAAACAAATATACGCGATTTAAATCTAGAAAAATAGTTTCATTTCCTATGTGTAACAATCGCGAAAACCTAAGAACTGGACAAATGGCAGTTTTGAATGCAATTCTTTTTCAGCAAAACAAAAAATACGTTGTCCAACATGTCGGACCAATTTGTTTGTCAGTGAATGGGGTTTTAAACATGAAGTTTATTCGTTTTACTATAGTAACTCATTACATGTTTTTCATTAAGCTCAAGATGGTGTACCTTAAAATATACTACTCTTGGACATATTTAAAAGAAAGCTAAAAAGGTTCAAATTATGATTATTATGTTCATACAAATCACATATACCAGAACGTTTAATTTGAAAAAAGGAATGACTTCAATCGTCTTTTGATTTCAATTAAACGTTCAGCCCCCGTAGCATACCGTCGCGATGAAGCTATTATATCCAAATTTAGCTATCAAATTCGAGTGATAAAACCGCCATTTTAAAATTTTATCACAATAGCTAATATGGTGAGCACCGTGACGTGACATTTTTATCGCATCGTGAGCGACTCGACCAATGGCTGCAAAAGAATATCGCTGTGCCAAGCATGGCCACAAGGTCACAGCTGATTTTAAATCATTTGAACAGTTTGTGCACAGTAATTTTATCAATGTAAAAATTGCGCGCGACAAACGAGATAAAAAGAAATAATAAAAACCAACAAATTTATATGTTTATGTAAATTATTGGAAAAAGGCGAGGAGACCATTATTAATATAGTTCAATACATGAGAGTAATTAGAAATACCTAAATAATAACTAATGTAATAACTGAAACTACAAAACCCGCCCTTCCAATTTTTTGTTTCGTCGTTTTCGCGGTGATGGTCAAACCTTGTTCTTCAAAAAGTTTATCCTTGTTCTTCAAAAAGTATAACAATAGTTCATTACCAAATAAACAAAAGAACGAATGACTAATGCGGTATCTTACCGATTCGCAATAAAAAAATAATGGCAACACATCTTTATCATCTTAAATAAATATCATCATATGTCACGGAGAAGTTTATCATTGCATGTGATATACTGTCATGCTACGGCCTCTGGTATATGTGGCCAAGGGTTCATGTAAACGTTGTTATTATAATTCCAGGATTTATTAGCGTAATATATAACTTAGAAAAAATACTCAGATAAATGAGTGTATTTTCTGAGTTATATTTTTTAATGGGGAAATTATTATTATTAACTTGACAGGCGTCGATGAAGTCAACGCCTAAACTAACTTTTGTTTTTATTTCAACCTTATAATTTATTTATCTTTACAAATTTTGTATGAAACGAAACTTTTTTGCTTAAATTTTCGAAAACGCTTATTTTAATTTCAGACTTCATGGACACCTGTATATTTTAATGTTAATTATTGATGTGCCATTGCTATACAAAAATATTACATAATACAAATGGAGCCACTTTTTTGCATCTAAATCGCGTAAATTTTGACGAACCAACCGTTACGGCAGGCTGGGTCCCGTAAAGAGCTCGAAATGTTGATTTGTTTGAAAAAAAAACAAATACACTCGATAATTATTAGTCCCGATTAGTCCTGTCGGGTTGAAGGAATTTATCTTTGTGTTCGTTCTTTGTATTTAATAATCATAGGAAACTAGTGGAGTCATGTCACAAAATAAAATAAATCCATAATAAACATATGCGATATAAAGCGCTTTCAAATTAGACGCTTCTAGAAGCTCTGCATCCGCGCCACTAATAATTTTCGTACAATATTTAAAAGAACAGTTGCAGCGCCGCTGTCGTGATACGCGTGCGGCATTTTTGCATTTATCCATACATATTAACTACATAATAAAGTTAACAAGACTATTTAGAATTACATAAATTATTTGTATATGGGGGACAGTCTCGGCATTTACTGAGCGGCAAAAGTCATTCAGCACTGATTTTCAGAGTGCCCACGATTTTTGCAAACTCATTTGTATTTGCTCCTGTTTCACAAATTTAGTGAACTACATAATCTTTTATAATTGAATGATCAAAAATAATTACCATTTTATGTCTAACAATAAATTATAAATTAGTAACATTATAAAGCTAAATCCATAAGTCAATGGCTAAATCTGAATAATTTAGTGAATTAGTAATCTCTATTCAGTTAAACATGCTTATTTGTCTAATTTGAAGGCGCCTTTAGATCGGAAAAAAATATTTCCAATGTGTAGCAAGACTAAGAATTCGATATTACATGATAATGTATTAATGCGCCATTTCGAAAACCTGTTTTACTAACGTTGACGTCAAAGTAAATTCCAGTGCGAACGTCTTTCCTAAAATTAATTTGTCGGATTTGAGCATTAATACCCTAAATACTGTAACATTTTCTTCCTTCATACCTCAACAAACGTTAAAATATATAAAAAAACTTCCCAGGTACTGTAGTAAATAAATAAAAAATATATAAATAGAATAAAATTATATCCCTTACAATAACTAAGTCTTGAAAAACGATTCCTCCTAAAGTTCTAAATATTTACCAATAAAAAAAGTTTTTGACAATGCGCCAACATTAAAGAAATCTGGATGTTATTTTTCAAATAGATAATAATTGATAAATTTTGCAAGCAGTTTATGGATCAAGTATTTGGCGATGTTCTCTGTTTATCCCGACAATGAAACACCCAATTTGTCTTTCAAATATTTCGCGACGTTTTTTGTTTATTTTGACAATGTAACAAGTAATTTGTCGTTCAAGTATTTCTCAACGTACTACATCTACCTCGACAATGAAGCAAACAATTTGTCTGTCAAGAATTTTACGAATTTCTTTATCTACCTTGACAATGAAACAAGCAATTTGTCATTCCAGTATGTCACGACGTTTTTGTGTATTTTGATAATAAATCAAGCAATTTATCTTTCAAGCTTTCCATGAAGTACTCTGTATACCTTACAAATGAAACAAGCACTTTGTCACTCAAGAATTTCACGTCGTTCTTTATCATCTTGACAATGAAACAAGCAGATTGGCTTACAAGTTTTTCATGGCGTTCTTTATCTATTTTGACAATGAAACAAGCAATTTGTCTTTCAAGCATTTCACGACGTTCTCTATCTACTTTGGCTATGAAACAAGCACTATGTCGTTCAAGAATTTCACGACGTTCTTTATCTATCTTGACAATTAAACAAGCATTTTGTCATAAGTGTTTTACGACGTTATTTGTGTACCGTTCAGTTAAAAAGTAAGTTTACTCTCAAAGCACAAAAGTACTAAAAATCTTATATTTTAATATGTACGAAAGGATCTCACCAAGACATTGAGGTCGTCATACGGTGACGCCGGTCGTCTGTCGAATTAACGCGCGACTCTGCGGAGCGACTGCTATGTTTGATCCTAAAATTGTCGTATGGGTAGGTACCGCTCAAGATAATGTAGACCGGGTTTCACAGAAGGGACATGCCATAATTTTTTACATACATATTTTACCTACAAACGTCGCGAAATATTTAATCACTTTTAAAGTTATCTATTTGTAAATAAACATCAAAAATATACCTGATATTGGAACATTTTCTACCTATAATGTGCCACTTCACCCTTGTGTTTCATTATTTAGATTTTTGTAAAATTAATATTTGAAAATAATTAAATGTATTTCATTTACTTATTGGATTATACAAAATCAATAAAGGCCATACTATTATCTATATTTGGGTGTAAGCGACGTCGCCGAACTTTGAAAATAATATGTAGCCTAGGTGTCAAAATGTCACATCAGCAAGTGAGAACTTTTCAAGAGATGTTTTAAATTCTACGAACGATTAATGGATAACTTATGTTTAAATAGGATAAGTTACCAAATTTCACATATACATAATTTGTTTCGTATGCTTCGTATGCCTTAGTCATGAGAGGGTAGTTATCATGTAAGTCTTCTTTACCTAATTTCGGTGGTAATTTTTATTATTTAGTATTATGGTTAAAGATATTTAATACAAGGTATCATAAAATTTCTACAAACAGTACGTGCTCATAAAATATTCAAATGTTACAGATAAAATATCACGTTCGAGTATAATAAGAAAAAACAAAAACAAGACCCTAATCAAGTATTGTACAGTTTATTAGCACGCCTGGTTATACGCTTTTGAATATGTAGTATTTATAGTAAAATTTATTAACGAGTGAACATTTTTATTTAAAATTTTTCTAATCATTAATTTATAAAGTATTCGAGTAAATTATTGTGAAATATTAATTAATATTTCCGGATACTACACTCGAATATTAAAATATTAATAATACTTCATGATAATGTTGTACAACATTTAAATAATGAAAATTGCCACCAAAATTAGGTGGAGAAAGCCCGAAATATACCCAAAAGCACTTTTGACGAATGATGATCATTATCATGGCTTTGTTATTATACCAAGGGTACGAATAATATGAAGCAGCACCACCAGATGCCTATCTCCAACATTCGACTGCTATGGACTGATAATATTCTCATGATTGTCAATCAAACATTCAAATATCGTATTTTTTTATAAAACCGCGTTCTATGACGTCACGGCGAAGGTGGAACAATATTGTTACCACCACGCTTACACTCAGATATAGCTCGTGTAAGTTGGCTCTAATTCGTCATTACTTATAAAATATTATAGGTTTAGTTAGTAAAAGTTGTTTTTAGCACTACTGTAACTTTAAGGTAGATATTTCTAACAAATTGATTAGTATAGTATGTTTCTCTGGATAAAAAAATTAGATTTTTAAAGCTGCAACCTTAAAACACTGTTTTATAAAACTCATTTTTCACTATTACCAAAACTTTTATTTGCGTTTAGAACGAAATAGTAATTACGCGTTAAATCCGGTTTCAAGCTAGGTAATATCCAGACAGACGGTTTGCAGGTACGGTTTTTTGTAGGACCCTGTAAAACGTGATGCTACTATTTAAACACATAAACTAATAAACAGATCCTACATAAAAAAATCGTTCCTGCAATGAACAGGACGCCACCGAATCAACAAGCCGTTACTCTATTCTCATTGTCCGTCCGAAACAATTACGGCCAAATGAGTCACGTCAAATTAAGAGAAGAATGCCAAGTATGAAGCTTCATTCGCGCCATGCGTCTTTTATTTTGTATTACTTATTTTATGAGAACGAGAGTACAGGGCCTGCTCACAAAATCGGGTATTTTATTTACTATATATACAGATTAAGTAAGGGCACTAAGCGATTGTGACTAATTATAGGTTTCAAGCCCATGACATGACTAACACCGCCTAATACTACCCCACTAAACTGTATCTAGAAATAATCGTTTAGTCGATCGCCTGTGTGTATATATAAATACTATATTTTTCGAAAAGATCGTAAATATAAACAAACATGACTGAGTGACAGCAAATATATATGACAACAAAATAAGTGTTTTTGTCGTTAAGATTTTTTTTGTTGATTGTATTGTTTTTGATCTTATCAGAAATATATAAAACTATTTCGAAATAGGTTCTATCGGGAATCTAAACTCTTTAATTAGCTTGAAACCAGATTTTACGAGGACAAATCATCCAGTGAATAGCGAGCTTTATTTAATTGACATAACGATGCTTTACTTTCTCAAACTCGTATCTTACCAAGGGTGATTACTCAGGAGATGACAAAACTTTCTATTTTAAATTTCTTATCAAGGGTGTTAATTTGGATACATTACTTCAAGAATGTATCTGAATACGAAGGAAACGTGATGTAAAATCAGCGTGCAAAATTTGTATATACAATTCATTTTTTGCATTTCAGTAACTGTGCTTTAAGATACGAATTTGAGAAAGTAAGACTACAAATTAAGCTTGTTCTTTCTTGCTGATTACATGACATTAATTTAAGACTATCGCATGTTAGAGCCTACGAAAACGGAATAGGTGTGCTTCGTACTTCGTTATTTTGACACCGACGATGGAACGGGAAAGAGCTGTGTTATTTTCGTTTAACTAAACGTTTTATTTCGATTAAACTGCATAGAGATAAATAATGATAAATTAAATAAATATTAGACAACATGACATACGTTGCTCAGATCCCAAAGTGTGTAACTAAAACAATTTGTTTGGAAATTGGAAACAATGACCACAAACACCCAGAGCCGAGGCAATATTGGCCCGACCGGGGATCGAACCTGTCACCTCTGGTGTGCGTGCAAGCCACTCTGCCACAGAGGTTGTCAAATTTGTAGGCACTTACGTCTAATTCAAATTTTTCAGTGTCAATCGACAAAGATGTAGTCGATAATCAGTTGTCTGCTCACACGTTTCGATTGACCAAAATACTATGTTGATCGACAAAACGTGTGTTGTTCATCGTCTGTTACTTACACATTTACTCGATTTTGTCTGGTCATACGTGTCTATTGTCAAAAATCGTCTAGTACTTGCACATTTACTCGTATTTGATCCAACAAAAAAAAGTGTTTGTCGGTTGCTAACACCTCTATTCGATTTGATCTGATGCCACGTGTCGTCGTCATCGTCGAGCATAAAAAAAATCGAGCAAATCTGTAGGTTTTTGCATGGACCACTATTCTAGAAAACCAGCGAGAGATCTGCGATCGCTTCAGCACAAAATGTTTGTGTGTCGAAGAATTTTGTTTGTGAAACTTTTTGTTTGCACTTCTAGCATTCAGTGCCTTTTATACTTCGATGTACCCATGTAAATATAAATGTTATTTTCTATAGGCGCGTTGCTTAGTATACATGACCAAAGTGTCTTACCCCGAATCTTTAATCTTATAAAATACTCTCCTTTCTGAAATGGCTAGAGGCATATTTGTATTGTCACTAAATTCTACCCATATTGTGGTCAATTATATCAAAATTCTTTATTGCTCCACCACCACTTTTTAGAATAGCCTTTTTTACATTTTCGTATAAATGGTGCCATAATGTTGAGTCTAACATGATGAAAATTTTTCAGTGAACAGTTGGAGTGGCATGGAGTAAAATTTAAATCTTAACTGTAAAGATGAACGTGTCATTTTCCGTGTTACCTTATTCTTTTCTTTTTTTGTATCCATTCGTATATTTGAGCATGGGCACTAAGTCAAAAGTTATGGCTTCTCCAAGCTGTAAATTTACTTGTTCTGATGCGAATTTATTCTGTAAATGCCAGCATGACCAGCGCTATTGCAGTGCGCCATAGTTTTTTTTTAACGTAAAGTAGACACGCTGGGCCACAATCTAAATTGAAATTCATTGACGTGATCACCGACGATGGTAATTGTCTAAAAAATGTCTATTGGCAGAAAGTTTCTATACCCGATTCTTGTATGTTTGCGCTAATGCTAAGCCTACCACACACGTGACTCCTTTAAAGTACGATTCACACGACACATAGCCCGAAATTGGTGCGTTATCTCGCGTATTTTTTGGTCCACCAAAATCTAAAATACAGCAGCACACACATATACATGTCAATTTCCTTTTTCATTGTTAACTGCGTCTCCATTCGCGTCAGGTGTATATCGCACTTTAAGGTCGCGTGTTCACGCTAAGAAATTGTATGGGACGGGGTGAGGTACATTGTCAGCAAACGAACATTTATGCGCGTGGACGGGTGTTGCTTAGTAGTCAACATATTTCTTCCCACAGTCGCTAGTAAAACGACAGCTACCTGCAAAACTCGTAATGCACTGACACATTTTACCCTACACACGTCTGTCCGAAAGCATTCGTATTGTGTCATAATTTTCTCGTTTGCAATAGACAGGACATGTTTTCGTGGCTAGATCCGACAAAGTTCTTGTGGTGTAAAAGACCATTTTCATCTTTTATGTAGCAGACACGTCGAATTTCGTAGCGTGTACACGCGCACTAAGAGGGATTATACTTCACAATTTGGGTCACGGTGGTTCTGGTTATATTGTTTGCGCAGTTTCTTGATGATACTCAATACAATTGATTAATCTAAAGATTTCGATGTCATCCATATTTATATATGTATATATATTATTATGCAGCTTTACTAGACTTTTGCAACTGAGCATCTCAACGACTTCTTCATAAAAATATATATTTAGCATTACGTCATGTAGCAACTTTGCGTGTCGCCAACATAGCGTGCTTCAAAATGTCTCGCGTCAGTTGTGGTTTATTAAATACGCGGCTTTAAACTTATTCTATACGATTCAAATTATTGTTTTACGTCCGCTTTTAAATGACATGCACGCAGGTAGAACTTTCATCACAATTCTTTGTTGCGTTTCGAATAGAAGCCCTCTGTCTCTTTAGACAACTTACAACTTCTCATATTCATTTAGATTTTATAAAATCGACAACTAACTTTTACTATCATAACTCAAAACACGTCTAGATGAATTTATGGATTTCTTATTCGGAATTACTTACCAAAGTCAATATATGTTAGAACACAATTAGATACACGCATTTATTTTAATTTAGAATTAAGACGTCCTCTGTGTTAAGGTGAAAACACACTAGTCTAATATGTATCAGCACCGCGAACTTGTTGCTTAGGTACGTTGCGGACTAATATGCGATCACCTTGAGTTTGTGTGTGTTTGTTACTTTAGCCATATTTTATTATTATATAAGTATTTTTGGATTTGGTGTTGAAGAGTATTTTTTGGATTACAAAAGTCTATTTTTATTATTCTAACCTGGCAAAACAGGAATGTTGTGAAAAATCTTCATATTTAATGAACAAGGCTGTTATATCTGATCCCTTAGACGTGTTACGGAATTTCAAAGAAGGGCTTTTTCATGTCTAATTCACTATTAGCGCCGTAATTTTAAGGTCGAAAACTGAATATTCAGCTTTTAACACGTTCACAGTGTCCCACGTAAATGCCGAAATCAACCCCGTAAGTCCTCCAAAATATGTGTGAAATAGTGTCGGTTTCGTCTTTTACTCTCACATATAATATCAGTACATATAATATATCCAACTTATTTTGTTATTTTTGCAACCTACACCTATAAAAAGACTATCCAGTTCACAAGTTTAAAAAATCATGTACAAGTCCAACGAAAATACACTCATTAAAACTGTCTAGGGAGCAAGCACGTTTTTTGCCAATTACTGAAAATCTGGTTTTTTACCTTTTGTAACACCATTGGGTTTTTTGGTTCAATTTCATAAATAAATTGATATAGATTTACATTTAAATTTTACATAATTTTAACAGGGTCAACATGGTAAGGGATAACATCAAATATTTCAAAAAATACTTTGCTCCCAAGACGCTTTTGATGTGTGTTTTTGACATTGTAGTAGTATGTAGTTCATATGGAGTTATGTACTGCCAACGTGTTAACTTAGGATATTTTTCATGACATTCTTGCCACCCGTTGAAATTCTTTGAAAGTGATTGTAATGAAATTAACCTTAGTCTAAAATTGTTAAACTAATACTAAAATTATATATATATATAATGCGGGCTACACATGGTCATTCGGCCGGACGGATTTGATTGGAATGGTCGTGCGTTCAAATCGCCTTCGTCGCAGTCGTCTCAGTTCATCGATACGCCTTTTGGCCTGCTTCTTTCTAATTCAGTAAATTTATTGTACACCCGTGAGATTTGGACGTACGGATAACTGATCGTCTGTAACCCGCATTAATCCATATTGAATAAGTGTTCTGTAAAAATATTTAAACTTGAATTTGATGAATGGTGATTTTCAAAATGTTGTCAAGTTTAAATGGCAATAGTGTACAATTTTTGAACAAATAAAAACATGTAAAAAGTTTTCAATGAATATGTTGTTTTTTTTTAGTTTCTTAGGGTGAAACTATATAAGTAGTTCCTAAAACGCTGATACGTCCTGATACGGTAAGGTCCAATCCGCATACACCCTAATATATTATTTTACCATTCAACCAACCAACAACTCCTCTTTACAGACAGATAGATGAAGTCAAGTTTTAAGTTTTAGGTCTAATTTTCCAGAAAATTTAAGATATTTATATTACAAAGTTCAGCACACTACGAGTTCACTAAACTGCAATACTGCATTACTGCAATGTTACACAATATGACATACGTTGCTCTGATCCCAAAGTAAGTAGCTAAAGCACTTGTGTTATGGAAATCGGAAACAACGACGGTACCACAAACACCCAGACCCGAGACGATATAGAAAAATTAGTTTCCTGCACTGACTAAGGAATCCCTTGTAGTATGAATACCACACCAAAAAAATTAACTTCGGGCGTACTGACTCTGAACACTTAGACCAGAACCAATTTAGAAAAGCTCATTACTTCAAACGCATATCGACACACACGAATCGCTGACATCAGATGTTGTATAGAATAAGTATGTTGTAAAGGCTACAGCATGGCCTTAGCGAAATGAGAATGCAGAAGGCTCGATACACATAATTAATTTTATTATGACAAATGAAATGATATTTGCAATGGTGCCCTTTGCAATGGCGGTAAAAACTTCTAATAAAATACCAAAACATATAAAGACCGAAAACACATATCAAAACATATATCAAAAGAATTTTTGTTATTAAAAGGCAAAAAACAATTCGTTGCAAGAGTTTTTAAAATAAAATGGTTTGATATTAGATATATCAAACTAAATTAATAAACAAAGGACAACAATAAATTACCTAATAATAGGCATACATAAAATGTGATTAATAATCAATATGATAGTGTAGAGTGAATTAATCTCAATTTCATTTCATTTTAATGTGTAATTTTAGTTTGATTTTGTTTACTGAATTTTATGAGATTTTTTGTTTAGAATAATTAAATAATTTGAATGTTGCAGTACCCTACCAGAGTTCATGTGTAGGTAGTGAATTTTTTTAAATATACACCATGTCACCAGATGATTGCAATAAATAAATGAATTATGAATTATAAAAGTATAATTAATATAAAACGATCCCTACACCGACTAAACACAACACTCACCCCGAAAGAGCCTATACATACAGAGTGTTTTGTTAAATGAGACAGATTGGGGAAATCCGAAACCATACAAGATGCAAGGAAACTGTCTTAGGAACTATTAAGTCTTTTTTGTGAAAACAATTTTGGCACAGTAAATTTTTGGTCAAGCGCGAGTTGTCCATAAAAATGAATAAAATTGATCATAACTTTTTTTTAGTGCTGATC
>NW_020653993.1:7061434-7123473 GCF_003589595.1 Hyposmocoma kahamanoa
AACAATTTTGGCACAGTAAATTTTTTTGTCAACCGCGAGTTGACCATTTTTAACAAACTTATTCATATTGATCACAACTTTTTTTAGTGCTGATCGACACAGTAAGGACCTTTTCATTGTATGGGACGAAAAAAAGGGACAGCAGAGGTTGGTGAAATTTAATAAAATTGTATTTTTCACAAAACGGTATAGTAAATCTTATCTCTCTCTCTAAAAGAGAAGTTTTAAGCCATTTCCATCTTACGTAGGTAACGTTATGGTAAATGCAATAAAGAATTGAATTGAAGAGTGATTAGCCTTAGGGTCGTATTCTAGAACTATGCTCAATGCTCAAGTTAGGATTTGAGTATGGTTTAAAGCACTTGATATCATACTCAAGTCCCTGCCATTAGGGTCGTATTTCCAGAGCTTGTGTTGCCAGTGCAATCCTGACTTGAGCATTAAATAGAGTTCTAGAATACGACCCTTAGCCGCGCGTGTGTAACCGCTCGAAGATGTATGGTGTATTCGAACTTTTAATAAATTTAATAGTAGCATGATAAGTAAGAAGGCTTATTATTATTAGTTTTGATTTACAACCGATAATGATGCCTACATTAGATTGGTATAAAATGAGTGCACTGAGCTGCTGTTTGTGAACTAACAATCAACTATTATAACAAGTTTTCCTGTGTTGAGAAACAATAATTTCTGACAACAAGAATTTTGTCTTTTTTATCTGTAGGTACGTGCGTTTGTGCACGCTAATCTCCAGGATAGCTGAGTCCATTTCGACGTGGTTTTCAGTGATATATTGATATATTTATTTGAATCGGTGTTGTTGATATTAAAATGCGTTTCGCGTTTTTTCGCGTTTCGCGTTCGGAATGACGCATGCAGTAGCCGGAATTCAGTGCTTGCTTTTTGTTGCAAACAGTTGGTTGGATATGGCAAGCTACAAAAATCTTAGTCATTAGTAGATCCATAAAAAGGTCAATGACACGATTTTTATATTTCAGATACAATAACGTTTTCTATGATAAAATTGAATTAAAAATTAATAGGTTATCTTTAAATGTGTTTGTTAGATAAATATGTTAATCCTTATTTAAAAGAACTTTTGTCATGCGGGGAATTTCATGAAGATAAAATTATCTTTGTCTAATAATTATAAAAAAACGAATGGAGTAATTTCACAAAAAATAATTGAATATCATGGTGGTAAAACGTCTTGGCATTCAATAAAAACTTAATTACTATAATGGATTTAAATGTAATTTTATTTAATTTGATAAAATGCTTAAAAAGTAAAATATGTACTTATTGCACGTCGCTTTCATAGCTAAATTGAAATAAGTCGTAACAAAGAAGAAATACTGGTTCTGCCATCCGCTAACTAAAACGCTAAGTGACAAAATAATTTTTTGAGATATTAAAAAAATAGTAATAAAAATTATTTTGTCACTTTTAGAATATGTTCGTTTTAGAATATGTTTTAGTTAGTGTACGACAGGGTTATTAAATTGACAACTCTAGTCAACGGTAGCAAAGGTACTTCCCTGAATGACGAAAAAACTTTCATAGATTTCTTAAAGATGGCGGTAAAAAATATTATAAAATTATGTCATATTATTAAACAAATCACTGCAGCAGGCTCTTGGTATAGTTGACAAAGTTTTATTTATTTTATTTTTATTGTAATGGTACAAATTACAGATTACAACATTGTTTTGAAACAAAATTAATTTAAAAAGAATCATCAGTAAATCTGCATTCCAATTATAACTGTACACAGCATTCAGAAAACTATATAAGTTTTGTGCGATCTTACGAACAAAAAACAATAATAACAATATAGAAGGAATATAATTAATGGTTACAACAAATATCCCTATTATGTTCTACACATTCGGTAAATAGAACTATTTGCAGAAACATTATTACTTGCGAAAACCTGATTAGCAAATAATTCATTATCATTCGTTATACTTAAAAGAATAATATAATAATATAAAGAAGGGTAATATGTGTTCCGTACTTCCGTTTTGACGCATCTAAATATTGGAATGACCTTCCACTGTCAGTGTAAACAACTGAGTCATTTTCTGGCTTGAAAGGAAAATACATTAGTGGAACAATAATCGTAGTCTACACCCTTATCAGTTACTTTCCTTATTCGGTATCAGTTTGTACTAGACAGGTGCGCCGGTCGAAATTCAAATTTTTTTTTAACTTTATTATTATAATATGTATCATGTTTCCATAGCCTTAATGCATAGTTTACAAATATGGTAACCTACTTTTGAAATAGACTCGAAAGTCTCGCTTTTTTCCCGGAATATTCTTCGATTTTTTTGAAATAGAGCGACTCTAATAAGCGCTAGTCAGTATCTACAGGTGTAATCGTTAAGTGTACCCAGGCAATAATTCCGCAAATATAAGAGATATTAAAAACCTTCGATTCGAACCAACGTCATCCAGCAAACCGTGCCAGACGCTATGCCAACAAAGCCACGGGACGAACTAGCGGATCGAATTTCTGTTTTTGGTTTATATCGATGGAATTTTTACTTGGTATTCGATCTTTGTAATCTGTAATAATAATATGGACTTCTTCTTCATCGATATTATTTTTATAACTTTCATGTGATAAAAGCACTTGCACCCTTACGGCGTATGATCATATGTGGCTTTATTATACCAAGGGTATGAATTTCCATTTAAAGCCTTATTTCATACGCCTCAAGACACTTTTAGACTTTTGGAAGAATGTGAGGAAAGGATTTATATTAACAATCATTGCAAGAGCAATGGTAAGTCCAATAAGGGTACTGTTAAAAACAGGCATCCAGGCCACAAAAGAAGCCTTTTTCATGCCATAGATTAAAGAAATGCACGAGGTAAGAAAGGCAACAACACCAAAACAGATGTGGGTGAGCTTGGACAGGTTTCCAGGGATAATCCTGCTCAGCTCATACGCGTAGAGCGAAGTGAAGCCATTGATTAAACTCAATATTGTGAACCCCACGGCAACCAAACCTGTAAAAGATACAAAAATTAAAGCTTGAAGGTTAAATCGTGCAAAATAGCTGCGTGTTGTATGCTTAACGTTTCAGCGGGACAGTCCCCCTTTTAAGCTTCGTGTCCCACTTTTAAGGTTCGTGTCCCGCTGTTCCCAAAATACTTAACAATTTTCCAGCTTTGACAAAACAGGACGCAAGGACACTAATTTAAAAAAAAATGGCGCGAAAGCGATAAATAAAAAAAAAGCCAGCCCAGCAGACCACACAAGTTAAGTTCTTTTTTAAAATTTATGTCCATTAAACAATTTTAGTTCTTATTTATTGAGATTTTTTGAGGAAATAACTCCATTAGTTTTGTTATGATTATGAATATAGAGATCGAACACACAAAAACACAGGAGACTTTCGAATATTCGGTAACTTGACCCGTGGCTCAGATGTTAGAGCAATACTACGGTGCAGCATGTATGGACGTGAGTTCAAGTCCCACCGGGTCGATGAAAAAGTTTTTCTGTGTGTTCGATTTTTGTATTCATAATCATTTCTAGTTCTTTTTAATTTTTTTTAATAATGTGTTTTATTTTTAAATTTTTTTCCACGCACACGCAGACACACACACACACACACACACACACACACACACACACACACACACACACACACTTTTACTCTTACACTTTTACGTTTACCCATTTGCTGTCTCCACAAATTACTATTTTTTCTTATTATAGTATTGTATTGGTGTATAAAATTTTTGCATAATGTATAAATAAAGTAACGGCAATTGTATATTTTACTATGCCATTGAAAGGTTTGCTGGTACCTACAGCACAGGTTTTTCCTTTTTTAAGTACCAGCATACCATATGACCATATGTACTGATTATTTGATACTTACTTACTGTACACTAATACATGTTGTATTATTGTTATGGCAAATACGGAAAAAATATGGTCACGTTATGCATGCACAGAGCGGAGCATTCCAAAGCGCTTGTGTTGAATATTTTTTCATTTAGTTAGTTAGTTGATTTAGTGTAATATTCGCGCCCTCCCGCCGCATGAAATTCATCATCATCATCAACCTATTTATATGTTCCACTGCTGGATATGGGTCTCCACACTAGTTTAGGTCATAGCTTTCATCACAATGTTTCCTTCACCGAAAAACTACCGTAGTAACTTTCAAATTAAAGTTCGCACAAAAATTCCGAAAAACTCCGAGTCTGGATTGGAACCCAAAGCCTCTTGAGAGGTGGTAGGTCAAACCATCAGGTAACCACGGCTTGAAATTATTAAAGAAAATAACACAAACGCAACAATCCGCGTAGTAGGGCGCGTGTCCACGTTAAGTCGCCGGGTCTATGCAAGAATGCGTGTCGTTAATACACTGCCTCGGCGCGCCATACAAGAAAAAATCTCTACCACTGACGCGACGCGCTCTGTCGCTCTTGTATGGGGCGGGGTGAGGTGCATTGTCAGTAAACGAACGTTTATGCGCGTGTTGCTTAGAAGTCAACATAATACAACAACATATTTCTTCCCACAGTCGGTAGTAAAACGACAGCTACCTCGAAGACTCGTAATGCCCTGACACATTTTACCCTACACACGTCTGTCTGAAAGCATTCGTATCGTGTCAATACTCATTATTTTCTAGTTTGCAATAGACACGACATGTTTTCGTGGCTAGATCCGACAAAGTTCTTGTGGTGTACAAGACCATTTTTCATCTTTTATGTAGCAGACACGTCGAATTCCTAGCGTGTACACGCGCCTTTACTATTCTCGTAGAGAGACAAAACAGTTCTTCTTCTTCTTCTTCCTGTCCTTATCCCACGCTAGGCGGGGTCGGCACAACATGTATTTTTCTTCCACTCGTATATTTTTGGTGGTGGTGTCTGTGATTGCCTGAGAGGGGTCCCGTGCCGTAGAACGTATAGGTAGGTTGATGACGAACTCGGTAAAAACATACCAAACTGTCCATGATAACTAAACCAGTTGACGTTGTTGTCGATAGATTTCAAGACAGAGCCCGCTATGGCCAGAATGGAACCAACTAATTGAAGAATCCAGTGGACACGTCTTTTGTCCACCAAAGTGAAATTGGAAGCCCAGCTCCCTGGTGCTAAAGCTAAACAGGCTTCGGCCATGAGCAATTGGTACTGAAAAAAAAACCAATTAAAACATTAAGTATGGAAATAAAAGTAACCATAGTAACAATTAATTACGAAGTAGGTATACTTAATCTGTATTGACAAATTACACGGAGCCGCTTCATTGATTGAAGTATATCGTCTGTTTAAAGGTAAACCCACATAAGCGACATTTTCCACAAAAATGTTACTTATGTGGTTTTACCTTTAAGCAGACGATGTTATTGAAATATTTTTATTGAATATCACGATGTTTGTGAAAACTAACGCGGTAACACACATTATAGTATAAAAGTAACGGGACTTACTCGCGTAGTATTTTAGTCGGAAGCGGTCCGACTAGTTTCAACCATAATCGATGGTCTTCATCAGGGGTTGAGTGTAACGTTTGCGACCGCGTCACGTCTAGCACTTTTGGTTTTGAAGGGAAAAGGGTGCTAGTGAAATTATAGGCACGTGGGACTTGTCAACTTATGTCTCAGGTTGACGGGCGCAGTGGCGGTACCCCTCAGAACTTTGCGATTTAAAGCTTTGAATGGCACTGCAATAGATATAGACAGGCCTGTCGTTTACCACCAGGGGTACGACTTGTCCGTCCCGTCATTTGGTATTAAAAAAAAGTACTTACTCCAATGACACACACAACAATATGTTGATTAGTGGCGGTAAGAGGCAATCCGTTTCTAAAAGCAAAAGCCAGGCAGATACCGACCACGATTCCAATGCACAGTCTTCCAATCATGTTAAAAATAGACTGGCATATATGCCAGCCATAGTTCTCGTGATCTGACGGATTTGATTGCACCGCAGGTAAGCAAATAATTCGTGGCTCATCATAGGCTAAAATGTCAACTGGATTTGCTGACATTTTTCAAAATCACTTTTATAAAACAAGAAATTAAAAGCCTCAAGAAGAAGAACTTAAGAATAATGACTAGATACTGTGAGTCGTATATATATATAGAGACAGCGGTGGTTACGGTAGATTAAAAAATATTAGATAAAAATATTTATGTACTGTTTGTATGTATATATTGTATAATTGGGTATGTATACTCTGATCGCGCGGTCGCTTGGTAGGTACTGGGAACTGAAAACCCTCAATGTGTACACTTTGATCACGATATCAGTTTCACCTGCCCCATTGCTGTACGATTTGTCGCAACCGATCGCGCGATTTGAATCAACTGAAAAAATATTTCTAATAGTTTCCCAACAGATCACAATATATTTAATACGGTTTCAGTTTTTTGTTTTGAAACTATTAAAAAAACTATTAAACAATTGAAATTAATCAACGAAGTTATAATATTTGTTTATTTATATTATAAAAAATAAAGCCTATTAATAACTGTACCAAACTGTTCATAAAGCAGCAGGAGATCGAAGCTCGGTTTTCTTTAGGCGTTTTCTTTAATGAAATGTAATAAAACTAATCACGGTATTGTGTTATTATTGTTATATTTGAGAGGTTTTGTAGCAAATTTATAAATAACCAAGGAGAAAACGGTGTGACGACATCTAGGAGTAGACTGGACTTCGGTAAAGGAAACGCCTAAAGAAAACCGAACTTCGATCTTCAGCTGCTTCAGTTTAAGCAGGCACAAATCAAGAGTTAGCTAGCTTACAGAATATTAGATATGCTACGTAGAAAACATGGGCTAATTTCTTAGACAAAACAAAAGAATATGATGTCCATTCGATACAACACAAAGTGAAAACACTACGACGGAAATTTTCAAGGAACTGTTAAAATTTCGAAACAAAATTCAATCTCCCTTTTTCACACCGAAAACAACAGATGCAATGAACTTGTGATGTAGTCACATAAACTGAACTTCAACTACAAAATAGAGATGGAACGATTTGGAGACACTTAACGACACACTTAGATGAAATCGCCTGTTCTTTCTTTTTTTACATTGTCTATGGTATACATATAACCAGCCCTGGTAAGTTAAAAAGAAATAAATGGACAAAATCAGGAACTAATATACGTAATTTAATTTTTTTTTATCTCAATTTATCGTCTGTGATATATCTATTATAATTCAATGGCCTTATAAAATTTAGTTTTATCACTTTGCAGAATTAACTTTCCTCACCGATGAAATTACGTCGAGTATAGGTCGCTTACCTATTGTAATAAACTTTAAAAAATATTAGGATAGAAATGTTAACATTACATTAAAAACACGAATAAACTAACAATCTGATTTATAGATAGATAGAAAGAAAATAGATTTATTTCTTTACCACAGAAGAGAAAAAAACGAAACAAAACAGAAGAACATCAAAACATAATCAAGACGTAGAAAGAACGTAATCAATCATAAATAAATCATTAAGAAACAAAACAAAAATATACACACAAAACAGACACTAGGTAGGTAAAGGTCGACCTCGATTGATAAAAGAGATTTTAAAATCAAGCTCAAACAGTTATTAATACCATACCAGGCCGAATTGCCCATGGGCGGCCGTGTTGGTCTTACTTTTTAACCGATTTAAAAAAAGAGGAGGTTCTCAATTCGACTGTATGTTTTTTTTGTATGTATGTTACGCGATAACTCCGGTATTTGTGAACCGATTTTCATGATTCTTTTTTTGTTGGAAAGAGGGTACCTCCATAGTGGTCCCATTTCATTTTGAAGAAAATCATCCACCTCTAAGTGTCACGCATGAACTTTCATTTTTATAAATAGCGCCTAAATTTTACTTAAGGAGCAATTATTTTAATGATTGGTTTTGCTATTCTCCAATTTAAGGCGTTTTTCTCTCTCAATATACTTTGAGTAGTGAGAACCGATTTTTATTATCTCCTGCGTCAAGTCCCGTACAGTGGCGAACTAAAATATCCCAATATTTCAATAAAACTTAGCAAATAGACGTAATTCCACGTACTTTTGAGGTCGGTTTTTTTAGTACTCTGTACTGAGATTATTCGGGGTAATAGTTTGGCTGAGAGGGTATAATATTTATTTTGGCATTTAGTATAAGCATTCTACTATTTTATTATTTAATTTATCATGTTTCTGTACATATTAATTTACATTAATAAATCATAATATTTAATAATAATAAAATAATGAGGAGCAACACTCGTGATTTTATCACTTTTTCCTAGCGTCGAGCTCTACGGGCAATACTGAAAATAAGCGCTGTGGTAGGTTATTGCATGCCTAATACGTGGGGCGCACTATAAGTTTCCGGAATGAATAAGAAAAAATACTATAATGGTCAGAAATAAATTTATTGTTTCTCAAAATATTCTCCGTTAGCGTTAATGCACTTTTTCATACGAATGAACCAATTTTGAAAACATTTATGCCACTCCTCCGTGACAATCTCTGAAACATATTTTTCATATTCTTCGACAGCCTCTTCAGGTGATGAAAATCGTCGACCGCGTAACAGGTTCTTAATTTTTCGAAATAAATAAGTCACAAGGTCGGGATTGTACGCAGGATGGCTCGTAAGGTCAACGTTGTTCACCTTTAAAAATTCGTTTATCTGTCTGGCCGTGTGAGAACTGGCATTATCGTGGTGCAAGATGATACGGCGTTTACGGTTATTTTTACGGAGATTGTCAATAACTTCCGGCAAACAAATGATCGTGTACCAATCACTATTCACGGTACAATGATTCTCCAAAGCAACAGTAGCCGCGTGTGCAGTTTTATTAAAAAAAGTAGCAATCATCCGCTTAGAGGCACTTTGCATGCGCGCCATTTTGGTTGGTTTCGGCTCATCTCGAAAGACCCATACGCTCGATTGCTGCTTTGTTTTGGGATCGTAACTATATAAATCCATGTTTCGTCACCTGTTACACTATGTCTCACGCCAAATTGGACGCCCCTTCGTTGAATCTGGTAAGCATGTCATTACCAATGCACCAAGTGACGCGATCCGTTTTTCGGAGCATCCAGTCAAATTGTGTAGGATCCACCGAGAGCACAGCTTTTTCACACCCAAATGTTTGTGTAGCATTGATTGTATTTGACTCATGCCTATGCCTAAAGATGCCCGAATCTCATGGTATGTCACATGCCTGTTTTGATCATACGGCGCACAGCATCGATGTTTTTGTCGTTCACAGCAGTGGACGGGCGACCATCACGAAATTCGTCACACGACCGCGTTTGAATTCTGCAAACCAGCTATAAATAGTCGTCTTGCATGGTGCTTCATCGCCAAAAACAGTTTGAAGTTTAAATTACACTTTAAGTCGTAGAAAATCATACTACGAAAATTTTCACGAGTTAAATCCATGGTGATGTAGACAACCAATTTCTAAAATGACGCCACAATGTAAAAACAAGTGACAGTCAGATGAAACAAACTGTATTCTACAGCCAAAAAGTTCCATTTTCAAATGTTGTAATTACTTTTTAAATATTGTTTATTATACTGCGCACTATGTAATTATTTGTATTTCAAGTGACCGGACGAACAAGTCGTGGGCCTGGTGGTAAGCTACACGTCTGGCCATAACTGTTGCAGTGCCTCTGAGAGCTTTAAATCGCAAAGATCTGACGGGCACTGCCAGTGCGCCTGTTACCCTGAGACATAAGTTGACAATTCCAATATGCCTATAATTTCACCAGCACCCTTAACCCTTCAAAACCGGAACGCAGTAATGCTCGTTACTGCTTGGCGGCAGAAATAGGTAAAGTGTAATGGCAGTACCTCCCTGGACGAACTCTTTGACAAGGAGCTTAGAATTGATACGAAAAACAAATGAATAAGGTAACACAGAAAATAGCACGTACTTTACGCTTACGTCTAACGATATCGGTGGCCCAACAATTTGCACTGTGGGCGCTAGATGAAGAAGTCCCGGGATCCATTCCTGGTAGAACCACTTTTCTAAATTGGTTCTGGTATGTATGTTCTGGGTAGTGCCCCGGAGTGACCATATAATTAGTGTGGTTGTTATTACCTATTTTTAAAATTCTAGTCTGCCACTTACAATAACAAATTTTTAATTATATACAGCGGACTTTCTTAATGAACATTTTCCTTCCTGGATCGGTACTGTTGGACAAATTAAATGGCCTCCGAGATCCCCGGATCTAACCCCGTTAGATTTTATAAGGATATGTAAAAGAGTTTGTTTACAGGAACCGGTATGAGAGTGTGCAGGAGTTACAAACTGAACTTAGACGTATTATTTTAAACATTCACCACGAAAAGATAAATAAATCAACAGGAAGCGAAATTATGAAAAGAGTGAGAATTTGTATACTACACAATGGGAGACATTTTGAACATTTGATAACTTAAATTGATTGATTGTAAATTGCAATTAAATGTACCTAATTATTTTAATTAAATTTCAATTCCATGGTCTTCCTTTTATTTAAGATGTTATGTTATTTAGAAGAAAACAATCCTTATGATTGAGTCTTTCGATCAGTATAATAAAATTACAGGTGGTTTTTTTTCACATTTTGCGGGTTCGATTCTCGGTTCAGAGAAGCGATTATTTAAAAATCTTTGAATGCAGTTCGAATTGTTTTTAAAATCAAAATGAAGTCTTCTTTCAGTAAAATGTTCTATCAATGGTATTTAAGGTACTTTCCCTCCATGTGGCATAGCCGTGGGACACCCTGTATATATATAACGTCAAATCTCATTCCTGTTTCAAGGTATTTTTTAACAATTGACTTCGCATTTGGGATGATTCAACATCAGAAACAACAAAAAAGAATTCCAGGATTCTTTTATCGTTCATTTCCCTTGTTTTTAGTATCAATCGCTTATAACGCCAATTAAATTTTACTACTTTGCCTTTATCGCTGTTATTTTTTATTAAATATACGATAGACAAAACGTTCATTCAACACAAACTTGCAATCACAACATTTGCAAAGATTATTAAAATAATCACTTTTTTTTATTGAAAGTAGCTGCCGCATATAATGTTATTATGTTGTACTTATGTTGTCGACGTTGATTATTGATAATCTACAACGCTGTTATTCTACCAGTAGTTCTCGTGCTCCTATCAGTGGGAGTACGCTGTAGGAGCATGTGAAAACCGTCGTCGTCATTTTGGTACCTTTTCTTGTATTTCTCGTACTTTTTATTTTTCGTTTACAGACAAGTTTTTTGTTTGCTTTGCTACAATTTTGGTCTTAGGTCCCCGTTTAGTATGGATGCTGAAGTCTGCCGCCGCTGGTTGAAAGGGCGCTTGTGACAAAAACTCAAAACCGAGAAAATAATGTTTAAAGAAATTAAATGAAAAAATATCTGCTGTTTCTTTCTGCAAATGCAGTAAGATAAACCTATATTATACACAAAATATGGAATTAAAATATTTTATTTATGCTTCATTATTTAATTATTACGATTTTCCGTTTACAACTTAGTAAAAAATGTTCGTAAAATACTCAATACTAGATAAGATGGACGCAAGTAACCTCTCCTTTTTAACATAGCAATACACAATGCTATTGTTACGTTAGGGCGCATTCTCATTATGTCGTGACGACAGACAGTCGTGCAGTTTAAAGTATCGTGACTTGTATATTTAAATCAAGTTGTTCACATACAAAAACACGAGTAACGTCGTGCGAACGACAAGGCGGCTGCCGTGAACCGATAAATTGTCGTCACGATCTAGTGGGAACAGCTAGACACGATAGTCGTTCAACGATAAACGGCCACGACAGTTAGTCGTAGTGTAGGAACAGGCTAGACGCGACAGTCGTCCAACGATAAATAAAACGTTACGACATAATGGGAACGCGCCCTCAGTGAATAAGATGAAAGGGCAGTATGTGGTTACAATGTCTTTTCAATGTCGTAACTTGACATTTTCAAGATTAATTACTTAAATGAAATGTAACCACTTTAATTTAAATTTACATTACTGGAAAATTAACATTTTTCAGTAACTACATACATGTAGAGCGTCAATCGAGGAAGATTTAGAAAATTAAATGTGACTTGAGTCTTTTCATTTAGGAAACGAAACTATTTTTCCGGATGTAAATCGCGTATATTTGTTTTTTCAAACAAACCGACGTTTCGGGCACTTTACAGGTCGCATGGTCACGGTTGACTGAGGTGGTAGTCTTCAACCAGTTATCTTTTCATTTACTTAAGTAATTGAAATGTGTAGTTAAAACGAAATGACGTATATATGCAATTACGCCTTTTTTTAACAATTTCTTCTGTAAATACGTGGACAATAAAAGTGTGGGTACTTACCAAGGAAAAAAAAGAACAGATTCATCTTTTTTTGCTGATCACGACAGTACATACAACTCATTTATTGAAAAAGTATGACATGCGCCCTTTCAAGTAACGGCGGCAAAATTGTGTTGACAAGTGGAGTGCAAACCCTAAATCAGGCAATAAACAGGTATAGAAAAGAAAGAAAATAATTCTTAATGAAATACATTTTATTATAATTCAAATCGTTTAGCCATTCGAACTAGATTCACAGCTTAACTAGGTTGGTTTGTACACCAAGTCCTCGTACAGTCACACTTAACAGTCACTTAGTCACGACTTAAATCTAAGTTTTTAAAACAAGATTGCATATTGAGACATTAGGTATAATCGTTTACTTTGAGATGGAGCAGATTGAAACTTCGGTGTGAATACAAAGAAATTGGTAAAAAAAACTGCCGACTCGACGTGCGGAAGAAATAGGATAACACCAGGCTATTGGCAAAATGTTATGTTTCAAAATAATTACATTACTTGACCCAGCCATGATTGATCAAATTGGAGTTATCATGCTTCTTCCAAAGACCACAGCAGTTACAATAACATTATTTATTAATCAGTAAAATACATTCTATAGACATTCTTAATAAGCACATTAGGTAGACAACGTTTGTTGACATCGGATTTTGTCAATGTCGCGAACAATAGGCCTAAGTAATAAAAGAATTTTTTATTTGCTGATAACGTCAAAACTGTGCTATGTAGACTAATTGACGTGCTACATTTATCAGCAACGAGGCAATAAAAAAATTACATGTGAATAGTGATACAAATGTCATTCTATATACAGGGGGATAAAAAAAACTGACCATTTTTTTCCTGTGCATAAGATTCAGTAATACAACACATTAGTCAAATAAAACAAACAAAAATTTCCCCATTTATTTGATGTTAATATTTCCCAATAATTTTTACCGCTGTTTACCTTAAAATAGGAAATAAAATTGAGCGATTGGCGCAGTTGTCTAGACGCCTAGGCACCAGCGCTAACGCATCGCGCGTTAGTAGTTAGTACACTGACCCACACCGTTGTTGTTGCTATAGCAACGGCGTCTGGTTATTGTTGGGTCAATTATGTTCAAGATTTTTCGGAAAAGTTTGAGACGTCATATCTTATTAATTTGTTAAGTATTTAAAAAAAACCGAACATGTATTTTTTATTTCAGTATGCTTCTTTAAAATGGTCAGTGGTTTTTTTTATCAACCTGTATAAGCTTTTACAGGCGCGACACTGTGTAGCTTTACCTGTAAAATATAGAATTCTGAATTGATTTACTTTGCTGTTTACAAGGCCCGAGTTTCGACCTTCACCATTTAATCACTACCTAAGTATTTTTAAACAAAGAGATCCTTTGTAATTCCGTAACAAAAATGTACAAATACACTTATCCAGTGCTTACACATAAAATTTATGTGCATATACCTCTACTAAACCTGATAAAAAATACTTTCTAATGATTCACGACTAAAATAAACTCGAACCAAAGTTCCCATATCATTTGGCCGTTTCAACTAGTCCGCGCCTTAAGGAGTTTCACAGCGAGTACACTTGTTCAAGCGCATGCGTTTGAATTATTTGTGTGTGCTGTAAGAATAACGTTTATGTACGTTGGCATCTTATTTCACACAAAAAATAATGCACACGTATTTTGAAAGTATTTTGTTACACAATTTTGTTTTATATTTATTTATATTAGTGTGATGACCTTGCTATTCCTTCACGCGTACATGTCGTGCGAGAACGTTACGAGCGTTTGCGCACTTCATCCGATTCATAGAAGTTCCAAGACTGTCCGAAATGTCACAGGTGTCTGAAGTGTCATTTTTAGGTGTACAAGCGATATTCGTATATCTGCCGTCCACTACTGAAACGCGGTGAATTGACAAATGGTCAAATAACCGTTTTAAATATCAAAAAAGAGAGCACAAAATTCTCTTTTAAACAGTTAAAATTAGTCACCGTGTTCGACTTATTGGAACTTACCCTAACGATGCATACCATTGACTTACAAATAAATGGACGACGGGTCTAATACAAAAACCACGAAAAAAATGTCCCAAGTCAACCTATTCGAAATTTAAATTGTTATGTCATCGCAGTATCGCGCTGTCCGTAGAACAAATGAAGACTAAAGCGGAGTGTCGCGCTCTGTATACGATTTTAGCGCCTTACAAGTGCGGACACTTTTTAGCGCGGACCCGACGTCCATATAATTGTAAGTCAATGATGCATACCTGAAATATCATTAAACATTTTTATAGTCTCGGATTAGGAACGAATACGAATCGGATGCAGAGCGTAAACGCGCTTATAGCATTTACACACGGCGAATTTTAACAACGATACAAACGCGCGATTGCGTCGCTACACTAGCGGTTTATAGGTGGTGACATCGATGCAAACGCGCGCCTGCATCGATGCCGTCGGTTATGTTGAAACATTAAAAACGTGCATCGCGTTTGATTGCATGTGTGTAAAGGTAGACGATTAACGATTACATCGCTACTGAATCGCTGCAAACGCGCTGCTAAAAGTCACCGTGTGTAAACGCTCTTAGGTAGAAGGTAGAGCGCGGCGAGGGAATTTTCTTTATAGAGTCTTCGTTATAGCTTCATCGATACCATCGATGATTGCGCCAATGGCAAGTTAAGGGAACACACGGTTTTTTATTCAAAAATTGACCAGTGAATTTCGACAGAAGTCACTGATGAAGTCTACAACAGAGTCAGCGATTGTCCGTCAAATCCGCAAATCATCGCTTAGCAGACAACACCGCGAGGAAATTTGGCAATTTTTACTTTTGAATGTTACTCAAGTCGAAATAAAACGTAAATATCAATAAAAATTTAACAACCAACTCATATACAATTATGTGTTATCCATAAATAGATCACTAATTACCAATAATAGATTAGAAAATTTTATGTGCAATAATATTAGTGCAGTTATTCACTTTCCTTTAAAATTACTCCAAATTGCTTGTGCTGTGTTGTTTGCTAAGAGACGAAATGTCAAAATTAATTGACAAACCAATGATATTTTTTTAAATCGCTATAATTTATATTATTTTTACAACTAAGGCACCGCCAACAAGCAAAAAGAAGTTGACAAATGGTTTATTTCCATTCCCACTTTCACTATTAAAAAAGGAGTGAACATATTAACTAACGAATAACTCGTGTGTTTAAGTCGAATTTTGAAATCCTACATACGAGTTTAACGACAATGATGCAAACGAAGGTATTTGTTAGCCGCCGCCGCCCGCACTCGTACCCGTACTGAGTGACCGGGCACTCAGGGCTTTGCCGGACAGTTTCCGTCGAGTCACCGCCGCGGACACTCATGATTACGGATCAAGGACTGGTTCGAAACGTGACTTTAATATGCGAGTTATCCGTTAGTTTAGTTAAAATGTCCGAATCTCATGATAATTTTTTGATGGGATGGACGAAAGCAGCTTGACAAAACTGCCGTCCACTAACTAAAACGCGGCTATAGGCCCATTTAGATGGAGAGACTTTATCACACGCTTCGTGACGAAAATACGTACGCGATTATCGTAAGCAATAATCGCCATAAGATTATCGTAAAATAATGGTTACATTCAGGCAAGAAATAAAATCTCGCCTACGATTATGTCATACGAGATTCGCAAGCAACTTAATCGCCTCCTCGACAGAGAAATATGTAGTAAGGAGATTCTTGCTTACGAGTTTTCAACTTGTCTAAACACGATCTCGTATGGCATTTTTTCAAGTTCATATGATTATCGTACAAATCGGTTCGAGCCGTTTTGAGTGCGAGAATTGCCATTCGAGTTCAGTGATTACTGCGGTATTGACTATGGACAATGACATAAATATACATTTTTTTATTTTTTTTTGTCTTCTTCAAATTTTGTAACATTTCTTAATCCAAAACTTTTTTTTCGTTCTAGTTTCATTAATTCTTGTCTTAGAAAAGCAGTGATAATCAAAACACCCTCGCGCACTGCACCCGTGTAGAAAAGGCTGGCACAGAAACTCGAAATACGGTTTTTGCTTTCGAGTTCTGTTTACACGGAGACGTTCAATATTCAAAGGCGAGGCGATTATCGCTCACGTGGACGGTCGATAATCGCGATTGTTTAGACGAGGAAACTATGTTTGTATTCTTTCGATAATCGTATCTTCGAGACGATAAACTCTCTCCATCTAAATGGGCCTTTACCGACAAATGGTTCAAATATCCGGTAGCAAAAAAATAGAGCACAAAATTCTCTTTTAAAAATAGTTAAAATTAGTTAACGTGCTCGACTTATCGGAACTTACCCTAACGTTGCGTAGCTGAATAAAATATAATTGAACAATTTCAATATTTTAAAACTGGGTTATGGTTTTTTTTACGCTATGTAAAAAAAAATTTTTGTCAGTTAGCCGCATTTTAGTTATGGGACGACAGAAAACCTTTCACCATCATGGCAAAAGCATTACAGTGTATGTCATTGACACATTAAGAAGAAAATCTATACCGATAGCGGTTAACGACTGCAGTTATTCACATTACTCGCATTTACAAAAGGCCAGTACCCGATTGTGCCTTACTGGTAAGCGGGAGAGAGCGCAATATCGCTGTCCCGTTCCTATGTCCTTTTATCTTCACCCTCTCCACCGCCCTGTTAATAAGGCGCGGGCCATCTTAAACAGTCACCCAACTAAAATTCCAATCGCGGTGATTTTTACAATCGTGCCTGATGTATTAAAGTTCTTCTGTATCTCTTTTTATAAATACCTACATTTATTATTTAAGTAAACAAAAAATGTCAATTAGTTGAAGATTTAATTCATTGACAAAAATAACGGACGCATGTTAATATGTAATATATTTGCAAATTTGGCGTACAACTTTATTAATCCACGCCGATCTACCTGGTTTTACAGCACAAAAGACATACGAGAAACTACACCTGTAGATGTAGTGCAGGGCTTCTTATTGGTTTGAAACAGAACTGTTCACAAAGGTTTACATTGAATGTCAAATTCGGCATGAAAATAGTTTTGAAACCGGTTATAATAAAAACCATTTATTTCAAATAATTGCATCGAAATAGTTAGATATTGCGCGGCAAGTAGCTGAAGACGGTTCAGCGCCGCCTTTGCTCACTATTGGTCTAAATTTTTATCAGTTAATATTTAAATAATACGTTTTAATAGCTCTGTACGGAACCAGTTAATAAAATATCGGTTAATGAAAACCGAAACTATGTATGTATTAGAGCAGAACCAATTCGAAAATTATGCCGGTTCCCAAGCTCTACTAACTACACATGACTTTTAAGTAAATAAAAATTGTCCAGTGTAAATAGAAGATAATATAGAATGGCAACCTAAATACAGAGAAACCGCTTTTGTCGAAACACTTTTGGTAAGTAATTTACAAAATACTTGACTATCATACAACAAAGTATTGTTACATAATACGTAATATGGTATCAGTTATAAAGGCAGTAGTGTATTGAATTATTGAAGTTGTACCGCGTGAAGTTTTACATATTAATAGGCATGGGCATACTAAAACGGAACTATCACTTCTTGTCCTGTGCCGGCGGCGGCTGCTGCGCGTTAGCGTTGTAGTTCTGGTAGTACTGCGCCCACGCCTGCGCGTCGGCTGGCGTGCCGCCAGCTTGCCCTTGTTGGTATTGCTGCAAAGACAATATTCATTCATTACCGGACTACTATTCAAGTTGAAGTGGACTGGTCATGTCTGCCGCATGTCAAGTGAATTGTTGTGGGCCAAGATAACCATGGTGTGGAACCTTGAGTAGTGACTCAAAAAAGACGCGGTAGACCACGACGGCGATGGCAGGATGACTGAAACTCCTTTTTAAAGAACTGGCCAGATGCTCGCAATGGGAAAAGAGGGGAGAGGTCTTTGCTCAGCAGTAGGATGGCAGAGGCTTTTAATTACATATATAATTATCATAAAACAAAATTCCATTGTTCTCACTGTCAATATTATTGTCCATTTTATTACAATACATGCGAATAAATCAATAAAATACTTGGAAAAACATTTGTTTTGACATTTGATGTACTTTACTTTGACAACCGTATCATGGACCTCATGGTACTGCGAAATGGACACGGTTGGCATATAAGATGACGTTACGTATTTTCGATTCCCGTGTTTGACACAGACCACTGTAATGCTATCTCTTTTGGCTTAAGACGACACGCAAGAGTTAAAGACAATAACATGTTTATGTTTTCAATGTCGAAATGTATCATATACATATAAGTCTGATTTCTATGTCAACATAACATGTCCTTTAGTTTCCATAGTCTAAGGTTGTGTGACATGCGTGAGAAATGTTTTTATTTGATTTCGCCAGTCGTAACATGCGCGTCCTGAACACATCATAGAGAGCCTATGACATGTGTATAGATAAATACACTGCTACAGTTGTACATAATTAGGCATTAAAACACCATTTTATGCCTTTCATTATGTAACAGTCACATAAAACTACTATAAAGGGACACTTTTAAAATGTCACTTTTTATAATATTGACTATAAGAAAAAAATACTAACCCCAGGCCAGCCCTGCTGCTGTTGTTGCCACTGCTGCCACTGATACCACTGCTGTGCAGTGTAGTTGGCGGGCCACTGCTGCGCCTGCTGCTGCTGTGGCTGCTGCTGACCGCCCTTGCCCCCGGCGTTGGCGCCGCCATGCGCGCCCTGTTGCTGCCACTGCGGCCAGTTGCCCCAGTTGCCCCAACCTTTACACGACGTTACAATATTCAATTACCTTATTATTATTGCGTACATCATAAAGATAGATAAATAACACATTTACTTGTTGAATCACTGTACATTACAAACAAGCTATGACATGGACACAATGCTAGGAGATAAAAAATAATTTTTATTTCAAAATAAGGAACCGTCTTCAAACTTTACTTATATTTTATATGTAAGCAAACTAAAACTAAAAAGTTAACAATAGATTGCAGGAAAGTGAACGAAACCGGATTCATCCCCTAGTTTGCCACCCTTAGAGGTGGAATATTTTCTTCAAATAAATAAAGGGAATTGACTGAGTGACGCCCTCTCTCCATCAAAAAAAAGAATCATCAAAATCGGTTTATGAATACCGGAGTAATTGCGTAACATGCACGCACGCACGCTCGATGATAACAGATGATAGATGTTAACAACCTCGGTTCATCTTTATGGATTTTTTTTTTTCAATTAGTGCTTTCTGATTGGTTAGATTCATATAGATTATAATTGTTACTTATTTATCCTTGCTAATATTATAAATGTGAAAGTAACTCTGTCTGTTACATTTCCACGCCTAAACCGCTAAACCAAAATTGATGAATTCTAGTATAGAGATAGATGGGACCTAGGAGAAGGACATGGGCTACTTTCTTGTCACAAAAAAATAAATCCTAAAGGAGGTGAAATAGGGGATAAAACTTTATATGGAGAACCAATCACCACCAATTTAACTGCCTCTGTGGTCGAACGGTTACCATGCCGGACTACCACGCAGAGGTCCCAGGTTGGATTCCCGGGCCGGGAGAAGTATTTGTATGGCCTACATTTATTTCTATCGTGAGTTTGGGTGTAATTTTTTAAATTGTGGTTGTCTAAGTGTGTGTCCATGACACCCGCGACACAGCGTTTCCCTAGTGCGGGGCTATGTTGAGTGTGTGCGTTATTGTTATTATTATTATAATTAAAACTATGAAATGTAGTATACTACAGTAGGTTACTCGAAGTACTTCTTCTTCTTAGCTTGTCAGAACACTCAGCGACTGACACAGCATTATCAGTGGCGTTGTACAGGTCCTCGCGTGTGAAGGTGTAGGGACAAAGGCGTACCATTGTCTGGGTGTTACTCCACGTGTGCATGCTCTACTTGCTTCGGCCGACTTGGGTTCGCAATCTATTTAGATACTTCAAAGTGTGCCAAGGTACAGCAGCGTTATGAGTGATGACATGGGGTATCTCTCCTTCCAGAGATTTATACGGACTTGGTTCAGTCCAGACGGAATACTTCTTTAATGAAGCTATGGCGACTCTTTAGCCTCTGGATTACCGGCACGTGATAGTGTAAGGGGTGCCGCGGGTCAGTCTCTTTTTCATCGGATCAGTCTGTCAAAGTGCTTATTCTACGCAGACGAAGTCGCGGACACCAGCTAGTTTACCATATAAAACATACTACACAACAATGTTTTAGTCGCATTTTAATTCACTAAGATTCGTCACGCACTCCACCCACATGCCCAAACACCTGCACGAAAGGAGATCTCAACAAGGCCACTGACAGCGCAATCAAGATTTGAAATATGAAACGTCTACTCTATTCAAGAACATGAAACCAACTTTATGCTATCATTAACTAAAATAGGCGGCTATTCTAGAAAGTCATTAATATTTTGATACTACGTGTCATACGAAATATTTGTAAACAGAATAATCAAATTTATTAACCTTGGTTGTTCCAATTACCCCAGCCGCCCCATCCGCTGGCCCACTGGTTCCAGCCCTGTTGTTGTTGGTTTGGCGGATTTGGACCGTCCTGTTAAATATTACATATTTATTTAAAATAACAGTTTTAAAAATACAAGTCTAAGGAGTGTTCAGGACATTGTACGCCACGGGCCGATACGGCTTGGAGACAGCCGTATCGGGCCATCGTGGCGTACAATGTTTCATACGTTTTCTAAGGTATGTGAATTTTCTTCGTCATGCAGGTTTCACCATGAAGTTTTCCTTTACCGTTAACAAGAAGTGTTACTACTAAATACGTTGGCTAAATTTGAAAACGCTGTTTTCGTTTTACTTTTCAAGCACAATATCGGGCAATTAAATCTTTTATATAAATTGTCATATAATTATTGACCGTACCCGCACGACGTACCATCCCTTTCCTGTACGTCTGGCGCAAACCTGGACGGCAATTGGCGAGTACCTTATGCCAATTGGTAAATTCTTTCACCACGATGGCAAGCATTAAAATGTAGAACATCGTTTGTTGCAATCACGGTATATACAGTTGTTAAGGTCAATTGTAAGAACTATATAACACGATTGCAATAAATGATATTCTATTCTGCAATTTAATGCTCCTTATCCTATTAAAAGGATTTACCAATCGGCGTAAGTACTTGCCAGGGTGTAGCAAATTGTGCTTAAAACTAGTTTATAAGACATCAATACGATAAGAAGATATAATAATTATTTCTATAGTTAATTTCACGTAGCAAGATTCCGGTAACGTTTGAGATTTGAAGTTTCTAGAAATGAGGTAGTGTAAAATCGAATGAAAAAATTTGAGGAGCTGAATACCAAAAAATTGTAATGGCAGTGGAATAGTATCTCGATGGTATTTAGTATACCACCAAAAATAATGACGAAATAAGGGTTATCCATTCCTGGCAACTCGTTAGGCAAATGGGCCTTATATCCCTTTTAAATATCAACTCTCGTTAGCACTGAAATCACAAATTAGAAAGCTGAAACAGTACAACGCCAACAACTGACCTGTGTGTACGTCTCCGCATATTCCAAAAATATTCTAATATTTATTGTAATAAAGATAATATATCTAACTATAGGCTGTTCCGTTCGGTGGTGTGGGAAAAAAGCAAAAATCTAATTACAAAACAAAGGGAATCGCATTTCATCGGTAATTAAATGTTAAATATGTAATGTTTAAATTTTCATCCATTATAGCAAAGCTCAAGTTCAAGTGGTCGATTTCAAGTGAAACAATTGACGACACCCGTCAATTGTTGCGAATTCGAGCTGGCCAATCGGAGCGCAGTTGTCACCGTAATGATTTGGTAGAATAGTTTTCAAACAAATAAAATAACATTTCGTCTCTAGTTCTGGTTATATACTTGATGCTCGATGGCTATAGCCACTGACCTAGTCTTAACTTTACCCAAATACACTATTAAGATGATATATATTAGCAGACTTGAGGGTCAGCTCAGTATAATTGCGAATGGATATCTACATACCTTCGGATTCCTATTTGGTCCACCCGGTCCGCCGTGGTTCCTGTTCTGCATGCCACCACGATTGTTTTGCTGTAATTGGCCACCGCGTTGCCATGACCCAGTTCCGCCGCCACCTGTACAACAATCATCGTACAGGACCGAATGGATAGTCACGCTGAATAGGGCTTGCAGAACCGGTCCGGTTCCAAAAAAAATTAATTCCGATTCTGAGCTTTTATTTTCTCAATACAGTCTACTTTCAATAATTACAAAAAAAAGCATTGTTTGTAAGCTATTGAGATTTGTTTCTGTGATCATATTATACGACCAAATTTGTAAATATGATCACTTAATATGATCACAGTGACAAAAACTGTGCCTATCTATGATTGAGCTGGCTTCCGCTACCTCATAGGTATGCTTCGTTGAATATCGGTACTATTTATTATTCTCACAAACACAACTTGCAATGCAATTCGTATAAATGCACGCTAATTTACACGAATTGCATTAAATTATTAGTAATTACAATAATATTGCTTCACGTATACAAGTTGAAACAAAATAATCGCAAAAGTAATTGACCGTGCCCGCATGAGCAATACAAATTAAAACAATTCTATTAGCTTAAGTTGTTTATCATTATCAGCACAATGGCCAATGCAACTCTAATGTGTGGGATCAGTTATCTGCAAAATGATTCCTTGTAGACTAACCTGGTCCCGGAGGAGGCCTCTTATCATTGTTAGGCGGAGGTCCCCTGTTGTTAGGCCTGTTGTCGTTCTGGTTAAAGCGGCCTCTGTCGCCAGGCGGGCCCCCCTGTGGTCCACGACCGGGGGGGCCACCGGGCGGGCGGTCGGGCCTAGCGCCGCCGCCGCGACCCCCGCGGAAGCTGTTGTCGCGGTCGCGGCCACCGCCGTAGTCGTTGCTGTGAGGAAAAAATTATTTAGTCAGGCTAGTTTCAGAGCAGTGCGGATTTATCTGCGGACACTTGTGGCGTTATAACATCATTTTACAGTGACGCAGATTGTTCTGTACGGAACACGCTCCGCGTGAACTCCGCACAAGCCCGTGCGTTCATTGTAGGTGTTAATTGTCTTCCGTAAATATCCGTACTAAATTAAATACTCGATTCAGAGCACTGCGGATTCTACGCATGTGGATGGGATGCAGGCGGACAGTCCGTACGGACTGTACGCATAGCTGTGAAACCAGCCTCATTAATACAAGTATCATATTCGTAATAAGCGACACGGCTGTTCATAACAGTTGCAGCGCCAATCAGAGCTTTAAATCGCAAAGATAATAGGGGCGCCGCCACTGCGCCCGTCACCCAGAGACATAAAAATGGCAAATCCCGTGTGCCTGTAGTCACACCAGCACCCCTACCCTTCTAAAGCGGAACGCAGTACTGTTCACATTATGCTTGGTGACAGAAATAGGTATGGTGGCAGTGTTTCCCTGGATGGACTCTTTCACAAAGAGCTCTACTACTACTAAACTAACTATTATAGTACTTCATCATTAGCGAGAGGTGTCGAGAAGCAACCGTTCGCCCACCACGCTACCATCGCCCATAATAATATGGTATATATAGTGATTTGTCTCTCCTACAATAGATATCTCCTAATATAACGTAGCGTAAATGTATGGGTGTCGCCGCTGGAGCAGCTGCAATAGTGTCCAGTATATACGGCGACCACAGTACTTACGATATCTATTTTATTTAAACATGTTTTGAAATTAATACATTTCCGTTATGAAATATATTTCGTGTCCTGAAAAATTGTCTAAAAATTGTATGGCAAAAAAAGAGACGTCAGCGCCATCTATTGATTAACGACGTCCATCTTCTTGGACATACAAAGTAAAATGTAGATAGAGATATATCTTACATATAAATATATCTCATACAGTTTACATGTTTAAGATTACACTTATGGTTCAGCGTGTTGCGCCAGTAACTGGCATACAAATGTTAATAGCAAATATTATACATTGTTCGCATTTATTACATATAGTCATATTACTTATACATATAATTAAAATCATATCGTATTATCTTATAAAATTAAATTTTGTTCATTAAATAATATAATTAGAGAAAAATTGTGATTTATTAATAAAAAAAAAGAAGAACGCACGTCAAAGCAATAAATATGTAGAGTGTCGCAGGTTTCAAAATGTAAATGTCAAAAAGTCATTTACATTACAAAAACAATTTGTCACAAGCTTAGAGGATGGAAAAAAAATAAAAGAAAGGAGCTGCCCTAACTACAGAATCAACGTGCATATAAGCAAAATTTGAAAGTTACAAATGGCGGGTTTGTTTAGTGTTGTACATAATCTATCGTATATTTTTTTTAACGCACACACTCAACATTGCCCTACCTATACCTACTTTACTGGTATATAACATTACATAGTATTAATTGTACTTACTAAATAAAATATAAAAATTATTTTAAGAGGTACGCCTTTAACCTACATTTTAGTATATATAACGTCTTTTAACTAACTGTCAAATACAATTCTATTCAGGTTTCTGCGGGTTAGTATTCCCGTTAATTCCCGGGCTTTCTTAAGCAAATGAATCTATCAAGCCAATTTAACACAGAAATAATGGAAGTGGTTGTAAAAATCAATTATCAGAAATCAACAATTATCATGTACTAGCTTTTCCCCACGACTTCGTCATATATATTTCGACGAAATATTCAAGTATGAAGCAAATCGCACCACGCGTTAAAATTACCATACAAACTTTACTACCCCATTTCGCCGCATTTTTGAAAAACTGTCATGCCATTTTTTTACCATTTTTATTGTAAAATATTGATGCAAAGTTTCGTCTTTGTAATTTCAAGGAATATTATTTTTCATGCAAACGTTAAAATAGTCATTTTTAATCATTGACTTACAAATAAATGGACGACGGGTCTAATACAAAAACCACGAAAAAAATGTCCCAAGTCAACCTATTCGAAATTTAAATTGTAATGTCTTCGCAGTATCGCGCTGTCAGTAGAACAAAATGAAGACTAAAGCGGAGTGTCGCGCTCTGTATACGATTTTAGCGCCTTAGAAGTGCGGACACTTTTTAGCGCGGACCCGACGTCCATATAATTGTAAGTCAATGTTTTTAATAGTTAGAGTTGTCATTGGGAAAAATCAGAAACGAGTGGATAATTTTGTTTTCAGGAATAACTAATAAATGAGTCTTTTTTAATCTAAATTGAACATAAATTACCAATAAACCTAATGATGGAATAGCATTGTCATGTAATCTAGTTACATTCAAAGTTCTGTTAAAATTTGACTCTTCAAAATTAAGCGAACTAATAAAGATGGTCTTTGATCCAACGTTTATATTCGGCAGTCCTATGATTTCCAACCATTCTCCCTTCCTTTTTTCATTTGTAGGAAAATTTGAAATAATAAAAATAATAATAATCAAACAATAAAAACCTCGTAGGGAATTGTTTTAATAACAGAATATCGATATTATGTATGCTTACAAGATCAACACTATCTCAAAATAATCGTTAACAACAATCATCAAAATATACAAACAAACAGGCAATCTAAAGTGACAAAAGCAAAATTTGGCAAGATTTATAAATAAACTACTTAAATAAGTCTAATTACATGAAATATTTGGGCTATTGTGTGATTTATAGACAAAAAATAACACATGCCTGTGCAATGTAACATTCGATTGATTTGCACTTTTTCTAAAGCCAAATCCCTTAATGCTGCAGCGTAGCATTTTTAGTAATACCTAATTGTTCTCACTGTCAATATTTTTGTCTAATTTAATTATAAAACACGCGAATAATTCAATAATACATTTGGAAAAACATTTGTTTTGACATTTGATGTACTTCCCATTGACAACGGTACCATGTACCTCATGTACTGCGAAATGGACACGGTTGGCATTTAAGATGACTTTACGTATTTTGGATTCCCATGTTTGACACAGACCAATGTAATGCTATCTCTTTTGGCTTAAGACGGCACGTAATAGTTAAACAAAGACAATAACATGTTTATGTTTTCGACGTCGAAATGCATCATATACATACAACGTCTGATTTATATATGTCACCGTAACATGTCCTTTAGTTTCCATAGTCTAAGGTCACAAGCCATTCAAATAGTATTTTCTTAAATCTAGACGTAGGTAACATTTTTATATCGTCAGGTAATGCATTATATAATTTTACGCACATGTTATAGCAATTCCTTTGAAAACATGTAGTAGTGTGTATATGTCGGGCCAAACGATAGGGATATCGAATTAAAAAAGGAACATTTTTAAAAGTAAATAAATAACTATGTTTTTTGGAATACATACACGTAGTGATTAGATCGTGGCTTGGGCTGTAGTTTCGATGCGGGCCCAATACGGATTGCGAACTTCACATGCATCATGAAAATGCTTTGCAGGTATGTGCAGGTTTCCTCACAATGTTTTCATTCACCGAAAAGCTGGTAAACTAGACTTTAAATTTTGCACATAAATTCCGAAAAATTCAGAGATGTAATTCATGATTTGAACCCACGAACTTCTTGTTTAGAGGCCGTAGGTCAAACCATAAGGCTACCGTATCGTACCTAGGTATATCTGGCGTGCCAAATAGACGAATCATATGCCAGCCCAATGTTGTCATGTAATTACTTTTAACCCTGGAAAGAGCGGAGTTTCATCCCTTGTCATCCGAACAAACTTTCAATACTCATTAGTTAAAAATAAGTTAAAAAATGAACTATTTCAGTTTAAGCCACTATTTCTGAAAACACACACATTATCTTTCCCCTTTCCGTCTGGTTTCCTCTACTATACATATGTATGTCTATATTGTAGTTTATGGTTAGGGCTAGAATGCTACTTGCAAACCTAGGTTTGTTTGTGATAGGTTACAGCTTATTCTTACCACTTTATTCTTTATTTATTATATTATAGTTACAGCCGCTAACTATAATAAATTAGTTGTTCTTAAGTGCAACGATGTCTGATTGCTTGCATCCAGTCGCCTTAGACGTTTTGTTCGCTAAAAGAAAGAGTACAATCACGAGGTAACTTCACATTACGTATATAAAGTAAAAACAAAACTCACCGTCCGCCGCCGCCACCACCGCCGCCGCCACCACCACCGCCGCCGCCGCCGCCGCCGCCGCCACCGCCTCCGCCCCAGCGGTCCCCCCCAAATCTCCCCGGAGGTCCCGTATTGCGGTCGCGACCCCAACGAGTGCCACCCCCACCGCCACGCCCACCGGCAGGACCCCAACGCCCGCTGCCTCCACCTCCACCGCCGCCACCGCCACCGCCACCGCCACCGCCCCAGCGATCCTCTGGCAAAAAACGAACGAAAAATACATCGAGATGTTTTACATTTAGTGTGTGCTGATGCACCCGGTACACTAGATTTCTCTTTTAATCTACTGCCTCTGTTGTATAAAACCTAATAACATTTCTGGACAATTTAATTTTCATTACGCAACCAATCTCTTCAAGAGCTTACCAATTAGTAAAATTTATTGTGAATAATCACCACCAACCAGACTTTAGGTGACCCGGTGTGGGCGCTGGCAGTCCAACCCAACTTGACTTTCAGTGGGTAGAGTCTGTCGTTTGCGGGGGTCCAAAAACGGAGATCTATTGGAGTTTATTGAACCAATAACCTATACGAAGGCGACACACGACAATGATATTATGTATTACAGAGGTGCTTTGATCAAAACGGGGGCAGAGTCGGTAGCACTTTTGGAACTCTATTTTAAGACCTAAGAGTTACGTTGCATTATTGCGTAACGAGAAATATAAGTTTTGGTGATTCGAACCAAACTTGCATCAAATCACCATTATACAGGCCGTTCCACGGCTATGGAACACGAAAGGAAAATACTTAACATAATAGATAGGATATTTTGCCTATTGATATTGCTTTTTTTATAGTACTAAATGACGGGATAAACTAGTGCGCCTGATGGAAGCAACATGCCTGTCCTTTACATTTGCAATGCATCAATTCGAAAGATCTGAGGGGCACTGTCACCCTGAGACATAAGTTGACAAGTCCCGTGTGCCAGTAATTTCACCAGCAGTGTACCCTTCAAAACCGGAACCCAATGAGGAGCTCAACTGCTACTAAATTGTACATTTTAACGGTGTTCGTTTAAATTAAGATACTATGATACTTATAAAGGATTAATCCGTATGACTGACCCTTTCGATTGGTATCATAATAATAAAACAGGTGTTTTTGTCTACATTAGATCGGTTCGATTCCTCGTTGAGGCAAGCAACTTCTTAAAAGTCTTTGAATGCACTATTACTTTTAAAAATAATGTCTCCATGAAACAAAATATCCTATATATATACAATATTTACTTTCCCTCCGTGTCCGATAACCGTAAGACGCCCGTTATAGTTTTTATCGTTGAACCCATGGTTAGCGCTCTGGAATGATGACGTCCCGGGTTCGGTTTCGGGTGGATGGTTTTTTTTTTGTTCTAGGTAATATTCTAGTGCGAGTTTATTTTGTTGCTCTAGTACTTGTAATACAGGGAATTTCCTGCTTTAAGGGCATGTAATTGGTGTAAATTTGCTATTGTCTATCTAGCCGTTTTGCCCAGGTGATGTTTTTCAAGCCAGGATAGTAGGTACTAGTAAGATAATATTGGCTAATTAATCACCTCTACAATAGCAGATTTTTTCAGAGAAATAAATTAGCATGGAAAAATGTATTCTCACTTTTCTCAATCGATACGTCCGACTCCGAATCGCCTCCGACTCCGCGAGGGTCGTTATCAGGCTTCTGGTTCTTCCGCTTTTGATAAAACCATCTCCGTACCATCCCTACATCATCACCTGTAATATTTCACGCCTTTTGTGAGCTTAGTCAATGAATTTTACAAAGTTAACTAATATTTCTAATGGGTGATTTTCTATCAATTTCTGCGGGCAGCGGCTTCTCTCAGTGTGTATATTTACTACAAGCGCCAATTGGTCTGCCAAGCGTCCCTATTACTAAATAAAAACTATTATTATAATAAAAATATTATATTTCAAAATGATTCTAATGCAATTTCCTAAATGACTCTGGACTGGTGGTGTTAGTGGTAGCGTTACAAATTAACGGTCATGTCGTCCAACACAAATATATTTTTTTAAATTTCGTAACATTACGAAGGATCCGGTCAATGAGATTCAAGTACTTTGCGAGTTCAAAATTTAGGTCAGACGCGATAATTGTACAAACCTCTATCGCGTGAATATCCGTCGCGCGACCGCCGGTCGTCACGGCGCTTGCGGTCGTCGTCACGCGCCCGCTTGTGCGGCGGTTGTTCGCGCCCTTCGGACCGATCGCGCTTTTCTTTCTCACGAAGCACCCCAGCCGCTCTAGCTTCTTTGTGCAATCCTTCCAGGGCCTTCTTGCACTCCTCTTCGTTCAGCTCCGGGAAGACGACCTCGTCTATCCACGACCCCACCTCCGGCAGCGTGAAGTTCGCTGTTAATTGAATCGCGAGTTAGAGAAGGCAAAGATTGTCGGACACTGTGTCGCCCAGGGGTAGGTCTTACGGCTGAGGGAGGCTACCAACCTTTCATGTCCATAACAGCTCCGTCAGGGACTTCCTTGCCGTCCGCCTCCTCGCGTTTCTTCTGCCGCTCGAGGTAAGTTTCCTCGTCAGTGACTACGACCACCGCGACTCGCCGGTAGCCGTCGAATTCCCTCAACTTGCGCCTCTGGGCCGACGGGTACACATTCGTCTGTACGAACGACGCGATATCGAAACCGCGGATTTAGAGGTATACCGTTGCCGCAGACGACGCATAGCCGGGCAGGAACGTATGATGTGGAGCAAAACATTCGCATTTTAATTCGGTTCCGATTCCAACGCCGTTATTATAGTGGCAGTCCACCTAGAACAAGCTCAATAGAGATCCCACTCTGTTTATTGGTCGGTACGTTTGGCAAGTTATTCTAGACTAGTATACCGCTTACTTACCGTCACTAGAAAAAGGCAAATACATAGCAGTCATATAGCGCTTATATTAACTTATAATGTACGACGTACCTTGCGGACGATCCTGGGATACTGTGGCTAGTTTACACGAGAATATGATATACCGCGAATGTGCATACTGTGACGTTGGACGAATGCGAATGCCAAAGAGTTGCTTTACATCCGAAACCGATCTCGATTGTTCCTGTACAAGTGCTGCCAAAGAATGTAGAGTTAGTTACAAATCAATGGGGGTCTCACCTGATCGAGAATGAAATTCCTCCTGCGTCCTTTGGCGATTTCCAATAACTTAAGCACGCATTTGGCGCACTTGGAGACCATAGCGTCCCAGCGGCCCTCGTACGTGCTTCGGAACGGTTTACAGTCCACCTGTTCATTTTACAAATATACAAAAACTGCGCTACTCTGGCGCTAGAACAACTTACAGCTAACTTAGATTATAGAGAAATAGGCTAATTGATACCAGGGACTCCTTTTGGTGGCCGGGACTGTCGGTCCTCTTCTCCGTTCCACTGGTATCATAAAATGTCGGTATGAAAAATGTTGTGATAATTTTTAGCTAGCGTCTATGACGCAGTTTTCTATTATATAAAGTTGACCCCTGTTGGCATAACAGACGTTTTAATTAGTATCAGTGTATTGTCGTTTATTCGCTTTTGTCAAACCTTAACTACCCTGGAAGAAATATTTTGATTAACATTTTGTATAGTGTTGTGTAGTTGTCGTTTATACTTATTAATGTAAAATATATATTTTTCGTAGTTAACCTTTGAAATATAGCGGTGTTAGATTTCCTTTACTTATAAAGTAATGGATTTCCTTTTCATGTACATTTAATGGTTTCTTAGACTAGTTGCAATACTTACCAATTGTTATTTCCATTTTAACTGACGTTATAGGCCTTACCTTGCCATTTGTTTTAAAATTATGACATTCATCCTCACCAAAATACATTTATCACTCATTTGAATAGACTAGTGTTGCATTGCAGCAGTGAAACATCAATGTTGTCGATATAATTTGAAGTTATAATCTTATCTTATCGATAAAACGTTGCGTATACCTATTGTTAGTCTATGTTATAAAACGATGGTTTTCGATATCAACACTAATTTACATACCAAAATAAGAGTTGTGTCACTTAAGTATAAAAAATGTGACAATTTTTTTCGGTGTTAATTTAAAACATAATATGGATATGCATACATAAATTTCCATACTTACGCCGTTATATATAGTTTACTTACCAATTATTAATTCGACTATTCATTTATAAATCCAAACTCCTTTAGTAATGTAGTTATACGTTTTCATGATTCGTGTCCTCATCTATCATTATTGTAGACTTAATCCCCGGTATATTTAACTAGATGCACCTAGATTGAATTCCTAGTTTATCTAAACGTTGAACACGATGCAGAAATGTCAATATCGATGTGAAACACGAATAATACCATGCATAAAGTGTAAGAACTACACAATTCGGATGCCTTTGATATAAAAATATTAAAAAAGAAATATACAGTTGCCAAACTTATTTCGTATAGAAAACCCTTTTGTGTGTCAATAAAAACTTTGTGTTATATGAAGAAAACAAAAACAAAGCATGCGATAAAAACAATTCGAAACTAGTGTTAAATAATGTTTGAAAATCTAACGCCGCAATAATTCAAAGGAATTTAATCATTTTATAGATGATTAAGGTAACCATATCTGTCGTAGTTGTCAATTTCTCAGATCGCCCGCGTAACGAAAAAAAAAGACGAAAAACAGTCCTCTGACGGTGATGTCTTTCCGATGCAGTATTGCCGGTTAAACCAGTTTCTACTAAATATCTGTCATAATTTGTGTTCTACTCTCGGCAGATAATTAGGAGTCTTCGTTTAAACGGCAACACAAAGTCGAAAAAGAATATCAGTGCAGCCGGGTTACTTCGTCGGCAGGACCGTGTCGATATAATGCACAGTCACGTAGCAAAATTAAATTTCGGTTTTCTTAAGAAATATTGAACGAAATTGTTAAATAATTTGTCCATAAATAGCATTGACCTCCCAACAAATGGCCTAATCGGGTCTAATACAAAAACCACGAAAAAAATGTTCGAAGTTAACCTATACAAACGTAGTGACATGTAACGAAATATAAAAAACTAAAACATTTAATTTAAATTGTAAAGTCATACCAGTAGTGCCTAATTTTGCTTGCAACAATTTAAGGGCCCAAAAGCACCATATTCAGCTTCTACTGGAAATTTAACAAAATGCACCATATTTAGCTTCGACTGTAAATTATTTGAACACAAGAGTAATAGAGTAGCCTCTATCGTAAAACTATAATTAATTTTTATATATATTATTATGTTGAATTTCGTATAAATTCACTTAAAGAAACAATAAAGAGTTGGGCAGATACGTACATACACATATTACTGTAAATGTGAAAATAAGCGTGTACTATAAGAAATGTACCGACATTCCAGCTAAACATAAACTCAAATATCCGTAATTCCGAAAACCGATTTATAACAAAACCGTTGCGCTTTCGAGTAATTTTGATGCTTTTCACAAAGACAAAATTAGCTTTTGTTTTGTAATCTTCCTAAAAAAATACATTTGACATTGTGGAAATTCGAGCTAACGATATTTCGGGCAAATGTATTTTCTGACTTCTGATAGGTAATCCCAAGCTGTAAAGCGAGTACAACAATATTTTGTTAGTTATTGCTAACGTTTAATAAAAAATCATTTTAAAAATAAAATTAAAATCAAATATCTCTATAGTTTCTTTGTTCTAAATATTTCAATCGCTTGTGGTTCGAACAATTGAAAATGACCAAGTTTATGTAAGCTTCTTAAAATTGACGAATCCGGGTCCGGTCTCTTTTCATCTTTTGCGCATGCAACGTGTCGAAAAAGGACACTTAGCTATTTGATTATTTTGTGTGCTTTTGTAATTTATATTTACGAATCATTTATATATAAATTAAATACTATAAAACTGTACAAAATGACACTTTTAAATGAGAACTACGATAACACCATTATATTTGTTCAGTGAAAATACGATACAAAATCCTGTATTTACAGTTTACTGCAGTAATTTTTACAAGTTATTATTATTGGTACTGCATGATTGACAACCGTGCTGTCAGTCGAAAAAAACGAAGATTGTTCGATTGAACGAGCGCGTTTGACGCTCTGTATGCGATTTTAACGCCCTATAGGTGCGGACACTTTTTAGCGCGAACCCGACGTCCATTTATTGGTAGGTCAATGATAAATAGTTAATATTTATATATCATATTATATATCATAACGTTTAGAGAATTCCGATAAATATTTCGTAAATAAATGAAAATATTGATTTCGCCACGAACGCACGCATGTCTAGCCGTGAATGTGAGACGATCTTGCTGTGCAGTGTGTAGTGTGCAGTGTAGCAGTGTGGTGTGCGCGGTGCTGTACCTTCATCTTGTCGAAGAGCGCGCCGGTAGAGAGGATGTTGTACCGGCGCTCCGGGTGCTTGGCGGCGTGCGCGCGTGCCCAGTACGTCTTGCCCGAGCCCGGCATGCCCACCATCAGGATCACCTGCGCACGACACTCCTTTAAGACGCTGAATACCGTCGAATACGCTTCACTTTAAAGCGTTTTAGGTACATCTGTTCAACTTGTGGCAGTGGAAAAAAAATAATTTTATTCTTCATCATGTTATCTACAACGCTGTTGTATTTTCCAACACACGATTTTACAATATTTTCTAGGTAAAAAAAATTCAAAGTTACCTTTTATTCTACGCTTTCAACGCAAATATATCCGTAATATACAAAATAAAATTCAAAAAATTTTTGATGAATAAGGTCTTAATCAATAATGTTAAAACCGTGGTTGTTTTATTTTTCCATTTTGAACCTAAGGGTTGTTTTATTTTTCCATTTTGAACCTATTTGTATGAAAAGTGACAGTCGCGCCGCCGCCGCGCTGCTGCAGCAGCGATGCAGCCCGGCTAACAACGGCTAATTTGAACGCGCCTATGTTGGAAATAACCTTTTTTTTGAAACGTGCGCAAACTATTGGTAGTTTCTTCTCTTTTACGCATACGAAGGTCGGCAGTGATAGCTGACACACGTTGCTGGATGGACTCCTGCTCGATGGACTTATGTCGCCCGCACTGCCCCTAGCTAGCTAATTCATTTCATAAATTGTAATATAGTAGGCGTGGCTTAAAACATCGTTCGCTCAAGGTCATCGACGCTTCTCACCGTCTTAACTTCGAAACGGTTTACAAAAATACCAACTATTTTCCGTCTTTCAAACATCGAAATCGACCCTTTTATTATAATATCAATTTTACCAGCACCCTTACCCTCCCAAACCGGAACACCGTAATGCTGACTTTACTTCTTAGCGGCAAAAATGGGTAAGGTGGCAGTACTTCCCTGGACGAACTCTTTCACAAGGAGCTCTACTGCTATTGACCTGATCCTGAATCCTGATTAGCTGATCACTAGCATTAGAAAAATGTTTAAGGGCTAAGTACTTTTGGTTTAATGCGTCACACCTTGTTCGATACAAGAAAATGTATATATCATTTTGGTACCCTAGTAAAGGAACACATTTGAGACATTCATATTGATATTCCAGTGACAAATCAGTTTTGAATGTGGACTTCCTGACATTTCATTGTACGTAATATAATGGCGCACGACTATTTCCTCTGTGCTTACGCACAAACATGGCATGTTCACTCTTAAAACATGGCTCCATAAATTATCTACATATGCACTATTTTCTAATCAATGATTATATTATCGTAATTATATCAGTTTTCGTCGAGTCACCGCCGCGGAATCTCATGATTAAGGACCACGGGACGGTTTGAAACGTGTCAAACAAAAATTCGACTTAGTTACGTGAGTAATCCGTTAGTTTAGTTAATATGTCTGAGTCTCACAATTGTTTTTTATTTAAAATCAATGATTGCATAAAAATATTAAAGAAATATAAACGTTGTATACATTCAAAACTTAAAACTAAGTAACCGACATCTGACGACCTATCTATTCTTTCAGAGCTATTGTCAAAAGCACTGTGTCGTTACGATACAGGTGACTATACATTTTTTTCTAAACGTTACATATCATTACAATTACATTTTCGAAAATTAAATGGTTAGGTCTTTGCACAAAGAAATATTTTTTTCGAAACATATTGCTTGGGTAACCCACACTCTACGCTCGACATTCGTCATTTCATTCGATATACGGGCCGACGGCAACGCGCGGAGAGGCATATCTTTCATTACCTTCCTCTGTCGGTTGCGCAGAGCTTATGCGTTACGCATGTGTTATTATGAACGCGCTAACTCTCACTTCCCTGTAATAAACCTCACCTCACATTCTGCGAGGGAATTGGGCCTTCTGGGCCCGTCAACGAGGTCGGCCTCTGCGATCAAATGATAGCCCGGAACCAAACACGCTTCCGTGCCGTCGAGTTCTTCTTCGACAGTGTACCTGGACATACAACATTTTAAGTTCTTAGGTTTTTACGAATGTTACACATAGGATATATATTTCTATTCTATATTTCAAATAAATCCAGAAAAATAGTTTAATTTCCTATAGAACATTTTATTGGATCAAAATAACGGTATTTCACCAGCTCAATCCATGCATAAATAATAATATAATACAGCTTGAGACTTCTAGGACAAACAGCTTTTTAGTGTCATATACATTTCCATACTAACATGCTTTTGTCCAAATGGATGTAGGAAGAAACTGCAGACCTTCAAGCCGCAGGCAATGGCACGCCTATCTTCTTAGGGTCACGATTCGGTGGTTGTTAAACAGTGTTCAAACAAAGCCGCATCGAAACATTTTAGTCCTTTTTCAAATTGCACAGCAGCGGCGTGACAAATAATATGTGGGCGTGTGTAAAAAGCTGCCAGGCCATAAAACATGGCACCTCTCAACAACATAATGCTCACCTGATGACAAACTTGATCCTCTTGTCCAGAACGTGTCCTTTGAGGACTTGTTCTTCAGTCACTTCGGGGATCTTTACATCTGCAAATCAATCAATAACATCTATGGTTTAAAATTTGCAAATTACGATAATTTTACACGCATGATGAAATAACAAGAGGACTGCTAATTGTGGTATAAGACAGCATAGTCGAGTATCTAGTACCTATTGGTACACCAGATGTCGCGACGAGTACCAAATAGCTATTTTTGTAACTAATTAGTTTTACATTGACGTTTCCATTGATAACAAACAAATCAACTAGATGGCGCTTATTGCACTGATTTTTATGGACACTGCCGGCTAATCTTTAAATTGTTTAGAATTGGCGCCATCTACCCATACTAGCAAGCGTTAATTTATAAATTAGTTTGTAACACACAATGCTATCTATTGACACGCATTTTTGTCAAAGTTCATAAATTTTGGGTCATGGTGAATATTTGAATAATATTACAAAGAAAAAGCTGACTGACTACTTATATTACATGTTAAGGAGGAAATTTAAATAATATAAACTACTTCCAGGCTATCAATAAGCGCCATCTAGACAGAACTCAAAGCTTGGAGGGGCCAGGACTTACCTCCTCGTGAAGACCCTTTGCACAGCCAGCGTTGAGTTTTAGTGTCAGTTTTGTTTAGGCTCACAACAATGTCTACACCATTCTAAAGTCAATGGTCTACACTTTTTGAATTGCGAATATGATTTTAAGCAGGTTTTAATAGTATCGAAACAGTTTTTGAGGTAGCGGGGAGCGGGTGAGAGGTAGGATAGTGTTGCCAGAATGTAAATGAATGCGTTTGAGTTATCATGTGTGCGATGAAAAAATACTTAAAAATAAATGTTAATATTTAATAAATATAATAAATAAATATAGAGAGAACAGAAAAGATGCACAATGGCGCAGCCAACTCCTGGGGGCCTAGAGGTTTCCTGTACCTTTTAAACTTAAATAGAACTAAATACTAGTTACGATCTGTAATATGGAGCTTAGCAGTCCTCTTGAGTTGTAAGTCCATGCTATTACTGTGCTTTGGAAAATCTTCGATTACTTTACCAGTTGCTCCATTAAAATATTAACAATGTGACAACAAACATACAAGTTAAATACTCTATTATCATACCTGAACCTGGCTCGCCTTTAACGTCAGCGTTTCCCTTGGACTCGGGCTCTTCAGGCTTCTCTGTGGAGTCGGTGTCCATTACTTCAGTTTTCACTTCGGCAGGAGGTTGTTTGTCACCATTTTCCTGAATATTTTAAGAATATCGTAAGTACTGTGATCGCCGTAGACACTGTACACCACTGCAGCAGCGCCAGGAGTGAAATACATACATTTACGTTACGTTATATTAGTATCTATCTACTGTAGGAGAGATAAATTACTATATGTATTATATTATTATGGTTATGTTATAACGGTAGCACAGATGGTAGCGCTCTCCGGTTGCTTCTCGACACCTCTCACTAATGATGAAGTACTAAAATAGTTGTACGTGAGTTTATTTAACTTGGATAGTTAAAGTAACCATAAGACTTATTTTAAACCAAGAATCCGAACAGTTGTCATTTCGCAATAATAGGATTTTTGCATGATTAGAGTGGCATAAAACGGCATGGGTGCCTTAATCAACTCAGATCGCGTGATCGGATGCAACAAAAAAAAACATTATAAATAAAACTGATATCACGATCAGAGTGTACACATTGAAGGTCATCAGTTTCTATTACCAACCGATCGCGGGATCAGACCAAAGGCGCGGACAAATCTTAGTAAACCATAAAAATGTATAATATGTAGTTATTATTACATAATATGTACTTATTATTACTATAATTTATATATTTATTGATGAGTAGTGTATTTATTTAAAACGCTTTCATTACAAGATATTCTTTGGCTGCACCCCCGTTTTCAACTCTTAAATTTCTATCCTAAGGTTGTCTGGAAGAAGTTGCTACTTAGAAAGCAACCCGCCTGTTGTACATTGGTTTACTCTGCGATACTTATATTACAGTTCTGTGTTGTCATTGTAATTTTCAATGTGCAGTAAAGAATATTTCATTCATTGAAAAAATAACTAAAATGAAATTACCGAAGCCTAACATACACAGTACGTCGTCATAGTTATCATATAAATAAAACCGACCTGCGGCTCATCCTTCTTCTCACTGTCGCTATCTGCTTCCTTGTCTTTCTCTTGATTATCTTCTTTTTCCTTCTCTTCTTCTGGCTCCTCGCCACGTTCGCGTCTTTCTGCAGCTTCTTTCTCTTTTCTTTCGCGCTCTATTCTTTCTCGCTCCTGCAAAAGCACAGTATCGTGAGACAATTATTCACCAAAGCAAGTACTTGTTTAAACAAGCTTCCCCTTCTTATAACAACTTCTTCGTTTGGTGAAAATAACTAAAACATATTGATTATTTAAATACATCACGTATTTATCTGCTTTAGTGGTTCTAAGTATATTTTTACAAATACAGTTTTTACTTTTCATACACAATACCTTATTTCATACCATAATGTTACAAGGTGGTAGATGTAATGGTACAGCAAAAAACTAAGGGTCGTATTCCAGAACTCTACTCAATGCTCAAGTCAGGATTTGAGCAGACTTGAGTATGATTTCAAGCACTGGAAATACGACCCTAATGGCAAGGACTTGAGTATGATTTCTAGTGATTTGAAACATACTCAAACTTGACTTGAGCATTAAGTAAAGTTCTAGAATACGACCCTAAATCTGAATGATTCAAAATAATTGTAACCTTATTCTATTTACCTAAGCTTCAAGATTAATACGTGTGTGCATACTGCGAATTGAGTGTTTGAAAATAAAACATAATAATTATTGATATTAATGATAATATACTTTATGACATATACATATCCATATTATTGTGTTTTAAATATTTATATATTTGATTGGACATATTACATAAGTATTTTAATTTTTGGCCATTTAATGTGTTTTACTAATTGTGCTTCTATTAATTTTGTGACACTCATTTCTGTTTTTATTATTTTCGTATTAATAGTTTCAAAAGACTGGGGGTGTGTTAGCCTGCACAGCACCTAACCGCTTAATTTGAAAACAAGTCTACATGATTAACACTGAAATGTATTTCCAAAAACCAATTCGTAACTTCCAAACTTGAATCTGGGAAGGTTTTCTAAGTGGTTGATATTAGATTGAATTTAAGACTGATTTTAAAATGAAGGTCAGGCTCCGGAATCTCTACATTGATTTTACGTATTTAATTGGCAAATACTTGTTCTTGTAGCGGCCGTCCCGTCGCTGTACTATTGGCGAAACAATATTCAACGAGGTCGCTAAAGATGACGTTGCTACAAATTCTATATATGTAGATACAGGTCCCCTTTAAGGTCAAACATAGCCGTGAAAATTAGTATGGTGACAGCACACTGTTATGTTAAGGGTGCTGGAGAAATTACAGGCACATGGGACTTGTCAACTTTTGTATCAGGGTGACAGACGCAATGGCAGTGCCCCTCAGATCTTTGCGATTTAAAGCTTTGTTAGCACTGCAACTGACAAGCCCATAGGAGCAGACCAGTCACTTGGCTCATAAAAAAACCTGTACACTGTACTACCGCTAGAGAATACACGTATTTGTAATTTCATTTGCGATCTCATGCACTACAATAACGCACAAGAGTAAATACGAATTATTGTTTTACCTGCTTGCAACTTCATTATGTAACAATACACAATAAACATTTTGCGCAATGCAGGAAATTTGAGGTCAAAGGCTGCGATTTATGAACCGCATTAAAAATAATCACGAAATCCTAGTTCCGTTCAGCGTTAGCAAGCGTAAAATGCATATATAGTATAGTGTCGCGTTGTACAGTAAACAGCACTTCAAGCTTGACACTTTGTACTTTGGACCGTACTTATCGTAACCGGCATAAAATTGGATTTTAATCTTAAGTGTCAAGCTTGACGTGCTCTTGACCCTGTGTACTACCATTTAAAAACGGAAATAACGTTTGAACACAAAATGTTTATTGTGTTTAAACCATTGACCTACTAACAAAAGGACGTCGGGTTACATCGGGGACATAGGGCGTTTAAATCGCACACAGAGCGTCAATCGCGCAGCAGTCTTCGTTTATTCGACTGTCAGCGCGGTTGTCAATTATGCAGTATATAATAATAATATGTAAAAATTACTGCAGTAAAGTGTATAAACAGGATTTTGTATCATATTTTCACTAAACAAATATGTTGTGTTATCATAGTTATCATTTAAAAGTGTTATTTTGTACAGTTATATAGTATTTAATTTATATATAAATTAATCGTAAATAGAAATTACAAAAGCAAACAAAATAATTAAAACGCTAACTGTCCTTTTTCTACACATTGCATGCACAAAAGATGGAAAGAGACACATTACGTCAATTTCAAGAAGCTTATATAAACTTCTTGGTCATTTTCAATTGTTCGGACCATGAGCGATTGAAATATTTGGAACAAAGAAACTATAGAGTCGTGTTGATTTTGATCTTATTTTTAAAATGACTTTTTATTAAACTTTAGCAATAACTAACAAAATATTGTTACGGCCTGTCATCTAATACTCACACCTATGTCAGTGACGTACATGCTTGTAAGAGGTGGTTGGACCATTGTGTGGTGAGTGAGTCGGCTTTACATACTGTTTTAGATATTAACGTCCTATATGACATTAGCTGGTCGGACCACTATCCATTGCAGGTAGTATGTGATTTAGGTTTAGTTAGAAATAAGATATTAGCCAGCAAAGATCAATGTAACAATAAAATAATTTGGGGTGTACGAAATCTAGAGGAAATTAATAAATACTATGAATGCTGTAATAATAAACTGAAGCTCGTACACTGTCCAGATGAATTTTACGAATGTGCCGATAAAATGTGTAATAATGTGAGTCATCGGCGTGTATTGGACAAGTTTTATAATAAAATTGTTACAATTCTTAGTCAGTCATCAGTGACTACTTGTACACGTAGGGTTAAGCATAATGTAAAGAATAGGTGTATACTAGGTTGGAATAAGCATGTGGCCGAGGCGCACCGACAAGCTAGGTTGGATTTTCAGATGTATGTCTTGTATGGAAAGCCTAGTTGCGGGCTCGTATACGATAGAATGTGTCTTAGTCGTAAAATATTCAAATCGAGACTAAAGTTTTGTCAACAACATCAAGAACAGATTCGGCTGGATTTACTGGCAGCCCAGCATTCAGCCAAAAAATTTAATAAATTTTGGAAGAGTACGAAACAGCTGAATGGTAAGGCAACTATACCTGTCAGTGTGGATGATACAAGTGACCCAAGGGAAATTGCTAATATTTTCAAACAACATTTCAAAGTAGAATCTCCATTAATTTCAATGAGTTCACTTTCGTTTAGTAAAGACTGTCATGTCGATCAACCCATATCAATTACTAGTGAAGACGTAAGACAGGCCATTAATAATATGAAAAGAGGCAAGTCTCCAGGATTTGACAGTCTCAGCATAGAACATTTGAAATATGCAGGTCCTCATATAGATAGACTGTTATCCTTTTTCTATACTTTGTGTGTAAGGCACTCATACCTACCGTCGGAGCTGATGAAAACAGTGGTAGTGCCATTAGTAAAAAATGCCACGGGAGATATATCTGACAAATCCAACTACAGGCCGATCTCACTAGCTACAATAACAGCAAAAGTCTTGGACCGAATTCTTGATATGCATCTTAGTAAGAGTCTACAAGTACATGATGCTCAGTTTGGTTTTCGTGAAGGCTTATCAACCGAATGTGCTATTTTGACCGTCAAACACACCGTTGATTATTATGTAAAGAGGAAAACCCCCATATATGCATGTTTCTTAGATCTATCAAAAGCTTTTGACCTAGTCTCATATGATAAACTTTGGTCAAAGTTAAGCTCAGTAGGGGTTTCTCCGGAAGTCATAAAACTTTTTCAGTTTTGGTACAGTAATCAGAAAAACACTATAAAATGGGCAAATTTTCATTCTGATGAATACATATTAAATTGTGGTGTAAGACAAGGAGGATTGACCTCGCCGAGGCTATTTAATGTATATGTGAACAGTCTAATTGAGGAGCTGAGCAGCATGCAGGTCGGATGCCGAATAGATGGCGTCACTGTCAATAACATAAGCTATGCTGACGACATGGTGCTGCTCAGCCCTTCAATTGGAGGTCTTAGGAAGCTTTTACGTGTATGTGAGGCTTATGCTGTGGAGCACGGTTTGAAGTACAACGTTACAAAAAGCGAGTTTATGATTTTTAAAGGAAAGAACAAAGGTCCTGTTCATGTACCACCGCTGTTGCTAAACGGAATTACTATTAGACGTGTTCCACGGTTTAAGTATCTGGGACACATTTTGACTGAAGAATTGATGGATGATGAGGATATCGAGAGAGAGCGCAGGGCGTTGTCGGTTCGTGGGAACATGCTGGCACATAGATTCACTCGTTGTACTGTCAGTGTTAAACTGACTCTTTTCAAAGCGTATTGTCAGAGTTTTTACACGTGTGGTCTATGGGCCAGGTTCACAAAGCGGGCCTACGACTCTCTGCGAGTCCAGTACAACAACGTTTTCAGAGTTCTATTGAGGCTTCCCCGATTCTGTAGTGCTTCGGGCATGTTTGCCGATGCACACATGGACGACTTCTATGCGATTATACGAAAGAAGACCGCGTCTATTGTGCAGCGGATTCGGGGAGGTGACAATGGAATTCTGAGGATGATAGCAGACAGGATGGACTCTGCTATCCTCAGCCGGTTTACATTGTTACATGTAAAATAGTCCCTTAGTGGTGTAGAATGTCAAATTATTTCACTAACATAGTTTTTAAGTATTCTTGTTGCTAACATTCTATGGATTGATTGGTCTGAAAATAAAGGATTTTTATTTTTATTTTATTTTTTATTATTTTTTATTGTTGTACTCGTTTTACGGCTAGAGATTACCTATCAGAAGTCAGAAATTACATTTCCCCAAAATAACGTTGGCTCGAATTTTCATAATGTAAAATATATGTATGTATGTGTATTTTTCTATGAATATTACAAAACAAAAGCTAATTTTGGCTTTGTGCGAAGCATCAAAATTACTTGAAATCGTAACGGTTTTATTATAAATCGGTTTTCGGAATTACGGATATTTGAGTTTACGTTTACTTGGAATATCGGTACATTTCTTATAGTACACGCTTATTTTCACATTTACAGTAACATGTGTATGTTCGTATCTGCCCAACTCTTTATTACTTCTCGAAGTGAATTTGTACAAAATTGGACATGATAATATACATAAAAAATAATTGATATTTACAATAAAGGCTGCTCCATTACTCTTGTGTTCAAATAATTTTCAGTCGAAGCTAAATATGGTGCATTTTGTTAAGCTTCCAGTAGAAGCTGAATATGGTGTTTTTGGGCCCTTTAAATTGTTGCAAGCTAAATTAGGCAGTACTGCAATGACGTTACAATTTCAATTAAATTTTTTTTTTATATTTCGTTACATGTCACTACGTTTGTATAGGTTAACTTCGGACATTTTTTTCGTGGTTTTTGTATTAAACCCGACGTCCATTTGTTGGTAGGTCTATGGTTTAAACGCGTTATTTCCAATTTTAAAAATTTACTTTAGCGTTGTCAACTTAAGTGTCAAGGTTTAAAAACAGGAAGAAATCCTATTGGCTCTTAATAATAATAATGTCTTTGATAACTATACAAACCACCTAGCACGAAAGTCTGCTACTTTTAAATAATTTCACTTGTTTGTTCGTCGGATGAGCATGACAAAATTTTGGGCGTTTAGTATTCTGCTAAAAGTTAAGAAGTAGCAGTAGTAGTAGAAGGCTTGCAGTGTGGAAGTCCGCGTGCTGTTGGCACGAGTGTCACGCCACTAAGCATTTCTACTGTATTTATTGTTCTCTGGGTGTACACTTTCTGGTATTTGTTTATCGGTTTCTTTCTTATTTTCTTCGAAGAGGTAATGTTATTTAATTGCATCTTAATTACATTCCGAATTACTTATACTATAGTATGTTACCTCTCTCTTTTTCCTCAATCGTTCCTCGCGTTCTTTCTTTTCTTTCTCCCGTCGTTCCCTTTCTTTCCGTTCGGCCTCTTCTTTCTGTTTCAGCAGTTCTTCTTCTCGTTTCCTTTTTTCTTCAAGAACTTGCTCCACAGGAATCTCTAACCGCTTGCGTATTATTTTTGTACGTGTTAACATGTTGTACCTGGAACAATTAATATTTTTAAGTAATGACTACCAAGTTCATTTAGCGGTGTTGCGGTATTGACTTATAGCATTAATGTTCTTGTTGCCAGTAATACACGAAAATTCCTTAAAATTCAGCAACATCACGCTGTTACCAGTCTCAAAACTTACCAGCGTATGTTTATTAAATCGATACCTCAAATGAACACTAAGCCAAGTATATTTTTTTACCTATTCTGTTTTTATTTCTTTTATTCGCAAAATTCATATATTTTTTGTTATTTTTCAAATTTTTTGTATTCCTTTATTTTTCACAAAATTCGGGGAGCATAATATTAGTAAATAAATATGGCTGTGTACAAAAATAACAGAAAATGACCAAAAAATAAAGTTGGCACAGTGTAATTGGAGGTATTGAAATATTTCAACGTTTGCACTGTGGGCGTCAGATGTGAAAGTCCCAGGTTCAACTACTGGAACTACTGGAAGTATTATTGAGATATTTTGTGAAATAACTCCACTAGTTTTTATTATGATTATTATTACAAAGATCGAACATATTGAAAATGTGTTGCGGATAGAAAGCCGTGAAGAAGGTTCTGAAATCTCTCACTAGACGTCACTCGCGGCGCAAAATGCCGAAAGATCCAGTACAAAGATATTTAACGAAAACACAAAGGAGGATTTCGACAACTCGTAACTTGACCCTTGTGCAGTATGGTCGTGGATTCAAGTACCATTGGGTCGAAGAACTTTTCCATTTGTTCGATCTTTGTATTGACTATTAAATCATAGCTGATGGATGCCCCATTCTACAATTTTAATAGAAAAAAGTCATTTACATAATTCTGAGTTAGAATTCGTCAAAATAGTAAATTACTTCAATTAGTGTTGTAAGGGTATATTGTTATAACTGTAAGCATAAGGTATCTATGGCTTGGTGCAAAAAGTGCGTAAGAAGTACTTAAGTAATATGGATATATGAAATAAACCTATAGTAGATGTTTGCTCGTTTCACATGTGTCCATAGGCTTAAATCTAATTCAAAGAACCACAAAAGCGAAAAGTAGCAACACGTAGAAGCATACGTCTTTCTTTTTCATTTTCTCCGTATATACTGGAAATATTCACATGGCAATTTAGAAATTAGTCTCCCTCGTGATCCTAGTAATGGGTAAACTAGTAAAAATTTTATGTATATTTTTTATACATATTGTTGTTTCGCTTGCGATCTCATGCATTACATAACGTACAAGAGTAAATACGAAACGTTTATATCTCTGCACGTGCAATTTGACATTTAATAAGTTAAATATCAAATAAAAGTGCCATTCCAGAGTGTAGAACAACGTTAACTTATGAGTAACTTATTTAACCCAAATGGTATGAAGTAAGAAAGAGTGAGCTGATTTCTGACAATTTTAGAGATATATTAATGGGTGGAATCAACTTCCTTTCTCGAGTGAAACCCAATAAAGCAAACTACCTAATATTTAAATTAATGAATGAACATCACCTGTCGTAGCCAAAGTTGACGCGGTAGCACATGTTCTTGGTAAGCACGTGCGGGAAAAGCGGCTTGCCGTTCAGCGCCGCCTTATCGAACTCGTAGGCCACGCCCAGCTCTGTGCCGTTCACCGTGTACGAGATCTTGCAAGGGGACGACTCCAGGTCCTGGGGGAAAGTTGGTGATTCGTGAACAACTCTACACGTAAGACTTTACGCACACGGCGTATTTTATACGGCGTAGACGCGCTGTAAACGCGTGTATCGCGCATATTGATAAGAGGTTTTAATTTTAATTTTGTTTGTTAATTTCAGTTAATTTTTGAAATGAAGCAACTACTACATGAAATTCTATATAAGCTTCTTGCTTGCAACGTGATGTTTGCGCGCGCGTGAATCGATTCACTACAGCGCGTCTGCGGCGCGTATATGCGCAGTAGACGCGCGCATGATACGCGCTTCGTTCGTGAAACGCGCGTTAACATATTGAGATTTACAGTGGTTAATATCGCAAATACCTTTCCATGTGTAACAATAGCGAAAACCTAAGAATTCTATAATCTCAGGCAGCAATAATAATAATAATAATAATAACGCACACACTCAACATAGCCCCGCACTAGGGAAACCCTGTGTCGCGGGTGCCATGGACACACACATAGACAACCACAAATTACACCCAAACTCACGAGAGAAATAAATGTAGGCCATACACATATTTCTCCCGGCCTGGGAATCGAACCCAGGACCTCTGCATGGCAGTCCGGTATGGTAACCGTTCGGCCACGGAGGCAGTTTAAGGGTTGAGTCCATTTCTGTCCGTAAACAGAGCTTCAGGTTGCGACCGCAATATTTTCCTAAACACCCTGCTAGGCGTATCTGGTCTAAACATAGAAAAACAGACCGAAATTGCGACGAGGACGGTTTCAAAACGGTATTTCTACCGGTTTCATTTCAATTAATTTGTGGTGAGAGTATCAACTGACCTTCTGATCTTCATAAAGGAGGAATTTTGACCAAGGGGTGTAACAATCGCGACGTTTCCGAGGTCGGTTACCGGACACCCGCGTAACGTCAAACGTCACAGACAATACGTGTAAATAATTAGCCTTTTATTATATTAATGTGTACGTTACTTTATGAGGTATATAATTAAGGATAAATAATATATATATAAATAAAATCAATCAATATTTACAATATAGGCGCCGACGACGTCTTTCTCGTTTAGTTGTTGCCCGTACTCCTTGAATTCGCAGTTGTTGACAGCGCGTCCGGAGGTCTCCAAACCCCAGCTATGTTCACCATCACCTGAACAATAACAATAGTCAATTAAAACCCAACAACTTAGGACCAATTTACATAGCCGCACAACGGAAAGGGAGCGAGTTTTTGTAACGAATTTGTATATAGTACAATGATTTTTATGACAATTGCGTAACGTATAAACTAAATACTATACGGTAGCTGCGGGAATTCCCGAGACTGCGTGAGAATTATCCGGAAGAGGCACGACCTATGTTTGGTTCGTATCACTAGATACGTATCATTAGATACAAACTATTGTACGTTACAAAGATATAAAGTTCATTATGCCATGGTTACAAAAATTCAACTAATTACATTAATGGCATGACTGACAAATCAGATAAAAAAAAGGTGTGTGGTAAGCTATATATTATTTTGCTGATGGCCGACATCAGCCAAGTCAAACCATCAGCGAATTCTAATTACAATAGAACATAAATCGATCTGAATCGACCAATACAAATAACTTTATTCTGACAAAATTTAACTTTTTTTTTATGATCTAAAGTGACGGAAGTCTGGTATGTAGCGACACGCCTGTCCATAGTAGCTGTAGTGCCACTCAGAGCTTTAAATCGCAAAGATTTGGGAGGCACCGCCATTGCGCCCGTCACCCTGAGACATAAGCTGACGAGTCCCATGTGCCTGTAATTTCACCAGCACCCTTACCCTTCAAAATCGGAACGCAATAATTGCTCACATTACTACTTGGTGGCAGAAATAGGGAAGGTGGCAATACTTCCCTGGACGAACTCTTACACAAGGAGCTCTACTGCTAATACCTTTTTTATGAATTTAAATCCATGTTTAAGGGAGCTCTTTAATTCTCGTTATTGGTATACGGCTTGTAGAGTGCCATAAAAATAATCAACAGAACATAAAAATAAATACATTGTTGTAAGACCAGTTTCACTGTGTAAAAATAGACTCTTACCAAGATGTAATGAAGAGTCTTCAGTGGACCAACCAATCCTGAGTCCCGAAGAGATGGTCTCCTTTTCTAAGCTCGCTTCCGTCGTCGTCACTACGGAGCCCACGCGAACCTAGAACAAAGGCCAGTAAAGTGAGCCTTTACGGATAAAAAATATAATTGAAAAGAAACCGAAAATTACTCAAGTAATTATTCCTTATTATATTATTCCTGACGTAGATGGTCCCTGCGCGGGTTTGCTCGCACAGGTTCTAATGTCCTTCCCGCATAATCAAGAGGTTGATAGGGTGGGACACTATAAACAAAACTTATGTAAAAGATATGGAACTGTTCCTTATTATAGGATATGGTAGCACCAGTGACCGAAAAGCACCACTATTCAATATCATTTTTAAATATTAAGACAGACAAAATATTCTATTATAGAAACACGTTTGTTATTGGCAAGTATCAGGTACTGGTTGTTCATTATTGGTGAGTCTCGATTAGTGGATTTTTGATGTTCATACTGGAGATTTAGAGAAATTATAGAGTAGGTTATTTAGTAATAATTATAATAGTTTTTTTATGAAACATACTCATATATGCATAATCTTTTTTGATGATTATATCTGTCAAGTAAACTAATCACTGTCGATACATGTTGAAAAACAAAAACTTATTTCAAATTTAAAGACACTTTCTTTAAAATGTCGATCATTGGTGCCATCACTCTATTTATAGTTCGAAATTATAAACGTACACTTCAAGGACCTTTTGTAATGACTATTAAAACCTATAATAGAATCCTCATGTATGTTTCATCCCAGACATCTATCCTCCAAATACCTTAAACGCCCAGTTATACGACGCGAAAATTTTCGCGCGGCTGCCGCGCGGTGGCCGCCCAGTTACCGCGCTTTCACATACATTAATGGCGAACCTGAATTCTATTTACTAGGCAACAACATTTTAATTCCTCGGAATAAATAATCGGGCGTTAACCCTTCAAAACCGGAACGCACCAATGGTCACATCACCGCCTGGCCATACCTATCGGTACGGTGACAGACTTCGCTGGACGAACTCTTTCACAAGGAGCTCTACTGGTACGAAAAAATTGTTTATGACAAGGAGGGCACATATGTATACTCACTTAAAATATATTATAGTTTTCGTTTTTAAACTTTTATTATGTTTATTTCATGTCTCACCTCATAGCAAACTCGTCCGCCGGTGACGCCGTGCGAAGCCCTTGCTCCGGCCCATGCGTAAGAGAAGGCACCCTCGCTCAGAGGCACCACTGAGTTCAGCTCTGGTAACTCCAGATACTGGTTTAAGTCGCTGTCATCTGTACATGCAAAAATGTAAAAAGTCCTGACATTACACCCAACTTCAAATTTAATGTTAGAAAATAGGGCACAAAAACGATAAGTGAAATCTGGAGCATCGCCATTTATGAACATTTTTTTTTCGGTCAACCAATTCCGATGTCAAACGTGTAACTTTTAAATATACGATGGATTTTAACGTCGCCCAACCATAGTGGCGCACGTCCATGCTATGCACGTTCATTATGCTTCGCTCTGCATATAATAACTTTTTTATTTAAAAAAGACCTCAAAATTTTGTGGGATTATATCTATTTACAAATTGTTATTGAAAACAGTTAACGGAAATCTAATAAACCGGATTCATCCCCTAATTCGCCACCCTTAGAAGTGGAATATTTTCTTAAAATGTATGAGTCCCTTTCCAACAAAAATAACTCGAAATGGGTTCACAAATGTCCGAGTAACAAACATATCATCCACACGCACACTATGCCAACGAATGTGCTATTACAATGACACGCCACGTGTTCAAGGATAAGTCGTGGATACAGTGACGCTTGTTTGATGTTCGACGTCATTCGACTTCAAGAAAAAGGCACCAAAACGAAATAATATAAGGTTTTCTCCATATTCTCATTTCACTACAGAACCTTGAGAAGTAAATTTTGAAACTTACACCAAGATAATGTAATTTTGTTGTCATTAAGCTCTTCGGGTTCGGGAATCTTCAGCTCAGTCGATTCTTTCTTGTCCTTATCTTGTTTTGATTGGAAGTCCTCCTGTTGAACAAAACATTTGTTATTCCACTTGCTGACCTACTTCACTGTGACAAAGTTACTTTATTCTTCAACTTTTTATCGAGTATAATAAACGGTCCTACATTTTCGATACAACCTATAGAGAACCTAAAAATACTCCTCTTAAATAAATTTGGACGTTATCGCTTAAAACTGAACTACTGTTTATTTTTTATCAATCATTGCCCGTATCGGAAATAAGCGATGGCACTTATTTTGTCACAAAACTTGCGCTGCAGCTGCCACGTGTTACTACGAACTATGTACCAGAGACTGCAAAAGAACGTGAACGTGTTTAGCGAATAAAAACCGCTTTTTCTCAGTACTCAATCAAATTATTTTAAAAAATTGTGTCATTAGTGTCACACTATAATCACCATTACAAACTGTTCTTAAAAACTTATTATTGTTTGCTGGGTATGCTTATTGCAATCGGTTGTTTAAAATTACGTAACGCACCCCTCATTATAGAATGGCACAAGTGGAGTTACGTCAAAAACGTTTATTGCTCCATTAGATACCGAAAAATATAACCCACATTCTCTCCAATTCTTGTAATATCCACTAATATTGTAGATAGAGTTACAAGAATCAGAGATGATGTGGGTTATTTTTTTCTGTATCTAAAGGAGCAACAAACATGTTTGACGTAACTCAACTTATGCTATTCGGTGTGCGATACGATTTATATACTGTAGATATTTTCCAATAAAAATAACGAAGACTTATTTTAATGCGTATTTTTGCGAAAATACGGCGTATATCCTACAGCGATAAATTAAGGAAACGAAGGAGTAACAGAGCGAACAACAGTACCTCGGTGGGTGGGGTGAGCACCTCGTTGGTGACTTCAACGCTGCGGTAGAAGTTGCTCCACCGCGCCTTCTTCTCCTGCTTGCGCCGCAGACGGCCCAGCCGCACCGGGTCCTAAACGGTCATGCTACTTTAAACAACTCTGTTATTGCGACTTCAAACGAGATCTACGTCTTTTAATCTTATCCGTATACGACGAGTGGCCTAATGGTCTAATTTAAAAGCCGGAAGTTGAAAGTTTTTCAAAATCAAATTCCTTGTGTTCAATATCTGTAGTCCATTAACAGTTTTCGAAAATATATGAAATTTGACATTACACCAATGATATTATGTACTTTTAAAATGTAGATATATTACTAGCGTCCGCGTCGTGAAGATTCGAAGATGACACAATTCTAACTGCTTGCAAGCAAATGCGTTTTTCTGCGTCTAGCAAAGGGACGAACGTGGCGTTTGTGAAATTGCGTAATTTTATTCATGCCGTCGCGTGTATTTACAAAGTGCACTAACCATGTTAAAGTAAAAAAACACAAGGAGTCACATACCACGCATAAGTTAGCAGAAATATTTACATTAATGCTATATTTTAATTATTTTTTTATTGTAACAAATTATAGTTGCCAAACGAAGGTCCAGCCATTGATTATAAGTACAGATACGAACATTGTAGGCAGTAACTTTACTATGTACCTATTACCTCTTCTACGTTTTACCTTTAATATTAAGTATTAGTAATCTTAAAATATTTTTTGTATGATATATTTAAGGCTAAAACTCCGACTAATTATTTAAAATACAAATATTTTTCATGTTTGTTAAAGGAAAACAAAATAAATTTGTTTTACTTCTTGCATACTTTTCGAAACGTTCATTCTGGTCCAAAAAATCATAATCCATGTCTCGACAATACACACTTGACACGCGACAGATTTCAAACGTCGATTACTATGAAAGTTACATATCTTATGTATAATATCATTGCATTGCACGCTGAACTTCAGGCTGTTTTTGAAATTTCGAAGTGCGTAATAGCACACAATTAAGCAGCGTAATTTCGCTACAATTTTAACTGATCTAATTGACAGACACCAAAGTTCGATAGAGCAAGAACAATACAATTTACTTCGTTTGAAAAGTATTCTTAGAATCAGCCGAATCTATTATAGAGGTACTGATTTCCTTTTGTTTTAGAATCCGTTTCTTAATTTAAAAAAAAACCGACCTCAAAAGTCATTCATCCCCTAGTTTCCCACCCTTAGAAGTGGAATCTTTTCATTAAATTTAAATGGGACCACTACTGAGGTACCCTCTTTCAAACAAAAAAGAATCATCAAAATCGGTCCGCAAATGCCGTATCCCGCGTTATCGCGTTATCGCGTTATGCCGTTACCGCGGTATCGCCGAGTTATCGCGTAACATACATACAAAAAAAAAATACTGTCGAATTGAGAACCTCCTCCTTTTTTTGAAGTCAGTTGAAAAGAAATTTCCCGTGGTCAATCCCAGTGAACGTCAGTCAAGTCAGGAGTTCCACGAGTACGAAGGGAATTTATTCTGAAGTACGTAATCCCTGCAGACTACGCGTAAAACTGATAATTCGAAAAGTTAACATTTCAATTGTACGGTATAAAGTGCCAGTAAATAATCTTTGATAACGTCAAATAAAGTGCATGCGCCATCACGTTGGAAAATGTCAAACGAGCCCTCTATTGCTATGGTGACTAACAACACTTCAATAAAAAATAATAGAAATACACTTTGTTTATTCTAAACTAACTCACAAATGCATTTTAACTAATATTTAAAACGAAGTTTTGCGTGTTTGAGTACTTGGTACTTATACTAATCAATAAATATACAAAATACAACAGGTGCTCAACGTAATAAAAAGCACGCAATTAAAAAAACTATTATAAAAACAAATTTGAGCTCGAGCATTCAAATTTTAAATCCGGTCCTGATCGATTTTTCTCCTATTAAAACATTCGCCGCGTGTTCAAAAAATGACTTCAATTAGTAAACCAACCATAAAGACGTCGTGTGGTTGGTTTTCATAAACATACACATATAAACGTGATACCAACCCACGATGATGGTATACAAATTTCAATAAGTAAGTACTGCATTTGACAAAGGTTATTTCAATATGGCACGAGAGTACTGTCATGAATACTGTATTTTTTTTATTCATTTTGCACACTGTAGTTACAACTAATAAATAATTCGACAATTGTACGCTGCGAGACGCGTAGGTGTTAACGCGCCCAACAGACTATTACCAGGACTCCGTATCTCGCTCACGGTTACGCGATAAGTGCCTGCTAGAGACGAAACGGATCGTGATTTGCGAACACATAGGCCGAATAGCCGGATATCTGCTGTAAACATCGACCGGTTTACAGCGCGCATCACCGTGATTGATTGATTAGTGAATGATCGCACTTTCACATTGACGATTTGATTTGTTGCGTCTGGTTTTTATAAAAAAAAAAAAATGCTTCGAGAATACAAAGAAATTCATAACAGAAAAATGTAGTGAAAAAAATTGCAAACCTGGCAATATTTTCATATGTAAATTTCTCGCAATGGAGAAGGAAAAAGGAATTATTTAATTTTTTAGCTATATTAAAATTTCTACTTGTTAAAGTATAAGTCTAGCACTTGATACGCCCATTCAATCTTGTTTCAATTTGATTTCATTAATTTGTTTGTGATCTAACTAATTGTAAGCCTTGATACCAGATTTGCCAAAAAAAAAAAATTAATATGCTTACACGTTTCATTATTGTAGGTACATATTGAAGACAGTTCAAATTATTCGTCATCGCGAGCCTTGCATTTGGTCGTCTGGCAATCACAAATAGTACTTAAAAATTAACAAAGTTGCAAGAGTTTACAATGAAAACCGTTTATGAAAATAAATACAACCAACTTTTACCCCTTAATGCAGAATAATTGGTCTTCATCCACCATATTTGCTATATTGAAATGTGAGTAATAAATTTACAAAGTTATCTAACTACATAGTTCTTTGAGTTACAAGTAATAAACAGATTGTCAACGACCCTGTAGTTGCTGTTTATCCTATTACTATTATTTAATCAATATATTTGGCGTACTGACTATGAATTTTCCTGTTGTTTTATTATCCGGTATCCGGCCAGATATTGTTCTACTAGCTGATATCCGGCCGGATAGTAAGAATAGGCCGGATACTGGATAATTAACGGATAACCGTTTCATCACTAGTGCCTACCGCTGAGTGTACCGACGTCGGAACAAGAACTCATACAAGCCGTTCATTTATGAGCATGCGGCTTCGCACGACTGCACATGACGGGCAACGTCACTTTCACCTCTCTCGCGTCTCGAGCGCGTGCTTAGGTTCCTTTTCTCTTCGTAGTGAACGCCTGGTGTCATTCGTCAGATTTAGTAGGCTATTATAGCGTAGGTATTTTCGATTTTGCATGAGAATGAAGTATCTGTTACGTATATAAGTATCTGGTAGTAACTATTAAGTAATCTGCGCTATTACTACTTAACAATATTAATATAGTGCCATGTCAACGCACAGCCGAACTACTGAAGCTAGAAACTGCCAAATATGAGAATAAGCAGGGATTTATAGTTTTTAGTTCTATGATTTTGTTATATATTAACTTATGTATATTAGTGACGAACATATTACCCCGTGCTATTATATTCTAACCTAGGTGGCGCCCGCGACTTCGTCTGCGTAGAATAAGTACTTCGATTAGCCTACTGTACCATACTAATTTTCATAGTTTTATTGGTTCTCCATACAAACTTTCATCCCCTATTTTACCCCCTTTTGTGACAAAAAGTAACCTATGTCCTTCTCCTACATCCCATCTACCTTTTAGTTGCTTTCACATTTATTTATTAAACTAATAAATAGATTAACTAGATTGTATAATATGAAATAATTCGTTCTGTTCTATTCGATTTGCCGATTTGCCAACCTTCTGAGAAACAACAGAGGGGATAATTTTGAACTCATTGCATAAGGAAACAAGATGGTTTAAAGTCCTTTTGTTACCCTATTCGAGCGTGGATAAGCAAGAGTACTCACATTTTTGAGCTCCTCTAGGCGCTTGGCGTCTTCCTCGGCTTGTTTCCGCTCGCGTTCGATCCGTTCTTGCTCACGGATCTTGAGACGCTCGTTCAGTTTCTCCCACTCTTCTTCCTCGGTTAATTCGCGTTGTTTTTCCTACAAACACCAAAAAAATTTAAAGTATTACTTAAATGTAATCGTGAAAATCGCCTACTCCACGGTTTGTGTAATCCGGGCAGCAATGGTAATTTGAGCAATTATTGATAAACTTTGGATAAATACAAATTAATTCAAACAATATTTAGAGTATAATTCTCGATCTTTTGTGATGAATATTTATTTGTACATACACTAAGTTACACTAAACAGTGTTATTTTTAAGTCGTGATAGATTATAAAGTGCATTTAAATTCAAATTACACTTGAAATCGACAAAGTAGTAGTACTCATTGGTGGTGAAGATTCGTCTAAAATATTAGTAACACAAAAATTTGGTTGGCTGTTATATATTCACAGCACCTCGAACACAAAGCGTGTGCACAACCTTGCGCATATAGTAATTCTGCCCTCCATAATTTTCTGAGATATCGGTTGGGGTTGTAGATCTCGTTTTGCTGATCTCCATATGTTAACAACTCAATTTCGCTAAAAATGTCGATTACGTCAGTTATGAAAAGGAGGACAGAGTTATGAAAGAACAATAAGTAATCAAAAGCAAAATTGTGAATGATAAACAATATTTTGACCCAGACTTATAACCCAGTAAGATCAAGTTAATAAGAAAAAAAATTATGGTGTAATGTGAAAGCGACACAAAGGGGACGCGCCTTTAACTGTGCACAATCAGCACCACGTCTATACTTATTTATTTCGTATTACGTATTTCGTCATCACTCTGCTTATAGAGGTAATGCTAAAGCGTGTCTTGTAATCGCTGATGGTCTCAAAGGAGAAGCCGGGTTTGGGAAAATAAAAAGGAGAACTACAAATACTATTATTGTATCCGAGATTGAAAAGCTAATAAAACTTTTTTTTATAATACTAAGTAACGGGATGAGCAAATCGTGTGGCTGGTAAGCGATACGTCTGTCCATAACAGTCGCAGTACCACTCAGAGCTTTAAATCAAAAAAATCTGAGGGGCACTCCCACTGTGCCCGTCACCCTGACACATAAGTTGACAAGTCCCACGTGGGAAATGAAACTATTTTTCCGGATTTAAATCGCGTATATTTGTTTTTTCAAACAAACCGACGTTTCATTTCAAGCCGTTTACAGGTCCCATGGTCACGGTCAAGTCAACAAATATACGTGATTTAAATCCGTAAAAATAGTTTCATTTCCTATGTGTAACAATCGCGAAAACCTAAGAACTCGATAAGTCCCACGTGCCTGTAATTTCACCAGCGCCCTTACCCTTCGAAACCGGAACACACTAATGTTGACATTACTGCTTGGCGGCAGAAATAGGTATATAGGTGGCAGTACTTCCCTGGGCGAACTCTTTCACAAGGGCCTCTATTGCTACTAAAACTAATTTGTTTTTGGTACAAGTGCAATAAAAGGTTGACTGTGTGCCTCTTGCAAGCTAGAGACTATAGTTTTGCAGATACTTTATAGAATAAAGGTATTAAATATGACATTTGCTCATGATCATTCAATGCATTATCTGCGAACATAAAAAACGTATAAGTACCTCTTCTTTTCGAGACTGATTGCTCTCTTCGTCCTGATCCATCTTCTGTTCTTTCCGTTGAGCAGGCTTTTTGTTTTGTTGCTGCTCATCAGTATCCATTGGCTCTTCTACGGTCTCCTTAGCAGGAGGTGGCGAATGGCTTATAAGAGAAAATTTTTATATTATTAATACTTTTTAAGGTGAAGCGACGAATACGTTCATGAAACATGGAAATTAGTGGAAGTATGAAGCTAGCGTTCCATTATAACTATAGTTATGTTAATTTTTAGTGGAAGGAAATCACCATATAATAAAACAAATGGTGTACCTCCATACAAACAGCAACGCGGCTTGTATGTATGCACGCCCGCCGCGCGCCGTGTACGAACGCACACATTCGCATAATCTCAAGGTGCACTCGCGTTGCATAGCGAGTGTCACACCCGCCAATCATTATAGATTATTAATACAAAGATCAAACACATAGAAAAATTTCTTCGACCCGGTGGGACTTGAACCCTCGCTATGCTGAACCGTAGCATTGCTCTTACCAACTGAGCCACAGGTCAAGTTATCTTGGATCCTAGTACCGGCTTTCGGCATTGATCGCCTCTGGGAATTGAAGCGTTCCCTCGGTGTTTTAAAAGCGGCATCAAATAGTTAATCTACGTGTTTATTGTTGTTTGAGCAAGAGTGCCTCAAGTTCAGAATTGATAAGTATTTCATAATCATACTCCCATAATCGATATCCATCCGTGTAATTTTTACAAAACAAAATTTCAATATAGCATATAATATTGGGAGGAAAACTTTTAGTTTTTCTAATTATGTTTACAACCTGTAAGTAAAACTAAAATAATAATGTGACAACCTACGCTCCGTGTGACGAACACGTCCCTCGGAGCGTAGGGTTGCACCTCACAAGGTATTGAAGTGCCGAACAGGCGGGAGATGGACTACTTGTCTTAATACACATGTAATATTGCTAATAAGTCTTACTAAACGCTTGGCAGCCATTTTAGTTTAGTTAATTGCCAAGGAAGGGTCCTCAAAAAGAAACAACCGATGTATGATGAACTTGTATCAAAGACTAACTACTACAAAAACCATGCATATAATAGGCGTAAAATACGCGCGTTATCTGCGCGTATACACGTCGGAGAATGCGCTGTAGTTGCATGTATGTCTCGCGCATTTGGATAAGAGATAGTTCTAATTTTAGTTTTGTTTGTTAATTTCAGTTATGGCGCGTTCCCACTATGTCGTGACGACAGACTGTCGTGCAGTTTACAGTGTAGTGGCTTGTATATTTAAATGAAGTTGTTCACCTATAGCACGACACGATTCACAACGACAAACTGTCGTCACAGTGGGAACAGCTAGAACGACAGTCGTCAGACGATAAAAAAAGTCACGATAAAAACGCGACGACAGATTGTCGCAGCTCCTATTGTCGTCACGTTTATTTATCGCTGTCCGCACGCATTCTGCTCCCTGCCCTCCCCTCTCATACCCCGCGCCCTCTGCTCGCTTTGCAGTAGCGTTGGGTCGTAGCCAGAGATGGGCAAGCGCCCGGGTTTTAATCCGGCGCTTAGTTGACGCCGGGTTTAAATCGGGCTAATACCCGAAATCGAGAGCAAAAACTATTTACGGGCGGGTTAATTGGGTTTTAACCCACTGCCCATCTCTGGTCGTAGCAGGTTTTGACAACACCGAAAAGAAAGCAACTTCGTATACCGTTTGACATAACCCTAATGGAATTCTTTTTAGTAGCATTGGATGTAACCAAACTTTTTTTTCTTTGTTTGCTTCCTCTTCCAAAAGAACATACAAGCGACTGCAGTGCATCAAACGATTCTGTCGTGCAAACGACAAGGAGGCTGTCGTTGAAGCGATAAATTGTCGTCACGATCTAGCGGGAATAACTGTTCCCAACAAACTTGTCACACTTGACAAACTGTCGTCATAGTGGGAACAGCTAGAACGACAGTCGTTCAACGATAAAAAATCGTTCACGACAGATAGTCGTGATATGGGAACAGGCTAGACACGACAGTCGTCCAACGATAAGAAAACGTGACGATATAGTGGGAACGCGCCCTTATATTTTGAAATGAAGCAACTACATGAAATTCTAAGTGTAATCTCCAGTGGAGTAGATAAGCTTCTGACGCGATGTTTGCGCGAGTTTGAATCAATTCACTACAGCGCGTCAGCGAGCGGCGTAAACGCGCGATCGCGAAACGCGCGTGTCGGCGCGTATAAAATACGCTATGTATATAGGCTCTTACGTTAAGAACAAAACGCTTGCGTGTTTTATTTTGACGACCACGCCATCTATTGGCACTTCGGAGTAAATAGGGCTAGTAACCTTATAATGATAGAATGCACAAGGTAATGGCAGACAGTAAGCAGAAGTGAAGTAATTTGTGTTATTTATTGATTAAATTTATTGCTTAATTGTATTTAAAGCGAAACCAAGATATTGATAATAAAATATGCTCAAGACATTTTCAAAACTCATGATTGACCTTCAGAAATTGAAACAGAGAATTTTTCAAAAAACCATTGCTTGTGAAATAACATAGAAATAATTAACAGAGGACTCACCTTTCATCATCCAAGCTATACATATCGTCGTTCTTCACTTCTTCAATTTTGGTGGGTGGCTTCGGCTGTACCTCAACTGGTGCTGCTACAGGCTGTGGTGCTGGGACGGGCTGAGGCACAGGCTCTGGTTTTTGGGGTTCTGGTTCTGGTTCCGGGGAGGCTTCTGGGGAAGGCTCAGGAGAGGGCTCTGGTGAAGGCTCTCTAGCTTTTCGTTGAGGTTGTTTTGGTTCAGGTTGTTTTGGCTCTTCTTCTATTGGTTCTGGTGGCTCTTCTGTTCTGGATTGCTGTAAATTAGTTCTTTGACATTTACAATTTTATAAACCTTAATAATAGTTACAGACTCATACTAATTCTGCCCCACATCACTGCGACCATCAACTGATCTATTGTGAACACCACTAATTACAGTTCAGAGTCAAAGCTGACAACATTCAAGAACTGAAGGATTTTCCTGGCTCCAATAGTTTTTATGTTCTGTTTGTAGGCTGTGCCTTCCCCATATGGAACTTCGTACCTATCAGGGTGCAGCATGGAGTTTCATCCGCCTCGTGGCAGAATCTACACTCTCTATTCTCTCTCTGCCCAATATTTAACATGTGCTTGTTCAAGCCACAATGCGCTGTTAATACTAGTGAGCTGTTCCTGTCCTATGACAGAGCTTCTCTACAGTGTTTGGCACTGTAGTCAGCTATCAGAGCTAAATAGGAACTTACTGCGCCACAAATACTAGAGCAACAAAATTAACTCCAGGACTCTACAAAAAGCATCCAGATCACAACCAATTTAGAAAAGTCCGTTTCATAATTGATCCTATCGGGAATCGAACCCGGGACCTTCCTACTTAGCGCCCACAGTGTTAACTGCCTGACCACGGTGGCTGACCTCGTGTTCACTATCGTAATAATTAATATTATAATAAAAAGCTAATAAAACTAACAGTTATAAAAGTTGCTCCTGCAATGTATGTACTGACATTTTCACAAACAATATACCTGCATTGTCTCCGAATTATACATATATACTTATGTTATCCATACATATGTTTTGTTAGAAGGAAATATCAACAAAACTAATTGACCTTAACGATCAATTTATATTGCCGCAAAAGCGAATTTTTGTAACAAAATTTTACATAGCATATAATGGACTCTTTGTCACTATACACTATACGGCGCTGAGGGAATTTCCGAGACAGTGCCATAATTCTCCGGAAGACGCGCGGCCTGCTTTTTGGTTCATATCTAGTTTGTAGATAAGCCACAGGTTACCTATTTAAACAAAAAGAGTATCGCATGGAGAACGAGAAGCATAAGCCTTAATATTAATAAGAGTAGTAAAAAATAAACAGGATACTCCTGACAGTCATCTTGACAAAGTCAAAAATGAAATAGGACTATGTATTTATATTCAATTTTTTGCATTTCACATGGATAATACAAATTAAACTTTGTACATACATGTACCAAAAATAGTTGTATGCCATTCTATAGTAAAGTTTCTGACTGTCAATATGAAAAATTTGCCATTTATGAGGTTTCAAACTATCGCTGTACAGATACGCTTCTGTGATGATCCGTTGAGCTCTTCCAGTATGTACCTGCTCTTTATATTTTTAATAAATATTGCTAATAGATATTGTGTTCTTCTATTTAAAAATAACAACCCCTAGTTTCTACGCATTCTTTTCAGGGGATCTTGCAAATAATAAGAGTAATAATGGTAAATCAAATCAAGCTTGCCAAGCTGTACTATCTCAATTTTGACAACTTTACAGGTGAACATAAAATTAATCACAATAATACATGTGTATAATAAAAATATTTAAAAACTACGTAGTTTTATTTAACAAACCAGATGCTAATAAACGACGCAAAAAAAATTTTTTTCATCCTTAGTAAAGATGTCAAAATTGAGATAGTACCGATTGCCAGTTCACAGTCGAAATTGCTTACCTATGAAATAATGATATTATGAATTTGAGTTTGACGACAACGCAACAACACGCGGAGTATGATTCAGGAATTCATTATTGATGTCGGAACCATCCAATCCCCGATTGAATGAGATATGATGTTTTGTTTTCATCATCTTTCATCATCGTCCTGCGATATTTTCGCTAGTACTCAATGTCAACTTGACTGCTACTTGTTACTGTACTACGAGTGAGTCAAGAACTAAATTCCTTGTAAATTGTCAAGAAAGTACCAAAGACAGACAAGAACTGAGTCGATATTTTAATATCATAATTTTAAAAATAAGGTTTATACTTACTTTAGCTGGAGTAGCAGCCAACCGTGATGAAGATGACCTC
>NW_020653993.1:7123483-7136250 GCF_003589595.1 Hyposmocoma kahamanoa
GAAATTGCTTTGAATGCCATTTCCATATACTCCGTGATTAACCCTAATTATAGCAAGTATAAAGCAATGCCTAGTTCAATATTCCGCTAGTTATGAAACATAATGTCGATATCAATTAAATGTCACATCTATCCTATCTGTAGATTGTCAACTTTTTGCTTTTGTTCCAAGAAGTTTATGTTCATAGGATTTTTAGCTTTTATGTGACTAGCAACAATAAAACCTTATTAGATCCAAATAGGTTTCAATTTTTTTTACCAAAAGTTTTTTATTATTGTCTATTTTCGTTTGATAATTTATAACCAATCAAAATTATGTTATCTTAGTAGTAATGTAAGATTACATTTGCAAATGTGTGCGTGTGGCGACACCGGTTTTGATACGAATGTTGCTTTGTCATTGTTGATTGCCATACAAAATGAAAATATTATTATTTTGCACCATCAATGCCATCCAGCATGCGCGTAGGTACAATGCGCAAACGTGTCTTGTCTCTTGTGTTGGATCATGTTGGATGAATATTATGTATCAGCGCAGACCTTGAACGCCCCGCTTGACGTACCAAAGCGTTGCGAATTTGGGGCCTAAATAAAACCGTAACTTCCAGCCTGTCCTGCTGTCCTGAGATTAATTTTTCATCTTATTGCGTATGACAAAGGATTGGAATGCAGGTGTAGGGTTTTCCAAGGATAGAGAGAATAGGCAAATGCCTAAGCGCGTTTGTCTAAAAATTTAGACAACTACTTTCGTCGGCCGTATCGTTGTATAACCTCGTTTTTATAAAAAGGAAATGAAACTAAGGACCGATTTTAGGTAAAAATACGCTGTATGATATTAGGCTCAATGCACATTGCCGCGGAATGGAAGCGACTTTTATGTTCTTTTTTATAATAACTAAGTGGCGGGACGAACAAGTCGTTCGCCTGATGGTAAGCGACACGCCTGTCCATAACAGTTGCTGTGCCACTGAGAGCTTTAAATCACAAAGATCTGAGGGGCACTGCCACTGTGTCCGATATTCTGAGGGTCGTATTCCAGAACTCTACTCAATGCTCAAGTCAGGATTTGAGTATGGTTTAAAGCACTCGAAATCAAACTCAAGTCCCTGCCATTAGGGTCGTATTTCCAGTGCTTGTGTTTCAATTGCAATCCTTCTTTGCAAAGTTCAATTTCAATTTGCAATGCTTCTGTTTCCAATGCAATCCTGACTTGAGCATTGATTAGAGTTCTAGAATACGACCCTAAGAGTCGTATTCTAGATTTTTCTAGATTTGGAAACACAAGCACTGGAAATACGACCCTAATGGCAGGGACTTGAGAATGATTTCGAGTGCTTTAAACCATACTCAAATCCTGACTTGAGCTTTGAGTAGAGTTCTAGAATACGACCCTAAGACAAGTTGACAAGTCCCATGTGCCTGTAATTGCACAAGCACCCTTTGCCCTTCGAAACCGGAACGCAGTAATGCTCACACTACTGCTTGGCGGCAGAAACACGTAAGGTGGCAAAGTACTTCTATGGACGACTTGCGTAACGCTGTTTTTAGGCTCGTGTGTAGTTTATAAAGACATACGAGCCAAAAAACTTGTCACGCGCAGTCTCAGGAATTCCCACAGCTACCGTATTGTATCTGCTAGTTTGTATCCATTATGTTACGTACAATTTCGTTACCAATAAATATTGGCAACGAAATTGTGTGTCATTCCATTCCGCGGCACTGTAAATTAGCACTTAAAAATCACGCCAGAATCCATTCAACCGTTGAGGTGAATAGTCACTAGAATAGTCTAGACCAAATTCCTGTTTCTATTATTTTGTAGTAGGTATCTTGTTTCCTTCAGGCTGCTGTCCAACAGAGGCTGAAGTCCAGGAGGTGATACTGGCAACGGAGAACAAAGAAGCCGTAGGCACTGTGCCACTTACCAACTTCTTACCTTACATGGTTAAAGCCATCAACGAACACAGGTAAAGGCACCGTGTAGTAAAATACGTAATAATAGCACACCAGTACAGTCGTGTGCATATCTAAGTGTGCAGTAATATGTAGCGTAGGTACACGGAAATATTTTAAAATCCAGTTATTGTAAAAAGTAGGTATTAATTTAAATTAGATATATTTGTTTTTGCAATTATAAACCTACGTTGGTTAATATTTTATAGTAAATAAATTAATTCCAATAAAAGTCTGTGAAACTATCATATAAGAAACTAATAAAAATAGGGTTTTTAATGGAGCGCTTTTAATGGCAACAAAAGATGATCCAACGGTTTGCACTGTGGTCCCTGGGTAAGGAGGTCACGTGACCGTCAGGATGGCTGGTCGCCTGTGGCATCTGGCACTGAGTATATATTCAAGAAATTTAAATAAATAACGCATACACTCAACATTGCCCCGCACTAGGGAAACCCTGTGTCGCGGGTGCCATGGACACACACATAGACAACCACAAATTACACCCAAACTCACGAAAGAAATAATTGTAGGCCATACAACTATTTCTCCCGGCCCGGGAATCGAACCTGGGACCTCTGCGTGGTAGTCCGGCATGGTATCCGATCGGCTACGGAGGCAGTTGAATTGCTTGCTACCTTCGACAAATTTTCAATCGTTTATATTTTTTTAACTAATGTAGATAGGAAGCGTATTCCTATAATTCGCGAAAGTAGCAATTATTGATAATCCCTCCATGCTAAACAAAGTGGCGTCAGAATAGCTGGTCAATTATTTTTTTAAATTTCTAAAGGTACCAATTACTTAGAAAAAGTAGCAAATAGTAGCAAATAGGTAGCAATTGTTAAATATACACTCAGTGCCAGACGCCACAGGCGACCAGCCATCCTGACGGTCACGGAAGTCACGGGTTCGATTCCCGGTCCATTTTTTCCCATTCTCTGTCAGACAATTATTGTCAAATAAGTAATAGTTATTTGACCAAATTAAAAGACGCATGATGCGAATGAAGCTTCTTGTCATTTGAATTAGTCGAATTTTACTAATTTGATGGTAATTGTTTCGGACGGATGTTGGACGGAGAACGGTAACAGACCCCCTGATCTGAGTATTGCGGAGTGAATTGCATTGCTCTGATACTCACAATACAGGGATTTCACTAGTTTGAGACCAGGTAATTACTGTGGCACATTTTTATAGTTATCATTAACTATTGTGAAACTTGTCAGGTTCTATCCAGCATCCGCAGAGATGCTGCTGGCTGCTTTTCAGTACTTTGACACTGAAGGTCGCGGGTACCTCACCAAGGAAAAGTTCCAGCAGATCATGATGGAAGAAGGCGAACCTTTTTTCCCGGTAAGTGCAAAATATGATAAAATTAAATCTAAAAGCCTTGTTCTACGGTGATTATTACACTGCTCCGCATCACGCAACGGTGTGCGAAGCTGCGTTTGAAACAATTATTGTCAAATAAGTAGTCGTCATTGAGTCGAGACCCAATGAAAGGACAATGTCAAGTCATCGTCATCATCATTCAGCCATACGACGCCCACTGCTGGGCATAGGCCTCCCCCAACGATCTCCACGACGATCGATCTTGCGCTGCCCACATCCATCGGCTTCCCGCGACCTTTACCAGATCGTCGGTTCACCTGGTGGGGGGCCTAACCACTGAGCGTCGTCCGGTGCGCGGTCGTCATTGAAGAACCTTTCCGTCCCAACGGCTATCGGTTCTCCTAGCTATGTGCCCCGCCCACTGCCACTTCAGCTAAGCAATTCTTCGAGCTATGTCGGTTACCTTAGTTCTCCTACGGCTTTCCTCATTTCTGATTATATCACGTCAAATATGAAGCTTTATTCACATCATGCTTCTTTGAATTTGGTCGAGTATTACTTATTTGACAATAATTATTTTGGACGGATTTCAGACGGGGAACGAGAGCGAGTACAGGTCCAGAGATCACACCCTATTTTGCGTAACATATATCCTTTGTTAAACTTTTTTAAAATACATGGTATGTAAAAGTTTTAATAATATTTAGTGTGGTCATGATCTTAGAGCAAGTGGCGCAAATAATAATAATAATAATAACGCACACACTCAACATAGCCCTGCACTAGGGAAACCCCGTCACGGGTGGCAAGGACACACACATAGACAACCACAAATTACACCCAAACTCAAGAGAGAAATAAATGTAGGCCATACAAATATTTCTCACGGCCCGGGAATCGAACCTGGGACCTCTGCGAGGCAGTCCGGCATGGTAACCGTTCGGCCACAGAGGCAGTAATTTTAATTTTAGTTAAATAATAACAATATTTTAAATTTTTATTGAATTGATATTCAATTATTTTTTGTGAAATTACTCCACTAATTCGTTACAATTATTAATACAAAGATCGAAAAAATTCCAACTCACTCTAAAAAAATTCCTTCGATCCGGCCGGATTCGAACCGACATCTGCTAGCAAACCGTCGAACCGACGTCTTCTTGCATACCGTGCCAGACGCTATATCAACTTAGCCACGGAACGAACCAGCGGACCTCACGAATTTTTCTATGTGCTTGCGTCGTATCTTTGAGAGTATCTATGGGAAATCTATGACAGATTTATCACTCAGTTAGTACCTTTACAGCTACCAGCCCTGGCGAGAGATGTCGGTATTCACTGTATTTTAAATTTTTATTGAGTTGATATTTAATTATTTTTTGTGAAATTACTCCACTAGTTCGTTATAATTATTAATAGCGTCTGACACGGTATGCTAGAAGATGTCGGTTCGAATCCGGCCAGATCGAAGGAATTTTTTCTGAGAGTTCGATCTTTGTATTAATAATTACAACAAACTAGTGGAGTAATTTCACCAAAAAAAATTGAATATCAATTCAATAAAAATTTAAAATATAGTGCATTAAATACAGGAGGAGTTCGAAGAAATGATGCAGACAGCCCTGGATCCTGTCACTGACACCATCGCCTATGAGTACTACATCAACCAGCTCTTGGTACGTATTTCAATCTTGAGTAATTTTAGACTTAACTAAATAATCTCATACAATTAAGTAAACAACTTTGGCCCAAATCAAAGAGTGGTGTGAATGGGAGTTGGTATTACAGCGTAACCGGGATAAACGGGATATAAAGGTATGAGAAACGGTAGGTATTATAAGAATTAAAATACGCACAATATTAAAATTACAATTAATAAGTGTTTTGTAATAAATAGGATATTGGACAATCTGAAATTGAATACTTTTCATTAGCATTAAATAATATACAAAAATTGATGTTGCAATGGGAAAATAGAATTCAACGGGACAAAACATTCAGTAAGCAGGATTACAAAGATACGGCAATGCAAGTGACCAAAGTACAACATACGTACACTCATGGACGTATAACGCTAAAAAAAAGTAGAATTATGATAACAACGTTTAATTTAAGTAATCATACCTTTTTTATATAACAAATTGACCTGAAAAGTTTGTGCAGTTACATCTATTTGCCAAGTTTGATTGAAATCGGTTAAGGACGACGGTGAGTGAAAACCAATAAACCGGATTCATCCTCTAAATTGCCACCCTTAGAGGTGTAATATTTTTTTTGAGGAATATGCTTAAGAAAAAAATACTGTCGAATTGAGAACATCCTCCTTTTTTGTTAAAAACAATGACTTCAATTATATTACTTCCAATTAAACATTCTGAATACACAGGTTGTCCGGTGAAAAAAAATGGAAAAGCCATTTCATGCCTTATAACTGTTCCAAAAAAATATAAAGAAAAATTAACCATTTTAAAATCTACTTTAAACACACATTGTTTTAGAATAGTTGGCCACTCAAGTCATCATACATTTTTTTTATATCAAAGACGCTTAAAATTTTGTTAAAAAACAAAATTTGGCACTGAAAATAAATTAAAACTTAAAAAAAAATTAAGTGCAATAGTTAGTCATACTATTTACTGCCTATTTATTAGCGCAGTTAACGTAGAATACTATGGACACTAAAAACCGAAGGAATTGATTCACTTGTAGTCGTGGTGTACAAAAACGTAAAATAAGGTGAAACTAATTAAATTCAAAGAAATATATATATTATATATATACCAGGATACCAGCCCTTTGCACCAAGTACCAAGTCGTATATATATATATATATATATATATACATACACATATATATACATCTTAAATACTACTTGGGATATATTTTTCTTTATATTAGTTTAACAGTCATAGGCTCTACTATAAGGCATTTCAGGCTTATCCATTATTTACCGGACACCCTGTATGTGGCCATTGGTTCATATGAACATTGTTATCGTAATTCAACCTTGGTCATTTTACTAAAAAAGGACGGGGAATCCCCGGATATTGGCTATGGATTTCGCTGGTGTTAGAAAAATCGAAAAATTATTTCAGATTCATTTTCAGCACATTCATGTGAATTAATTGAAGCAGTAAAAAATTATGAATCAAGTACTGCGTTTCTGCCAGTCTACACTTCTGAACCATACTTTATGCCCCTTTCCTCCCCTCCTACCTTCCGGTGTCATGTCGTTTCTTGCAGTTTGTGATACAGATCATAATCCCGAGTCCGTAGTAACGATTAGAGCGAGAGCGATCCTAGTACAGTGACACGCGTTACTACTTTAGTATTGATTTTTGGTTTACATTGCGCACCACTTTTACCGTGCCACCGCCCACTGTCGTCCGTGCGTGGCCTGACTATACCATGAGTTTAGGCACAATTTACATCACCGCGGCACGGAATGGAAGCGAATTGTATGTCAATATTGTGTAACGTAATACAAACTAGATACGAGCCAAAAAACAGATCGCGCATCTTCTGGAGAATTCTCGCGCAATTTCGGGTATTCCCGTAGATACCGTATCTAGTTTTGCACGTTACACAATTGCCGTAAAGTTAATTAGGTTATGAACAGTTTCGTTACAAAACTTCGCTTCCATTCCCTTCCGCGGCAATGTAAATTGGACCTTACAGTGACAGTTGCCGCGTGAAATATTTGCATACAAAATGTTGGTATAAATATATGTACCTATTTATTTCTACGTTTTGGATTACAGAGCGTTTAGAACTACATACAGTAAGGTTAAAGCTTTATGTACTGGTATATTGATCCTTGACTCTCAAAATAGGGTAAGTTACTCACGTTGCAGGTAAGAACTTGTGTTCCTCTGTGTAATTAACAACCTCACACACAGAAGCTGATATTTATAAAACGAACTTTGACTTCGATTAAGCAAAGTGGCGAGCTAAGCAAGTTTTTCGTTTTTACAACACAAACTTTGCCTAAGTTTAAGCAAGAAATTACAAAGAAAACTCAAATTTTAATTTAAATTCTTGCTAAAACTTAGGCAAAGTTCGTTTTGTACATACGAAAAATCTTGCCTTGCTCGCCATCTTTGCTTAATACAAGTCTAAGGGCCGTATTCCAGAACTCTACTCAATACTCAAGTCAGGAGTATTCTCAAGTCCTTGCCATTAGGGTCGTATTTCCAGTGCTTGAAATCATACTCAAGTCTGCTCAAATCCTGACTTGAGCATTTAGGGTCGTATTTATGAATCTCAACTTAAGACAGGGCTCAAAAAAAGTTAATTTTACATGATATAACTAGAAAAAAATAATTAAAAAGAAGAAATGAATAAGAATAACATGACCATTATTTTTTCCCAGAGCGGGACGCCTGTAAATTTATTATTGTTAGACATGTTTATGATAGTTAAATGTTTAATGATAAAAAAATAAAAGAATTAAAATTGTTTTAAATCAAAATTTTAAAAAAAGAACAATTCTTGTTTATATATTTTTCGCTTTCGCGCGACTTTAAGAAAAAATTGTTGGTACGTGTGTACTGTTTTGTGAGAGGGACAATTTTAAATATTTTGGGGACAGGGAGACACAACGCCTACTAAAAGCGGGACGTCTGGTCACGTTAATTATACATAAATTTAAAATATTACTATTAACAAAGTTAGAAAGTAGATGTTGAGCTTTGTGTGTACGTGTGCTATATGCCTGCCTAGATGATAAAATATACACCTTCGATCAGATAACATTAAACTTGCCTACTCTTTGGTTGACTTCTTCAAGATTTAATGCGTAATGAAAGTAGCTGCAAAATATTTGAAATAATAAAAAAGATATGCCCACTAAAAATTTATTTCCTCAATCAATAGACAATAATTATTATCAAACTTAACCTAATTTGCGATTATTAAAACAGTTAAATAAACAATACATTGCGTATTTTTAAAATTACATACTACTTGTACATACTACTAGTGTGTCATATAGCGATATCTTATATAATTAGTCATTTATTTAGTTAGTCTAATAATTAAGGGTAGTTCGACGAACCTATCTGGACAATACTTGAAACATTATTATTAATGGTGAAGTTTGGAATTTTAAGACTCAAATATAGACCAAAATCTCAAGTTAAGCTGTTGAAATTATTAAGATATTTATTGGTATCTTGCTCTGTATGCTCTACACGATTAATTTTGTGACAAAGTATCGGCAGACCAAGCGAGATAAACAAGAAATGTCTCTACCTTTTTGTTGCTGTTTCTTAATCAAGCAGGTATTTTAGATGATGTAGGGGTACTATATATTAAGAAGACATCAGACTTATCCACAGGAAATCACGTTAAGTCTGTCAGAAAAAGCTGTAATAAGAGCGTTGCGTGTTTCGTATAGACGTAACGACTTGTTAGTCTCGTCACTTAGCTATTATAAAGAAAAGCTTTTTGTGACAGGATCAAGCGATTCCAGGTTAATAAGTTTGGCGACTCCCTTATTGTAGACACTATTACCCTCCTAAATTAACCCGAATTTCTATGTTTTTCGTGCATGGTCATAGTTTGTAGTTCTTAGTTTTGTGCCAGTTTGCTTGTACGTCTAGTCCTAATAATAGAACTAGGTGTCGATGTCGCTATACGGGTTGAGGACCGTGTAGGGGTAGCCCTTCCGGTCTCTTTGCCCTCATTCTTCATAGTTTCAATGTTTTTATTCTCCACTATCTCTTCCTGGGTTTCTGCTTCTCCATTGGACTCAGATTTCACTTCTGCAGTTTCATTTTCAGTCTTCACTTCGGTAGTTTGTTTTTCAGTCTTAACTTCAGTAGTTTCATTTTCAATGAATTCAACATCGTTATCTTCAGAAATTTTATTTTCTTCTTCCTCCCGTATAGCACTCAGTAAATCAACAATTTGATTGTCCAGAGATTCATTAAGGACCTGGTCAATATCTTCTGTTTTGGTTTGCACTTCATCATTTGACTTCTCAGTTTCAGCCTGGTTGGTGTTAGTCACCTTTGTTGGTTCACTGATTCTCACTTCGATTGTAGAAGTTCCTGCAAACATGATTTAAAACTTTAAACAAATTAAATAAAAGTGAGTGGAAGTGCTTTCCTGAACGATTTCTTCTTTTAAATGTTATAACCCTATCTAAATAATAGGTAATTCCGCCAACGTCAAATTAAGGAAAACAAGTTTATTACTTAAAATTTGACTAGTGAATGTGTAAAACAAAAACACATGTCTGCTGTGCAAACATAGTAGGTTTTATCTCACTATGGTCTTCATTTCTTTAATTCGAAAATAAAATGCGAATGTCATAATATTATAGACATGATGAATTTCTGTTTGTAAAATATAGCATCATAAGCTTCTTTACGTAACTTTGCCAGTAAGCAAACTTGATACAAAAGTTTACACACTATGATGCTTCAAATTTCTTCCAGATAAAAAATGTAATGGCAAGTCTAAAATTATTATTATTCGTAATATTTGTAAATAAATTGTGGTAAGTAATCAAGTGTCAAGTGGTAAAGTTGCTGTAGTCGACGGGTAAAGGTAGTACTCACCAACAACACTCATAGTGGCAGCGAGGATGTTATCAAAGTCCTGTTTATCGTTGAAGCCGACGAACAGCAAGTTGTGAACGCCGCGGTGTTTCTTGATGGTCTTCGGGTGGAACTGGTCCAGGAATGTTTGCATTAGCTTGCGTTTGGGTAGAGCCGGGCGGCCGAGCACCTGAAAATTGGTTCCATAAGTTATATTCGTTTTATAACAGAAACTATGATTCACCTTGCCATGGCCTTATCAACGATCTCCCTAACAGCGTAATACTGTTGAACCAATTTGTGATTTGACCCCTGGACAAGTGAATGGGAAGAAACAAAGTGCCATAAGCCATCTCTATTTCTGGTTATGTACTCGATGGCCACAGGTAAAGCTAAAGAAGTGATATACGCAAGGAGTACAGAAAAACTGCCAGCGTAGACATTTTCACCGAAATTATTTCCAGACAACTGCAACTACTATAAGCTTTTTTTATTATTATCTTATTTAGTTTTAGTTTTATTGTTAAGCAAAATCAGCGTAATTGATATTTTTCAAAGACAACAAACTTTAGATGCCAAAAGTTACTAAAATGCAAATGCGTTGTTTATGACGAGGCAGATTTTTTTTAATAATATCAATTGACGGGACGAATAAGTCGTGCACCTGATGGTAAGTTACACGCCTGTCCATAACAGTTGCAGTTCCACTCAAGAGCCTTAAATCGCAAAGATCTGAGGGGCACTGCCACTGTGCCCATCACCCTGTGACATAAGTTGACAAGTCCCATGTGCCTGTAATTTCACCAGCACCCTTACCCTTCGAAACCGGAACACAGTAATACTCACATTACTGCTTGGCGGCAGAAATAGGTAAGGTGGCAGTACTTGGACGAACTCTTTCACAAGGAGCTCTACTGCTACTAAATATTATTCACCAGTGATGTTACTAGGTATCTGTGTGTTTTCCAACCTTTACAAAGTACGGTAAACGTGCTGGCAGTTTCTTTTCAGCCGGACCCGTTGACACATCTGTTTCAGCAGGAGTTCCATTCTCTTTAATCTCCTTATTCTTCTCACATAGTTTCATTGCCTCTTCCTTGATGATATCCAAATTCATTTTAAAACGATCATCTTTCTTCAGAAGTTGCATTATGGTCTGGTGAAAAAAGAACTCATATAAGCAATGATCGGAAAAAGGTGTTCCGCATATATGGATACATGTACAAGGAACGACATAGAGTTGTTAAAACCACCAAATATTAATTAATTACTGTTTCGAATTCCTCCTGTTTCGGAGACATAGGAAGTTGAAGTTGGATTTTAAAGTAATTCTGTGCCATGTAAAAATGCAGTAGATAACTAACCTTTTACCAAAACAGAGAATAAAAACGTAACAAGAATAGTCACTCTCCGCCCTAGCTTTAGACACAGCATATTGATGGTCACATTGACGGAACGGCGACATTTGCTAGTGAACTTAAGAAAAAATATTAAAATTTTATTTACGAGGGGAATTTTAGGACATTTTAGTTTGCATGAGAATTGTTGTGATCGCGCTCTAAAAATATTTAAATTAAAAAACACAGCATGACAGATGTTTATAATATATCAATTTTCAAACAAACCGTTTGAAAAAACAAATATACGCGATTTAAATCCGTAAAAACAGTTTCATTTCCTATGTGTAACAATCGCGAAAACCTAAGAACTCGATAGATGTTTATAAATTCGAAATACTATCAGAAATGTCATAATTTAAAAGGAAAATGTTCACAGTAGATTATTTTAATATTTTTTATTAAAAGAACTGTCGAACGCTTAAACAAGATGAATAAGTGCCATTTTTAACGGCCTTAACCTTGTACAGCTATTTATCGTCATAAATAGAATAAAGAGAGGAGTTCCTTTCGTCCGGAAATCCGGAATTCGAAAGGGTAATTAATTAATAATTGGTGGTTTTAACATGTGTCTATGTATGTAGAACGCCTTTTCCGACCATTGCTTATAAGTAAGGACTACTGCGAAGATATATTCTTAAAATGAAAATTTGTTAAAAACAGATCAAAAGAGGAAGTACACCTCTATAGTTTGTTAAAAAAAAGAACACTTACCTCTTTGTACTTGGGCAGAAGAATGGGCATGCGGCGTCTACAAAGTGACTCAAAAATCCTGCTATAAAACTTATGCTTGTACCACTCAGGATTATTCTCCACTCCTTCTTCTATTTGTAATGTAGTATCGTTAGTCTCGTCGCTTGCTTTAGTCGTATCCACATTCTCATCTACTGCTTCATTTGTTTCCATGTTTGCTTCTACTGAATCAGTTTTTTCATTTGTTGAATCATCATTTTTAGATTCATCTGTAGCTGCTTTAGAAAAAGACACAAAATCTTGTATCACTGTGCACAATTTATCATATTTAAAAAAATTATGAACCAATTTAATACGGCCAGCTGATCGAATGACTACTACATCAATAACCAATAAATAGTCAAACAAGTTGTCTTAGAAAGTGACACCTCAGACCAATGTTCTTATGCACTAACTACATAAGGTCATTGTCATTACCTTAGACATTTATAGATATGGAGACGGTTGAAAGATAAAAAGGGTTAAGCGACACTTAGTAAGAAAGCAGTTACACTTAGATGCTAGATAAATATTGGTAGATAGTACTAGAAGGTACTAAATATGCATAATAATGCCCCACCAAAAATATACATGCGAAAAAGGAGCCACATTCGGTATATTGAACAATCAGGTCAGTATGTTTCGCCGACAGTTGAATTTGGAATGTCGCATACATTTCAAATTACAAGGAAACTGTCTTAGGAACAATTAAGTCTTTTTTGTGAAAAAATGTTGGCATAGTCAATTTTTTGGTCAAGCGTGAATTGTCCATAAAAATGAATAAAATTGATATGTTTTTAGTACT
>NW_020653993.1:7136260-7145875 GCF_003589595.1 Hyposmocoma kahamanoa
TGTCCACCAATAAAAGGGAATACGAGTACATTGTGCATTTGTAAGAATTTAAAACATTTTATTCTAACCATAGACCTTTTTACAACAATAAAAAATGAACACGTGTCGCGCTGAAAATACGAGCGGACAGCTGGTCTGTATGGGATTTTTCTTTAGCTACTATGATGGTGTGTGCAATGGTCAAACATTTAAAGGTAATCACTTAGTGGTAAAATATAGATTTTCATAAGAATTTCCCAAATTAGATCGGGAAGTAATTCGTCTTAATTAATGTGGTGTGACAAAATCAGGCTTTGTGCCTAATCTTATTTAAAAGAAAGACGAACACTTCTGAGCGTGTTTGAGAAAAATAATTAGTTCTTTAAAATTTCGCAACATGATAGATGTAGAAAAATCTAACATGCTAACCATTATCTGCACACTTACTTTTTTCCTCTATTTCCCCTGTTCCCCCTTTTTCCTCATTTTCCGCTTTTTCCTCCTTTTCCACTTTTTCCTCATTTTCCACTTTTTCCTCCTTTTCCACTTTTTCCCCTTTTTCCTCATCTTCCTTAACAACTGCAGATTCTTCGCCAACAACGTTATCAACTGGCTTTCCAATCTTATTTGGATCATCAGTGATACCAAATTCAATGAGCGCTGCCTCCACTGTCTCATGCATTGGCTGTTTATACTCTGGATTAGATTCACATATCTTCGTTACCTTAAAATGAATAATATTCATTCACAACACAACGCATCATTGTTGAATTGCAGATCAGCCTGTGACAACATACCATACCCATGCTTCTTATCTGTTTAGTACTAAATTATGTACACCAAAAACACACAATGTGAAAAAAGGGCATTTTCAGTACAACAACCAAGTGGGTTTGTCGGCAATACTAAAATTATATTGTGTCAAGAATATTTGATTAAAAGCGAACATGTTATATACCTGTACCTCAAAAAGATGGTGCTATTTTTGTCTTTTCCTATCAATAATCGTGAAGTCAATAGAAGGGTTCAAATCTAAGGGCTCATTTATTCGACAAAAATGTAATCGCGCTCACGCCGCGTAGCGACTGCGTGCATCTAACTGGTCAAAGCAAAGTGCGCTCTATTTATTTAGCTGTTACGTTTTAACTTAAATGAGCATCCCGGACGCGCGGGCGAGCCTGGGGTCCTTGGGTCTATGCGGCGACGGCGCGGTTTTATATTATTCAGAGGAATTTAAATGTTGCCCAGTAAATAGAATTCAAATTCGCCATTTATGGTACGTGAAAGCGTCGTAACTGGGCTGTTGCCGCGCGAAAACTTTGGCGTCGTGTAGCTGGGTGCGAAGAGAACTATAACTTACCTCAGCAAATATTTTGTCAAGTTGCTTGCTCAATAGCTTGTCAAAGTTGGCCTTGAAAAATTTCACAGGGTCTTCTGGAAAATTATTATACACGTTTTAGAATACTGTCCATAACACTAAGATCGAATACAGACGATGTACACTGCGTTAATATTTTCAAAACAAATACAAGTTTATATTAAAAATACTTTAGATGTGTTTCAAGTACAATTATTATTACAATTAGATAGGCTGCTGTCTACATTACAGAGTCTAATAAATGCAGAAGGATTCTTTTCTTAACTAATGTAGCAAGTACATAAAATGATTACATGTTGTGCGTATTAGACATGTTGTTTTTTTAGAGTTGCTCACAAGAAATGTGTGCATTAATTGCCGATTATGACAATATACGTATATATCAATAATGTAGCCATAAGAGCTTATGGCGCCCAGCATTGAACGTCTTTCGTCAAGGTTTTTAAAGGGTGCAAGAAACACGTTACTTTTAAACAAAAGCCTGCTTGTTGGTCATCATCCAAACAAACAGTGTCCAGTAACAATCCCTTCGTAAACATTGAGTGTCCGAAAAAACATCCAGTTAGGAATATTAAAAATATACAAAATATTCTCAATCAAAAGTCTTAAAGCAATACTTTTGACTGAGAAGGAAGACGCAATTAATGTAAAATGTCGCTACCTGTGATGATCGCTTTAAACGGAAGTATACGCCGTTGTGGTCCGGCTTTCAAAGCAAGCTGGAGCAATTCTTCGTCGTGCTGAGTGGGGTATTTGTCGCGATAGATCTTAGTTATTTCAACGGCATTGCCGACATTCTTGCCAAGCATGACGTTCCGAATACGGTCACGGATCGCCTGCTTAAGCACGCGTTGTTGAAAAGTGTTACGGAAAATCCCAGCGTTAGGTTCCACCTCACCGTATTTCTGCTTCATATCTTTGAACACTGTGCCTAGTGCTAACTCCAGTCGTCCCAACAGCGACCGGGAGACTGGCTTGTCAGCCTCCAACTTTTCTTCTCTATAAGATTTTTGAGTTAAATCAGAAGTTTTAGCAACTAAATTCTGGCGAACCGACTGGGGATATGAATTTAGTTTATTTGGACCAGAGCCTTGGCCGGGCCTATTTCCAGTCCTGTTGCCTGGTTTGTTCACTCCAGCCAATTTGGGTTTCACTATTTTGTTGGGGATGAAACCTATACGGCCCATGAGAGATGGAAGCCGGCGCGTTCCGGCTGTAGAGCTGTTTGACGCTAGCTTCGGAGGCCTGTAGGTCTCGCGCATTAATGGCTCGGGTACACTGTGCATTGACCGGGGAGCTGGGCCAAGCCTGTCCTTGGCGCCTAAGCGTTTGGGAGCTCCGCTCTGCCAAGGGTCGATGGGAGCCGACCGCTTGAGCCCCTGCCTGTAGGGCTCATTGTGTGGGCCACTTGAGTCGCCCGGGTAGGCAGAGTCGTAAAACCGGGAGAAATTGCTAACCTGCCCGAATTGCGCAGGTGGATTGTACTGTTGTTGACTAAACAACGAGGGAGGGTCATATTCGTTCTGAAAAGTAATCATACAAAAAGTGGTAATTAAACAATATAATTAACCTTGCACTTCTGTAAGTGTAGTTTATTTCAAACAGACAGGATGAACGGGCAGCTGCTAACATATTGAAGAATCTATATTATGTTGCTCACAAAAAGCAATCCGATAAGTTCACCATACAGATAAAATGCATGATGAACAAGGAAAACATGAAGCAGTTTCTTAATTCTATGTAATAAGGAACTATTGTAATAAATATGTACAAGCTAAGACAAAATCTGCCTTGTTTTCACAAAACATTACATTCTATTTGTGGTTGTAAACAAAAATTGGAGACAGCTTGTGAAACTTGCACAAAAGTACTTAGTTCCTCATACATACTTTCAGTTCTTAGAATAACACACAACAGGCTGAAGAACAGATACTGTTTCAGGGTCTATAAAAATGAAATTTATGGACCCAAAACAATCTGCTAGATCCAAAAGAACATGCATGCATAGTATTGAGTCAGATTGACATCAATCGCGTCATGAAAAACAAAGGAAATAATAACAATAATAATCAAGAAAAATCTATATTTTGAGAGTAAAAAACTTAACCTAATTACAAAATGTACAAAACTTATATCAACGCCTTACTTTCTCAAACTCATATCTTGTAAAGAGTGATTATTCAGGAGATGGCAAAACTTTCTATTTATTTTAAATTTCCTATCCGGCCTGTGAATGTGGATGCGTTAGTTTAAGAATAGGTAAAAGCCAGTGTGTGAATATGACGGAAATGTGACGTGAAATCAGCCTGCAAAATTTGTATGTATATACAATACATTTTTGCATTTCAGTAACTTTGTGCTTTAAGATACGAGTTTGAGAAAATAAGGTGATGATATGTATATAATTTAACAAAGCCGTTTCATCTGTAAGTGTATAAAGTTTTTATAATAATTAATAATGTAGAACTTACCGGGCGATTGTACTGCTTGTCCTTAATAAGCATTGTTTGTTGTTGCTCAATTATCTCACGTTTGCGTCGGAGAAGGGCCAGCTCCAAATCCAAATCCTAAAATGAATTGTAAATAATGATTTGTTAAAAAAACTCAGAGCAAGAGCTCAAAGGAGCTCTAAATACATGCAAATCTATTTTGAATCAGTTCTGCCTATTATATATAAGTCTACTCTTTTGAAAAAACGGGATTACAATCGAATCTCTCTGGTCAGTGTCTATGAGGTGCGTTTTTAATGCAAGTAGTGTTTTAAAATTCAACCGCTGCATTGCTGCAGTTGGTGTTCTACCCATGTACACTATGTACATTGCATTATGGTGATGTTTGACCGTAATTATGTTTGTGAAATACATTCTGTAATTCCTTCTTAGTACTAAAGGGGTGAATGCAGTTGAAATTCCTAGTCAGCCAGTGTGTGTTCAAAACATGACAGTCAGATATCAGAGCTGCTAGAATGATCGAGATCTCATCGCATCATTTGTCTGGGTACAAATGGATATAGGTCTGGTCTAGCGCCCAGTGCCTACCAAGTGTTCTTGTATTAAAAGAAGCTTCTCAGAAAGTAGGCAACAACCTCATATGGTGACTTAGTTCTCAAGCTGAATTAACATTTATTAGTTACAACAATTATTAGTTAACATGAATGACAATTATGTGTAAAAGAAAAATAAAGCATAGGTTGCATGTAATAATGAAATTGTTATAAAATTTACTTGTTTTTCTTAGTTCAGACCAGTACTTATTTAACAAAACATGCCTCATATATGTACAGGATCTAAATTTATAACTTTCCACCTGTGACTATTTTGCCATATAGCACAGAATTCATTAGAGCTTACCAAGAATAAAAAACCATACACTGTCATGTGAAGTTGCCATTTCTAGATAAAAGTAATGCAAGTGATAGTCATAACCAAATCGGGAATATTCTAGACAAGAACATGGTAAACTATTTTTTTCGGATCTAAACGTCGTAAATTTGTTTTCTCAGACAAACCAACGTTTCGGGCCCGTGGTCACATGTGACCTGTAGGTCCGAAAAATTGTTTCATTTCCTTCCTATTTGAAATAATCGAGAAAACCAAAGAACTCGAAAAGTATTTAATTATGCATTCAAACATTATCCATAAGACCATAAGAAAATACAAGTAATTCTGTGAAAACCTACCATGACCTAATCATTACATGACACATGTAACAAGGTTTCTCGTATAGAAAACATAATTCTGTACTATGTATTTCTTTGTACATAAAACCGATGACGAATTTTCATGCGTATAAAAGAGTACAATGATCGCCAACCCGTCTGAAAATCGTGGTGATTATGGAAATTAAAGACTTCACTTTTAAGCATATACGTTAATTGCTTTGTAATCACGTCGTAAAAGTTTCAAAATACATTTCTAATCTAACAATCGAATTAATACTTAATACGCATCTGTTGTACTTACCTGCAGTTGAAGGTGCTCGGTCACCAAAGGGCCGCCAGGTCCAGACCGACCGTTAGACCCGGTGCCGGAACCTCTGTTAGGCCCCCCAGGTCCTCTATTGTTGTTAAAACCTGATGGTCGATTTCCTCTATTTGCCTTCATGATGTTTGTTTAGCGAGAACTCAAATTTTATTTTAGAAAATATCTGGCTACGCGCAACGCGTCCACATGAATTGAAAGAATGAATAGTGAAAAAAATCAAGAGCGAACGAGTATGAGTGAGTCAAATATTCAAATGTCAAACTGAATGAATGAAATAGGGAAGGGCAAAGCATAGTATGCTAGCGTATTATAGAAATTACGATTCCAAAAAATTTTGTTAGGCTATTGGGAGACTTCGATTTCTAGTTTTTTATTTTATTTTATTATTTTCCGTGAAGAAAAACATCACAACTAATTTAGAATCCTATATTTATTTGTAGTTAATCTTTGCACAAGTAATTGCCTATACGTACATAGGTATACAATGGGTATACATAAGCTCACGCCCTAGTCCCACAGGGGTGGGCAGAAACCACGGAACGTCACTTTGCTCTATCCTGACACAACACTATATGAAAAGGGTAGTTGATGTATATGAGACTCGAAAGTTGGGAAGTATATGAACAAAAAATGTTAAAAATAAAGTTTATATTATAGTAAGTTTATATAATATACTCGAATACTTAAATAATAAAAGTTGCCACCGAAATTAGGTAGAAACAGCTAATCTGAAAATTACCCATCATACATTTCCCCTACATGCTAACCGACCAATCCGCCTACGATCCTTCCTTTCCTGGTTCCACAGGTTGTTCCCACAGAAGTGTACGGAATTGCAGAAGAAATCATAGCTGAAAAAAAGAGATCGGCAGATGCTGCTCCCAAAAAGAGACGAGCTTCAGATTTATTGCGTGAAACAAGCAAGCCTCTGACATAGTCCGTAACATTTACCCAAGTGTCCGCGAAAATATTGTTGAAGTTCTACAGGTACATCTTCAAAGTTGAGTTTCAAGCAGGAGCCAGGTTGCATTAATTAAAAACCTACTCCCGTGCAACCTAATCGACGAGCGAATTGCATACTGCGGTTCACAATCAAGTATGGTCAAATACGTGTGAACGACAATTTAAAAAATGCATATTGACCGAATTTTTACAGGGTTTTCCCGTTGTGCGCGCTTAGTTTAATCAAATTGTTTTTTTTTCTCAGGTTGAAGACGAAATAGCAGACAATTTGGAGGCATCGAAATAAAAATCTCAATTACACGTGATGTCAGAGAACGTGACAAAAATACTCAATATCAATACTCAAATAGAAGCACAAAATCAACAAAATTACCTAGTTCACATTCTTAACGTATCACGTTATTATATGTACACTTATACCTATTTTCGCGATTTTTTATAAATTGTATAATTTGTTAATTTTTAAAAACAATATTCTTTTACGAAAATAAACACAATTTTATGTTTCACAGTCCTTTATTTCAATTCCTTATATCCCTAATAACTTGTGACAAAGTAACAAAAAATACAAATGTACATATGACATACACTAATGGTAAAGACAACTTCAAATAAAATACAATTTGAACCATAAACTTAAACAATCCACTCTGCGTCTGTCAAGGACGTAATTATGTGATCTCCCAAGATGAATACGTTGCTGCTATTTTAACGCTGGCGTTCTATTCATTCATTGACTGCAATAATATACGGACGTTATGCGGTGTTCTATTTCTTAAGGCTGAGACTATACTTGTATGTGAATCAGATTTCGGTTTCGTTGAGTGTCACGTGTTTTTTATTTCTTTCGCAAGTTTATTGTATCATGTGTGTGTTGTAAATTAAAGCGAACATAATATGCTTCGGAGATCTAGGCACCTATAGTCTTGTCTTTTTTGAAGACGAAGTGAAATGACAGTTCATTGCGCAAGTGTTGCCCACTTACAAGCAACTAGTGCTTGCAGTCGATAAATTTTCTATCGACTATCGACCTAATGTTGATATACGCTTATGCTGTTCTTGTTAAAATGTATATATAAAAAATATATTATATATATATAGTTAAAATGTAGATATTAGTAGGCCAACTGTAAAAATAAGAATGAAGAAAGCAATAACGCAATTATTAGTCATTAGAACGTAACATTCACAATTCAGACTTTTTGGAAGATTTTACCTTCTTTAACAATCTATCGATAACAACTACATGACTATTTCAAATTTTACGAAAAGTGACAACCCTGCAAATGTCATTTTACTCCGTTTAAAAAAATACAGACTACTATGGGCGTTGTCAATGGCGATCGCTTAAGATATTTGTAAATGTTACTACGATGGCGTGTAACAATTTGCTATACAAAACTGTATACTTTACGCGGGCGCAATCATCACAGCCGCCACTATAATCTTGTGGTAGAAGCACTGATAAGTGAAATAATTTAATTTAAAAACACTATAAGAAATACAGAAAAGAAAACGCAACAAACATCTTTATTGCTAAGTATCATTTTCATCCAGGACAGTAAATTATATCGTAATGATCAAGAAACGGGTACAAGTCTCCGTGTGGCCCAATGACGGACTATAATCTGGCCCAAAACACGGTTGGCGGATTCATATGTCTTTTTAATAACATTTAATGCAAACATAATACCATGGACCAATAACCCAAGAGGACTGCTAATCTCCATATTAAAAATCGTAGCTCTGAAAAAGGTCAAAATTCCGTCTTATTTCTAGATGGCGCTGATCGATAGCCTGGAATTAGTTTATATTTACGTAAATGGCCATGGATATCGATTAACTCCTCTTTTATAGGAAATATAGTAGATATTCTATTTTTCTTGTAATGTTTTTCAAATATTTAGTAATAAACTAAAATTATTCTCTGAACTTCGATATTTATGCATATCAATAGATGGCATTGTTCGTTGTTAACTAATTAATAACGTAACGCTTGCGAATATAGTTAGATGGCGCAAATCCTAAACAAAATAAAAGAATACTTGGAAGTATCTATAAAAATCTGAGCAATATAGTATAACCTAAAGGAAGTCTAAATTGTCATCCGTTTGCGGTGGCGCACAGTGGGCCCAAATTGATAATTCTTGGACATAGGAATAACTTGTGGAGTATCGAGCTAATTTTTTTATGTGATAGACAATAACACTCCTAACAACTTTTATTCTTGTATGATTTCTTGAAAAAGTTGATAGTTTCAGAGAAAAAAAATATAATTTTTTTTTGTGGAGAAATATACATTTTGTTCTTTATCTCAAAATATACGAAAATGTAGTGTGCGTGGGTTACTTACAGTATAGTTCCAATCATTTTTTATGTAGAAAAAAATAATCCGTCTGCATGTACTTGCAGCTTTGTAAGTAGAGGTGCGGCAAAATTGCTAACTCTTTTATGTACTTTTTTAACAAAATACATGAGCTTCGACTAAAGAAAATTTAATTTTAGTGCTAAATTACACAGAGCGTTATAACAATAACACAAAAGTTAAGTAGAAACTAGTATATTGTGTTTTATTTTTTAATAAATAACAAATCTAACATTTTGACATCTTTTTACTCGTAAAGCCGCAAGTACCTGCTGATGGATTGTTTTTTTCTTGATAGAGAATTATTGGACTTATACTGTAAATAAAGCACACATTACATTTTTCTACAATTTGATATAAAAAAATAAAATGTTTATTTCTCCAAACAAAAAAAAACTAAAATTTTTTTTCTGAAACAATCAGCTTTCCAAGAAATTACATAACAATAAAAGTTATCAGGAATGTTATTATGTATCATGTGAAAAAAATCAGCTCTGTATTCCTAAAATTGTATCATGATTAAATAATTATTTAGCCTAAAATGTATACTTTTTATTTCCGTTATTTTTAATTACCTTTAGATTAATTTATACTGGGTTGTTGGACTTTATGCACTGTTTGTAATGGATGACATATTACACACAGATTACACGAAGCTCATGTATTTTGTTAAAAAAGTACATAAAAGAGTTTTTATGTACAATTTTGCCGCACCTTTATTTTTTCAAAGCCGCAAGTACATGCAGACGGATTATTTTTTTCTACATAGAAAATGATGGGAACTATACTGTGAGTAACCCACGCACATTAGATTTTCGTATATTTTGAGATAAAAAATAAAATGTACATTTGTCTTAAACTTTGTTTGTTAAAAAAGTACATAAAAGAGTTAGCAATTTTGCCGCACCTTTATTTACAAAGCCGCAAGTACATGCAGACGGATTATT
>NW_020653993.1:7145885-7171560 GCF_003589595.1 Hyposmocoma kahamanoa
GCCGCACCTTTATTTACAAAGCCGCAAGTACATGCAGACGGATTATTTTTTTCTACATAGAAAATGATGGGAACTATACTGTAAGTAACCCACGCACATTAGATTTTCGTATATTTTGAGATAAAAAATAAAATGTATATTTGTCCATACAAATTTTTTTTTTTCTCTGAATCTATCAACTTTTCAAGAAATCATACAAGAATAAAAGTTGTTAGGAATATTATTATATATCACATAAAAAAAATTTGCTCGATACTCCACAAGTTATTCCTATGTCCAAGAATTATCAATTCGGGCCCACTGTGTGGCGTTCCGATATGACCCTTTGGGACCAATGCAATATCTGCGATATCATACTTCTTGGAATCAATTTTATTACAAATAAAATTAAAAAATATTATTTCGCACGTTCGGTGTTCTCAGCCTAAAATCACCGTAGCTATTGTTTTTTCTCGCTTCTTACACCCAGTAACATTGAAATATGAATAATTTTAAGCTAAACTATCAATATGTCTAAATGGCATTAGAATAGACAAAGTAGTGTTCTAGTTATTATTTAGAGGATGGAAACGTTGTGAGTTGCGATTGTTTTTTTTTTACAATGTATTTGTATACGACTCCAGGTGCATATCCATTTTGAGGTAAAATATAGCGCCATCTAGTTGACGTGTTTGTTATCACTAGAAGCAGATTTGATAGAATCAATGTGTCAATGTAAAATAACGTTACAAAATAGCTATTTGGTAATCGTCGCGACATCTAGTGTACCAATAGGTACTAAATACCCGGCTACGCTATCTTATATGACGATAAGCAGTCCTCTTGAGTTATTGGTCCATGATAATACGTAAAACCTTAGTGACTGTGTCAATATACTAATGTTATATACTATCCTACCTAAATCAAGTTTAGTTGTATATTGTTTTTAAAATGTTTCTTTCTCGTATAATTAAAAATATCAATTGGTCACAAAATTGAACATTAAATAAAGAAAATTTTGCTTTGAAAATTACTGAGAAAGCATTCTTTTGACTACAACTTTTCTTTTAACCACTAAAAGACATTATTTGTTTAAAACTGCTACACTTCTGTGAAGCTTCGCTCATCAGCCTTATAAGCTAGTACAGACATATCATTCATCATCAGATCCACTACATTGGTCTAAAACAATACCATCAGATATTAATGCAAGAATGTCTTCATCATCCAACTCATCATAATCATTTGGAGGTTTCTTTTCTTTATTTTGAGCAGATAATTCTTTCTTCTTTGCCATTGTATTGACTTTGTTAACAAGTTTCGATGCAACAGGTTTTTCGTTTGAATTTTTAGCAGTAGTTGTATCGAGTTTTGTTGTTGCATCTGATCTATTTGCACTACTGGCTGCAACAACTTTTGATGCAACAGGTTTTGAATTTATATGCTTCTCATCTGATTTTTTAACTGTATCAGGTTTTTTCGCTGCATCAGATTTATTTGCAGTGCTTGCTGTAACAGGTTTGGTGTTGACAGATTTTTCGGTTGAATCGGATTTCTTTGCTGCTTCCGTTGCATTAGCATTATTTTCATTCCCGTCTTCTTTTTTAGAAGGTTTACCTGACGTGGTATTATTAGTACTCTCTTGTTGTTCCGGTTTGTCACCATTTTTTTCAACTTGTGATGTTATTTCGTTGTTCTTCGGCACACTTTGTACAGTTTCGGTTTTCTGTGAATTGTTGTCGGATTGTTCAATTATCTTGTCATTATTTTCTTTTGTCTCTTGCACGATTTCTTTGTTATACACAGTCTTCACTTTTGGTGGACATTGAGTGAATTTGTAGCATGGAATCACAGTTGCTCTTGCTTCTCCTGTAAAAATAAAAATACAATTTCATGTATTATTCTATTTCGATCTTGATTCTCGGTTTATTAATTAATAAATTTATTTATGTTCTCATATCAACAGCTGAGTGCAGTTCTTGCTTGTCACAAGATAATGTTCTTCACAAGTAGTCTATGAAAGAACCCATTTATGTTCCACAATAATGAGAAGCTAAATGCTGAGTGTAACAAAAATATCACATTCAAGTTTAGAGCTACGTATTCTATATGACATGATATATAGGGTAGGCGACGTACATACTTGTTTGGACCTGAAGCACGTAATTATATTTAGTAAATTTTAAGGGACAGTGGGCATTTAGCGCTTTTCCCATTGCAGTTTGTTGGGTCTTAGGATGGTAAACAGAAATGTCGACAATATTCAAATGATTTGTTAACAATGAATAACCGACGACTTGCATTCAAAATTCAATTTATTAATAAAGACTGTTAAAGTAAGATCTTAATATCGATTCTGCACTTGAATGTATTTTTAACACGGGAATCAAATGCAATATATTGAATACTTATTCAAAATACACTAACCACATCTGAGCCGTTTCATGCTGCAAACCCGATCGAAGTCAACCACAGATCTAATCTGAGCGACATAGGTGCAATCGTCGTTTCGAAATTTCTTCATCGCCACACAATTGCACGCTCGGATGAACTTCTTTAGGTATGTTTCTTCTGGTTTTCTATTGAACTGTACCTGTTAGACAACAGTTTTTTTTTCTAAAGTACTAAACTCTTTTACAGGTGGTTAGGTAGGTACCATTTTAGAAAAGTAGATGCAATCAAAGGGAAAGGAGAATTCTAGATATCATGTTCTGTTGTCTGCAGTAATGCATGCAGTCGAGACGTGTCGGCTGCAATCGATGTGAACTATAGTCCGAGAGACACCTTTACCCTTTCCCATACCTATTTCTGCCGCCAAGCTGTAATGTGAGCATTAAGAGTATCGTGGAAGGGTAAGGATGCTGGTGAAATTACAGGCAGGAGGGACTTGTCAACTTATGTCTCAGAGTGACGGGCACAGCGGCAGTGCCCCTAAATTTTTTGCGATTAAAAGCTCTAAGTGGCACTGCAACTGATAGGGACAGGCGTGACGCTTACCACCAGGAGCACGACTTGTTCGTGCCGTCTTAGTATCATAAAAATATTATTAAAAATAAACTTACCTTCACAAAAAGCGGATTGAAAATATTCAACAATCTCTTTGTTACGTTGAGACCAAGTACCTGCAAAGAAAATCAATAAATTAATAATAATATACTCGTAATATATATATAATAATAATATAATATAAAACAACATTACGTACGTTCATTGACCTTTTTTTTTTCATTGACCTACCAATAAATGGATGTCGGGTTCGAGCTAAAAAGTGTCCGCCCTTATAGGGCGTCAAAATCGCATAGCGCGTCAACCGCGCAAGTCTTTGTTTGTTGGACTGACAGCGCGGTTGTCAATCATGCAGTACCATATAGAAATATTTAGAACAAAGAAACTATAGAGTCGCTTTGATTTTCATCTTATTTTTTATTAAACGTTAGCAATAACTAACAAAATATTGTTCTACTCGTTTTACGGCTTAGGATTACCCTTAGAGGATGGAAAAAAAATAAAAGAAAGGAACTGCATTAACTACGGAATGGCCGTGCGTACCTAAACAAAAATTGAACGAAGAAATGGCGGATTTCTTTAGTGTCGTACCATAATCTACCGATAGTCATTATCGACATGCAAACATTTAATTAAAGTAGATCAATATTCCATTTGGGAATATTTTAGGTTATATGGGAATATCCGGGAACGTCACTTGAAATTTTGAATTTATAAATACTCAAATATTACGAAAAGTGAATTTGCACAGAAAAAATGTAATTTGAGAATATATTATAAAAAAAGAGAAAACTTTGAAATATAAATCTGAAGATCTCCTATACATTTCCAACCTAAAGATTCATATTTTCATAGATAAATTTTTAAACATTTTCCAAATAGTGTAAGCTTTTTTGTATTTATGCATTGGTTTAGAATTAATATCAGTCACTGAGTGAAGTGAATTTTTAATACTTCCATTTAATTTTGGAAATTAATGAAAGTAGTAATATTATCAATAATAATATTATTATCATACGTTTATTTGCTTAAAACATGATATAATAGGAAATGTAACAAGAGACAGTGTAGTATAAACATGTTTCGCATATTTTAAATAGCATGCAAATGTCTGATTATACAATGTCAATTGACTACTATTGGCCGAGTGCCTTTGATTTGTGCAGAAAAATCGACACTTCTCCGAAGTGAGTCAAGTAGTCACGAGCGACTGCGAGTTGTGACAAGCCACGTCAAACGAGCTCTATACATGTTAGCGCTCGCTTTCACTCGGTCAGCTAGGCGAATGACACCGAACTATGGCAAGGTAAGGCAAATAGTCTGTCTATATATTGTCTGTCTGTCTAGGTATTGGCCTTCACCCGGCAACGTTGGACCAACATGGTCATTGCTGGTTAGAATTTTTAGTAGTTAGAGTTGTCAGTGGGAAAAAATCGGAAACGAGTGGATAATTTTGTTTTCAGGAACTGCGAATGCTTAGTAAATGAGTCTTGTTTAATCTAAATTAAATATAAAATTATTTACCAATAAATGTAATGATGGAATTGCATTATCATGTAATCTAGTTGCATTCAAAGTTATGTTAAAATTTGACTCTTCAAAATGAAGCGAATAAATGAAGATGATCTTTGATTCAATGTTTATATTCGGCGCTCCTATGATTTCCAGCCATTATTTTTTCTTTTTTGATCTTAAGGTTAATTTGAAATAGTAAAAATAATAATAAAAACCTCGTAGTGAATTATTTTAATAACAGAATATCGATAATATGTACGCTTCCAAGAACAACACAATATCAAAATAATCGTTAACAACAATCATCAAAATATATATACAGGGTGTCCCAAAACTCAACGTCAAGCGGTCAGTGGGCGAGAGGCCAGGTTATATCAGTTCTGGTAAAATTTAAAAAAAAAATCCATGTCACTTAGTTAAGTGACAATAGGCATTTTTTTGAAAATGTTGAAAATCGATACCCTAGACCACATGTTTAGGTACTGTTATCACAAATTTTCAAATTTTGGAGTGATTTTTTTTTAACGTCATCATAAATAACCATACTATTTATTGCAGTCACAAATCAAACAATAAACGTTATGAGTTTAGTAAAAAAAAAATAAGTTTCATTGAGTCGTAGCTTAAAAAAAATATGTCAGCTAGCTTTGACACTTCATATTTAAAAAAAATGTACTACACTACCCTGGGCAAGTTATTTTAAAAGATGGCCCATATAATCAAGATTTCAAAATGGTACAATACTTGCCACTCTTCATTCCATAAAAAATATTATAACTTATTTTTTGCAAAAGGAGCTCGTTTCAAAAAAAAACTCATGCCATGATAAATAATACTTTTGTGTGCTCAAAGATTGGCTTTAACATCGTGGAAGTGAGATGGTCATATGTGATAGAGTGGGATGGATAGTGACGCTGTGCGACATGAATTAGAGTGAGCGAGACGGATAGTGACGCCGATGCTCTATTATTGATCATTGGTTATTATCATTTAGTACGCTACATTCCTTCGTTTAAAGTATTGCTCATCGAATTTTAAAGCAACACGAATATCACCCGTATCATGTGCAACGTGTACAAAGTTTAGAAAAAGTTTAGAAAGTTTAGAAGAAATTAGTTTGAGAAGATTCGCACGATTGATAAAAAGATATTTTGTGAGGCGATGCAGAGCCTGTATTCGTGCCGAAGGCAAACAATTTGAGCATTTACTTTAACATTAAAGTATTACAATAGTTCCTTTCGTTTCATTTTGATTAAAATTTATTTTAATACAACAATAGACTAATTATTAAGTTGACACACTCACATGTGTTAGGGTAGATTATTTTGTTTAGTGCGTTGTCACTATCCATCTCACTCTATCACATATGACCATCTCACTTCCACGATGTTAAAGCCAATCTTTGAGCACACAAAAGTATTATTTATCATGGAATGAGTTTTTTTTGAAACGAGCTCCTTTTGCAAAAAATAAGTTATAATATAGGAAATAGAATAAAGTGTGGCAAGTATTGTACCATTTTGAAATCTCGATTATATGGGCCATCTTTTAAAATAACTTGCCCAGGGCAGTGTAGTACTTTTTTTTAAAATATGAAGTGTCAAAGCTAGCTGACATATTTTTTTTAAGCTACGACTCAATGAAACTTATTTTTTTTTACTAAACTCATAACGTTTATTGTTTGATTTGTGACTGCAATAAATAGTACGGTTATTTATGATGACGTTAAAAAAAAATCACTCCAAAATTTGAAAATTTGTGATGACAGTACCTAAACATGTGGTCTAGGGTATCGATTTTCAACATTTTCAAAAAAATGCCTATTATCACTTAACTAAGTGGCATGGATTTTTTTTTAATTTTTACCAGAACTGATATAACCTGACCTCTCGCCCAGTGACCGCTTGACGTTGAGTTTTGGGACACCCTGTATATATATATATGCCATATCGTTAGTTATTATTTGATAAAATATAATGTTAATTTTTGTTTGTCTATACAATTCAAATTTTGTTATTGGTACACTACGTATCCCGTTATGATTAACTTTCCTATATATCAAAGGTTGTCTGGAAGAGATCGCTCTTAGCAATATGGACGGCTTTGTCCACGTTAGTTTTAAGCTGTCTATGTACTGTTTTGTGTCCCTGTGTGTGAGCAGTAAAGTGTATATCTATCTAAAGTACTCAAACAAATTACTTAATAAAGTCTTTATAACAACTATTCACAATACAAAATCGTGTGATCGTGTAAGATTGAAGAATAAGTATGTAAACATCTTGTCCGCAAAAGCGACGATCGAATTTTAAGGTGACAAACCGAAAATTGCGTCGTGTAGTCGCCGTCGCCTTACCCGACGTTCGCTCAAATAGTAGCAGTAAGTAAGCGACTTAAAACTCTGATAGGCGTGTAGCTTGCCATCAGGCGCACGACTTGTTCGCCCCGTCACTTGTCTTGATGTTGTAAAAAAAAACTTCTAAAAGTTACGAGTCGTTTGAGGATCGTCATGAGCTTCGTTCTACCACGATAAATGGAAATTGGCCTTAAATTGTGTCTACATCATACTTACATTTCGTAAATGTTCGCCAGCATCATTTTTGAATTTGTCAACGACCAATTTCTCCGCTTCTGATGGCAATTCCTCTGGTAGTTCTTGCCATACCTAAACAAACAGAAAACTGTATTAACTGCCCAGTTAATATAGCCATTTCGTGTTACTTTAATTATTTCTTCTTAGCTAAAAAGTTATACGTGTAACTGTCTATCGTCGGTTAATTACATAAATACACACTTATGTTCATTATGGAAAAATCAATGGGACATGAAGGGAAAATAATATAAAAATAACCTTTAAATGATTAAGATTGAAGGAATCCAAAACTCACACATGCGCGCACGTTCATGCGTGCATGCGTGCGTGTGAGGGAGCGTGCGCGCTTTTGTGTGTGAGCGAGCATAAATAGTTAAGGTGAGACACCGGAGGAGAAGCGGGAAAAACTGTTTTACTAGATCAAAAGGTTTAAGTATGCACAATTAAATAATCTTTTTCAAAAAAATATACCATACACCTAAGGATATTGTCTAAAGAATGTGCTAACGTGCTACACGATAGGATGTACTTTATCCGACCATATAAAATCCTGAAAACAGGCTAAAATAAAAGCGTAAAACTAATTAGGTACCTACTTAAGAATAAAATATATAACTTTGTAAATAATTTTTATATGGAGATATTTTTCTTTAAGTACTACAGACAAAATGCTAAATTTTGTTTTTCAAATGAAGCCCTATTAGTTATTAAATTCACATTTATCCCAAAATATATAACTAACATATAATTTACAGCGCACGGATGCGAGGGGCGACCCCCAACCCTCACATACAATCTAGGCTCGCTTTGAGTACCTTTCCTTAACAATTTAGGTTTGTTATTTCTGGTCTTAGGGTGCATACAAATCTGGCGAATGCGCCTGTTTGCGAAAGGCTCGCAAGTTGCGCACCGTACTACATAGTGCGATTTGTTCGCGTGCCCCTCGCACCCATTATGAGATGTCATTACAGAGGCGCACTTAATTGCACGCGTGCATTCGCCAGATCTATAAACTAAACCACTACTTTCGTATAAGGGAGTTATATGAAAGTAGTGGTTTAGTTTATTCTTGTTTGTTGGAAAGAAGGGTATGAAGGGTACCTTCATAGTGGTCCTGTTTAATTTTGAAGAAAATCATCCACCTCCAAGGGTGGCTGTTCACGCATGAAGATTCATTTTTATAAATAGCGCCTAAATTTTATTCTAAGAAGTAATTATTTTAATGGTTGATTTTGCTATTCTCCAATTCAAGGCGTTTTTCTCTCAATATACTTTGAGTAGTGAGAACCGATTTTTATTATCTCCTGTATCAAGTTCCGTATAGTGGCGAACCAAGGGATGAATCCGGGTTTGCGCACTTTCCGGTAACCGATTTTAATAAAACTTGGCAAATAGATGTAATTCCACGTACATTTCGGGTCGGTTTTTTAGTACTCTGTACTGAGATTATACTATTTTACAATAGTACCTTCATCATAACGTTTTGCAATTCGCTATCGACCATCCGCGCCATCAGCGAGTTGAGCTCGAAGCAGCCATCGGCGTTAGGCTCACCCTGCACCGGCGGCTTGCTATGCGGTTGCTTCAGTTTTGACAGTGCTGCAATTACAAAATCGAAATGTATTTAAATCATTGTTAAAATCAACTTATAGACAAATACATTATACTGTTATATAACTTTCTAAAATTACCTTTCACTGCTTTCTCTTCATTACCAGCTTTGCCATCTTCACTCTTCTTTTGAACAGGTTTCACCGCTTTAGCTTCAACTTTCGCTACTTTAGTTTGGACTTTTACCACTTTAGGTTGAGCGAAAGAGGTGAAAACAACTCTAGAAGCTACTTTCACCAGTTTTGGTTCAGCTTTCATGACTTTTGGTGCAGGTTTCGATACTGTTACTTCTGTATGTTGTTTTAGTTCCGGTCTCATGCGCTTTTGCACGGGCCTGGGAGGAAGTGGTCTTCGGTCTAAATCTCGTATTGGTTTCTTCATGACTGGACGACCAAATTGATGATCTGTGAATTAAAATCTGTTTAAGAATACTACATAGGTACTCATTACTCAACTAGGAAATCACCACACCTATAATATGAATCACACTTAGGTCCAAACAAAGGGGATAACCGACCAAAAATATACCTTACGGTAGTTTCCTATTTTTGACGATAATAAATGTTTAGAACGCTTTTCAAGCTGTAATCTGATAAAACTTAGAACACCTCACACTTTGCAATATATGCTTTTACTTAATATCGTTTAATATAATTATAATAAAAAACTAGGTCGTAGTCACTGGTAACACAATTGGGATCAAAAACATTTTTTGTTTCGCCATTTTCTCGCATCATAGATGTCATTCGTGCTTCGTTTCTCAAACTCGGATGTTTCTTGTGTCCGTAGTGCGTTTATTAAATTATTGTGTTCTTGTAGTCTTTTTTTAGATATTGTTAAAATTATGTAATATATAATTAAAATTGTAGAAAATGAGAACCTCCTCCTTTTCTAATTCCGTTTAAAATAGAAGGTTTAGCACACCTGCATTCGCACTTTGACAATGACACTACTTTGTTTATATTCTGGACATATAATTATGTTTCATACTATAGAAAAAGCTTTACAGTCATAGAATAAGAGCTAAAAAATGTTTCAAGCGATTTTTTGAGCGTTTCGCGTCAGCAGCGATCCGAGGGGAACCTTATTACGTGGATATAAACCTGTTTCTAGTCGGTTTAATGCACGTCCGTGTCGATGGGTATTGAGACTCGGAGTCAATAACGGAGTATATTTGTATATAAAATTATAATAAAGCTTTTTCACTCTTCATTAGTTAGTGACAATAGTGATGTCATTTTCCGGTGCATGGATAAACCAACTCATGTTTTTGTTGTGCCGCCATATTTAGATCAATAAGTACTCTTTTTGTAAAACTTTCAATAAATAAATAAATAAAAATTGCGGACCTGAAAATTATACGAAACCCAATTGAAAATTTGTAAAGAAAACTCTGCTTTCTTCATTTGTCATAAAAATCTCAAGACCCATAGATTGCCTTTAAGGTAAATCTGTAGGGCTAGCATGTACGCGAGAGCGACATAAAGCGCCACATACTGTTATTCTTATGTGTCGCTCTCGTGCAAGTCGCGCCCTGTCTTGCTAGCCCTACTCATAATGTGATCTCGCCTATCAACAACGTAATAACTGAACTATTTACGGCCTTGATTTGACTTGGCTTTTAAATAAAAAGAAAAAATACTGATCAAAAGGAAGAGCCAGAATACATAATAGTACAAATATACAGCTGATTGTTTTTATATGGGTTTGAATTATTATGACTGAAAAACTTACCTATAACGCTGAATCTCGTTATTTACACCAAAAAAATTTAAATTTCATTTGTTATTTAGACTCGGCTGTTGACGATCTTCCCTTTCTTGACTGGATCGAATGTCGATGTAAAGGAACAACGCTTTACGTAGCTTATGTCTTACCTTGTCTAGTAGAGGGGATATCTGGTGTTACTTTTGTTTTGGAAGCGCCGTCCATTCTTACAGCCGCTGTCGGTAATCGCTTCAAAGTTAAAATCGCAAACTTTGTAGAGTTCTTTACTACAGATATATAAGTATTCAATAAGATATGGGAATTTTAATGTTATTGATGGTACAACGTAGTCGCCGTGTCCTGTAATTTAGTAATACAAATGTTCTTACTTGCTTTCAGAGTAATAATGAGTCACGTGGTAGTTCCAATAATCTCGTTTCACGTGAATTCGCTTTAGCAAATCTGTAAATAAAATCTCGGTCCGTACTTACAAAAAAAAATGGATTGTCTTTTTTTCTGACAGAACCAAAGACGGAGTTACTGAAAAAAATGTGGCTATTTCTACTTCATTCTCTTTATAATGTTCTTATCGACTTTACTATTATGTATTCTGAGCCTCGTAAAATTGCATTTGAATAGAAATACCACGTGGAGTAAATAAAAAACAAGACTGCAAAATTGACGATACTGCAGTTGTTCTTGTGGATTCCTTCGCATATTTTGATTATGCGGTGTGCTATTATATTTTAAAGATGTATGACCTCAAAGATGCATGACCTTGAAAAAAAATTGATGAGATATCGGTAGTACCAGATTGAGGACGTCCTCAAAATATCCTCCAAAAATGTGGAGTCAAAGAATCCTGAAAAGACGCGTGTAAAAAAAAACTACTGCGAATGGAGAAGAATACCAGATTCATCATCAAGGAAGATCCAGAATCTCTGAAAGACTGACGTCTGACGGTTTATATTAAGTGCCTTCCCCATTTCGCTTGCTGTCATTCTGCTTATTAATACCTGTTTCAAAAGACCTGATTTGAGAAAAAAAAAATTCAAGCAAACGTTTTTGCTGCACAGCATCAGAAGAACACGGTACCTATAAATATGAATTAAAAATATTTTTTACCTAAAGATGTCGAATTGTCTTCGATGAAGTCCTGCAGGACTTTCTTGTGGATATCCCTGAGGCAGACGGTGAAACTGTGAACACTTCCCAAAAGTCTGGAACCACTTCTGCTTCCTAGTTATATGCACTGCTGCCCTGAAAGATTTTAACTGAAACTCCCAAAAAAAGTTTTAGACAAGAAACATTACTAAAGCAATGCAGAACGATATTACAACACAAAAGAATTATTTTTTTTGTAACAATTATTCAATTAATTTATGTAAATTTTGGAAAACGATACAAAAATTTTAAAGTACTACTCGAGTTAGGTACTTACGTAATTTAATTAATATGGAATTTCATGTTAATGTTGTCTTCCAACCCAACCCCACCTTCTGCGAAACTCTTCTATGACACTAAGTGACGGGACGAACAAATAGTGCATCTGGTGGTAAGCGACACGCCCACCCATAGCAGGTACAATGTCACTCAGAGTTTTAAACCGCAAACATATGACGAGCAGTAGCACTCCCCCCGTCACCCTGAGATATAAAGCTGACAAGTTCCACGTGTGAGTCCCACTCTTCTTACCTTCGCTGATCAAATACTGTTTAGAAGGTATGAGATAATTCGTATAATACTCGCATATTGCAAAAACAAGCCAACCCAAGAATGTATTAGCAGTTACCAATACAGCTTGACGCTTTCAACGGTTTTCTATTGCCTAAAATAATTAACGCATCAAAATGTTTTAGCCATTGTTTAAAAGTTGTTTTGCTTCTTTGGTAATCTCCTCACTTCAATCCTATTGGTTTCCCATACCCATGATATCGTCTAGCCAATGGGTTACTTGTCTTGCAAACGATTCCCCACTATGACGACCATAACTTATAAGATTTTTTTTTAGAAAATCAAAATCCAAATTTGTTAGTAACGATAAATACTGATGATATATGTTGTCCATCTCCCACCTGACAGCGATGTACTACGCACAATACGACAAAAAAATGCAAAAATTGGCATATGCTAACCGGTTACTAAGTGACCGGGCTGTGGAGTGTGAATTAATATGTATAAACCGAAATAGTGTGTACTCTCACACTACGATGATACGTATCATATCATAAAAGAAGGAAAAATCTATAAAAAAACATCTATATAACATACATTAAGTTTATTAAATCCCACAAGAACAGTTTACTCGCTTAAAATAAAGAAACCAAGTGACGTTCAACCGTTACAACTACGAACTCAATTGTAAATGCATTATTAAAATACAGGCAAATAGCTCTAACCTACTAAGGTATTTCATGCGTCGCCAATCAAAAATACTAAACCACAACAATTCATTTCGGGTCATCATTTGTACGCAAATAACAAGAACTATAGGAGATACTGCCTTATTTTTGAAAAATTGCTAGAAGTTTCTGACATTTACGTAACAAAGTTAAAGAAAGTACAACATTAAAAATAGAAATGATGGCGCCATAATGGCTGCAGCTTCATTCATTTAGACATATCAGTGTCATTATCTCCCGTCAACATCAATTGATTTAAACAATATTGGAAACAAATGTAACGTTTTTGTTTAATTATTTTTAATACTGAAACATAAGTGACCCAATAACCCTTCTATCGAACTTCGCCCATAAATACAATATCTTCATCGTCATCCGATGATGCAATCTCCATATTAGCTACATCGTAAGTATCATTCAATTCCTCTTTAAACTTCTCTATCTTTTCTTCCAATTCACTAGGAGGATACTCAGAAGTTACATGAGCAACGTAGTTGCCCACTTGATTGTGTCTTTCATCTACATAATCAAGTTTGTATTTCAACCTTATTATAGTCTCGATAGATTCAATATCCATCTTAACTTCGAGGACACATTTTGATCTGTTATCGCGAACCGGTGAAACCTTAATAGGCTTCCACAAGTTGAAATTCAAACCTCTAACACCTTGATTGCTTTGTTTTAAGCGTTCCAATATTAGAGATAGAGCAGTGCTGAGGGAACCGTCGTTTTTAACACTAACAAACATTGTTATGAACTTAGATTTGTTCTCATCAGACGAAAGTACGACGATTTGATGTTTGTTAATCTTACCAATATTTACCGAAGTCAACCATCGCTTAGATTCATTGTTTTCTGGAACAACGCCAAAGTACCCAGGACGACAAAAGCCATACTTAGTAAAATCAGTTCTACTGTTACCGTGCTCTTGGTGGTACTTAAATATATGGTAGATGAGCATGTCTTTAACTTTTCGCGCTTGATCTACAGACAATGCCTTGTTACCTTTCAGTCCTATTTTAACCATGTATTTTTCGTGCATAAGAGAAGGCATTGGAGCGTTTTGTGCGGCTTGTATTATTTCTGACTGATCGCGAACGGAAACAACTCTCATTCCAGCATCAAAGACATCTTTATCGACAGCTACAGCTTTTAGGAAGACATTTACCTTTTGCAGTTCGTAGCTTAACTGCATATTGTGTTTTTCAAGTGACCTAGCCGACGAGGGTGGCATGTCCACGTACACTCTTATACCTTTCGGAGTGATAATCTTCTTCACGAACTTCCACTTATCTATGTTGACCCCATCTAATTTCTTGTTCTGTAATTTCAATTTCGCTAACGGCTCTATGTTGCGGCACTTGGAATGACCTGGTAACCAAATAGCAGCTCGTTCGTACCATAACTCCTCCTTCGTGTACACCAAAACGTTGAATAATTTGAATTCGTTAAAGTCCAAATTCACAATCCAGTTTCTCGTGTTCTCATCTATAGTTGCCAGCTCGTATCTGTACATGCTTTGGAGGCCTTTGATAGTGAAGTCTGGCGACCAACCCGTTGCGGAAGCTTTAACAATTTGTGACACTAAGAATTTCTTTAGATATTCAGCCTGAATGTCTGTGTAAGGTTCGAAATCGTCTTTACACAGGTAAAGGTTGAAACCTTCATTAGGGATAGTATTATCATATCCTGACATGTCCGGAACGGGTTGCTGTTCAGCGACTTCTTCAAAGGTCGACATGTAAGCAGGCGCAGGGACCATCATAGGGGGTATTGTCTGCATCATTACGGGCACTTGTGGCATCACTGTCTGAACCATATCAAATTGGGGCATCATTAACTGCAAATTTTGCTGTAAATTTTGCTGCAGGCTCATCCAATCAGAAACCACTGAAATTAATCAAAACAACATTGGAGCACCCAAACTTGGGTCATGCAAAATAAAAAGCGAATATCCATTCCGAGAGTGTTCAAATTTTAGACATGTACTTACTTTGAGGTTCAGTGATAACTACATCTGTAAAGAAGAAACGTTGTGTGAATCGAAAAGACGGTGACGCTGACACTTTCGGAGGCATGCATATTAACATATAAACAGGTACGAAAAAAAAGGCTTTGCTAACCTCGATTCACGTCGGGAGTACGCCTAGCGTTTTTCGAAGCAATATCTGCGCGGCCTGGTTCTGCAAATACAAACAATTTGTTTTAAAACGCTCATTACTAGAGTCTGACAATTATATTGTATACCTTGTAACAATATTAAAACTTACATCGACTAGTTGTCAGTTTCGTGTTTTCTGGGGTTAATAGTTAACATATTTTTTTTGTAACATGTCAGTTTTCAATACTATTACACGTAGTGGACTTCATATACCACGTTTCATAAATTCACATCAATACCAACTCTCACGTTCTTTGAATTGGTTTTCAAACTCATAGCCATTAAATACCGAGTGCATATTTCCACAAGCAACGTTACAAAATCATGCAATTGACATTCAGGAGTTCTTTCAGCCTTTGAATATAAGCATTTAAGTTACGTTTAAACGCAGTTAGTGGCAATTCTTTGTTTTTAGATTTACTTGTCCAGTGTTTAGGTACTGCATCGGGTATCGTTTCAGTAACCAGTAAAGCAAGTTTGGGTTTTGTCAGAAATTTACTTTTGATTTCCTAGTTATTAATAACAACTGTTGCTGACGGGACGCTGTTTCGATGGCAAACAGAACTGAATTAAAGATTTATGTCAATAGCGATATGTACTGAAAACATCCGAGAAGAGAACAAAACGTAGAACGATGTCCTAAAAGAGGTTAAGAAAAAACGCAAGTTGATATTGAAATACGTTGTGAGTGTTGTGTGATGTGACGTACGCGTACCCAAAATATCATATCAAAATCTTACCTTCGGCAAGCCGTTTCATCGTTCTATAATGACTGGGAAAGCTGGACATCACATCATCGAATATCTTGGCTTGGCTCTTCGTGTCGAATTTCGCGTTGAACTTCACCACCATTTCAATAAACGATACATCAGTAATTCCAAACATATCTTTCAGAATTTTGCCAAGGGATAGCCTTAATTCCTCCATTACACGTCTCCTTATGTCTGTGTTCCAATCACACCCGAATTTATGCATCATCTTCTCAGCGATTTCCTCAATCGCTTTGTCTTTCTTTGCCTTCATGGCCATCATTGCTGCATTTCTCTTTTCTTCCTCTACTTTCCAGTCTATCTCACGTTTCCCGAAAGGTTCGATAGGTCGCCGTAGCTGACGGTCATCAAAGCGGGATTCGTGGCGAATGTCGCCACGGCGATCGTCTTCCCTATGTCTTCTGTCATCTCTAGATTCATGACGTTCGACTTCGCGGCGCTCGCGGATATGTTGTTCCTCCTTACGTCGCATTTCCTCAGTCTTCTCTCGGAATTCCTGAGCTCTTTTGTAGATGTCATCAAATTCTTTTTGGAAAGTCTCCTGGGCTTTAGTCAACGGTCTTGCTTCATCACGTCTTGGATACTCCTCACGACGCAGAATTTCCTCTCTTCTGGGCTCTAAATTACGAGGGCGATTATCTTTAGGGCGATAGTCGTCACTTGGTCTTTGGGGCTCATCTCTAAAGTCCGATCTGTCGTACCGCTTCTCTACATTTTGCCTACGGAAATCATCACCTCTGGAGAACTCTTCACGAGGTTCAAATTTTGGTTCACGTCGAGGTTCAAACTTTGGTTCCCTTTGTTCAAATTTAGGATCTCTCGGTGGGAACCTGTCTTCGGGCTTTATATCGCGGCCACGTGGAGACGGTTCACTATGACCCGCTGGAAGCATAGTTCTTTCTCCCAGATCGGTGCGAACTCTGATGTCATCGAATCTTCGCTCTTGAATTTCTGGTCTTCTATCTCGCCTGTCATTCTTGTCATCAAATCGCGGCTCCCATACTGGCGTCTGCTTAATTTTATCAGTAGGGAAGTTTGGGCGGCTTTGTCTGTATGGATTGTCGTCACGTGGAGCCTGCTGCCCAGGCCAGATTGGAGGAGGTGGTGCTTCGCGATCATCAGGACTACGACGTTTTTCAAGAGCCCACGAGCGACGCGGAGATCTCGACGAAGGCGATCCAGAATGTTTTCGGTAACGATCGTGCGGAGATCGGTCGCGCCGTACGGGTGAGCGAGATTTTCTTGGAGAGCCTGATCTTTTCGGGCCTAGATTAGACTCATTGCGTGGTTCAAACTTCGGCATTCTTGATGGCTCTCTCCTGTCTTCGTCCTTCTTCATCGCACCCAGCATACCTTTGTCCCTTTCTTGCTGCCATGGAGAATTATGCGTGTTCTGTTGGCGGAGACCAAGGATGGGGTATTGGACGTTTTCATGGATGCTGGGTCGATAGCTTCCTGAGTACATAGCTTGGTTTGACGCCTGTAAATTGAAATGTTAATGGCAAATACTGACAAAGTAAGAAAGACACAAAGTAAGGAAATTTTTTGAAAAAAAATGTATAATCTCATGAACCCTAAAAAGTGCGCACGTAAACTAAATGTTATATCTCTTGCCCAACATTGAATACGCTGAAAATCGGTGCATTAAGAAACGCTAAATCACTGTTGGCTGTTTTTACACAACTGCTGTTTTTACTGCTAAGTCAGGAATGTTAATTGTTATATAAGATATAGCGGACATTCATGTATCTTCGTCGCTGTTAAACTACCTGAAATTTATGAAACAAGACGTCACATTACGCGTCTTGGTCGCAACGATGTCACCTGTTTCGTAGTCGATTGGGAATTTTATTAGTACCCTTGTTTATAAAACCATGTTTCATTTCTTTTTACATTATTATTCAACGTTAATTAGGAATATAGTCTTTCAAGACTTGGTAAATTTACGAAGTCTAACGTAGTTGCAGTTAGGATAATAGCATTTTTATTTCAATCCATATTTGTTGTAGTGAATAACGTTGTAATAAATTTTACACTTTATTTTACAAATGTATACCGTTCCTTTTGGACTGGTAATAACAATGAAGATTTCTCCGGAAAATTAATATCCACCTTAACAGGCCTGTTTGATTTTCAACCACCGAAATCTTTTCAACATTTGTTATTCGAATATCACTTGCATTTTCTTAATATTGTTGGCGAAGTTTTTGTAGCGCCATTAACCTATGTAAATAAACTTTTAAATCACAACTTATCTGCATAACTTTTGTACTGCAGACCCCTGATGTGTAAATATCCATTCCGATCCTTGTCGTTCCCTTAACAACACAGGACGAAGTAAACCTCGATATAGATGAGACTGTGAACTTTAACTTTCAGTCGAGGTCACTTACTGGGATTGTAGCACCTGATTGTTTTCAACAGCGTTAATTGCTTGACGAAGTAGTGGATACATATTGGGAAGAAACTAATCAGTATATGTTGCCTCGCGTTTGATATTCTTTAATCTTTATTTCTTTCATCTCAACGCAATGCTTCTAGTAACAAAGGTTATGACGATTGTATTATTTATATCATCTTTATCCAGGGGTTTCTTCTTTTTTGTATATAGGCATGATCCATGTCTTTCGATTTCCGTCGATTTTGTGCTCTCGGCAACTGGTAGATCGACTGCAACAATTACTAATATGTCCTATGATTTCATTTGTCTTTCTCTTGCGATTCGGCCATCATAGTAACATTATTTGTATATCTTATTCGTATTTAATTTTGATTGTACTTCTCTCATCTCGTTACTTCTTACCAATTCTTGCGTTGAGATCATGCAGATAATGTTTCCTGAGCGCTGTTTGCGTGCTTCTTTTTGTAATGATTCCTTCAGTTTTCTCAAAAGGGTTATATATCGCGAACAAGTTCTCCTCCTCTGTTTAAAGGATAGCACTTCCTGAAGAAGAATCTGAAATTCCTTATAGGCTTATTACGGCCAAGATTATTCACACGTCACAGAATAATATCCAAAACTTGCTGGTTAGTTGGTCCTCATCTGAAATCTCTTTCTAGAGGATCGGTGATCTGCTCTTCAACTTAGCATTACAGTGTCTGTAGCACAGTAACTACCTATTGAATGAGAAGCCGCGAACACATAGGAGACACGCTGCGTATTATAACCGACTAAAATCACCATCTCGGCTATAAATGCCTCAATATAACACCTAAGAGTACATGGCATTATTCTGTGATTCATTATCATCATTTCCAGCACTGTATTACCCACTGCTGGGTACAGGGCCTCTTTTCGCTTCTGTCAAACTTTCCGATCCTATGCGTCTATGGTCCAGGTTTTGCCCGTGACTTTTACTATTTCGTCGACTCAGCGTGCAATTGGATAATCCGGATTTCTTCAGCCTGTTCTTGGCCACCACTCCGTCAAAGCCTTACTCCAGCGGCCATCGTCATCCTATTATTATGGCAAAAATAAAGGAAATAGGCTAGCACCAATTCCAAATGTGTCGGTACTCGACACCAGCAATTTACACACGCAGTATTCTGGTGCACGCAGTTGTGTGGTATGAACTTCCGCACATCCTGATAGCATTGAACTTGTCTCGCACTAAAAGGTTACTTTTTTTGATAGATATATTTCATTGCCAATATGTGTAAGGCGTACTTATGCTATAATATCTGTGATATGGCTAAGTTGTCCTTTAAGTTCCTTACAATTATTTCCCATATATGTATATGTGGACAATCACTTGAAGCTCATTGGTATTCCATGTTGAAGAATAACTATTTTAATAATTGTGATGAAAAATATGGTATTCAGCTTAGTTCGCAAAATTGTGCTAATGTTTGGCGTACAGTCAACATATCCAATAACAAGACGTAGGTTCCTGTAATTGCTTTGTACTTATTGTACTTTCTCTAGAATTCTAAAAAAAATATTTTCTAAAAATAGTATCTTCCTTGAACGTCCGATTTTGACGATTCATCCGAATCTTATTATAAGACATTTTTAAACGTTAGTATAAAAATAATACGTTAATTCGTTGTTGCCTGCTATAAAATAATATAAGGGCTTACTGTGTAAATGCAAAAAGAAATATTGTAAAATATTAAAAGTGATCGACTAAGATATAAACCTTTGAGAAGGGCAAATGCAGCAGCTTGTACTTGTATTAAGGTCTACACGATTTAGTTTCTCCGCGACTAAACTTGCGCAAGCTAAGTACGCGTTTGTATACAATACATGTGATTGCGTGTGTGACATTGTGTTCCAAAGTTTAGCCGCGGTGAAATTAGGCTGTGTATCCGGGGACTGAAATGTTAAATTTCGATAGTCGTTATGTCGCCAAAGTTTTTTTTTGAACTAAATTGTTCTAGTCTTCATTTGACAATAATGATTTAGAGATAACTGAGTGACGTTTGACACTGACAAGACTCTTTTCTATTACTGGAATGAAATTCAGATGTAAAAAGATTACCAATATATTCAAACGCAACAATAATAGCAAAAATGTAGATTTTTATTTTGTAGTAGTACAAACTGCGAAATTGTACTGGTCACTGCATTTGCGCATAGCCGGTGAATTCTACGTACAATCTTTCTGCACATACAGAGCAAACCCTGTACCAATGTATCGCTTACCTGCGATGGTTCGTAGGCAGGCCTCACGTCTTTACCGCCGGGGCGCTCCGGGTATTTCTCTATTGGTTTATCTTGACGACGCGAAGGCGAGTACCTTGGTAAAGGGTAATTATTAGAAAGGGTCGTTATTGATATTGTTCTGTAATTATGACAAAATCCGTCAAGATTGCGATTATAAAGTTCTTTGCTTTATCCGTCAATATACGGTCGTGTCAAAGTATAAGACAAGTAATGTAACTCGACACAAACGTAGCAGCAGCTTGTATGTGTGCACGCATGCCGTACGCTGTGTACGGACACTCACATTCGCGGAATCTCGCGGTGCAGTCGCGTTGCACAGCGAGGGTCGCACACGCCGATCATTATAGAGTTGAAGTATTTAAAGTAGTAGTAGCTTTAGTAGCAGTAGAGTACTGCCACATTACTTCTACCTCCAAGCAGTAATGTGAGCATTACTGCGTTCCGGTTTTGCAGGGTAAGGGAGCTGGTGAAATTACAGGCATATGGGATTTCTCAACTTATGTCTCAGAATGACGGGCGCAGTGGCAGTGCCCCTTAGATCTTTGTGATTTAAAGCTCCGAGTCTCACTCAAACTGTTATGGACAGGCTCGTCGCTTACCACACAAACAATAAATACAGTAGAAGTGATTAGTTTGCGTGTCACGTGTGCCAACAGTTCGCAGACTTTCGCAAATTTGAGCTCAATCCGCCATTGTCGCATAAGATAATTGACACGACCATAACGTACAAAGTCATGGTCGTGTCACTTATCTTATGCAAAATGTCAATCGCGAAGAAAAATGCTTTATTTCGCTACTTTGGAGTGCAAATATTATAATCACACTTCTAATATTATCTACGTCCGTGTTTCGTATCATTGTCATCGTTAATTCTTATTCTATTTAATTTTAATACACTTTCAATTTTCTGTTTATCTTTTTGTTAAATGAAACGAAAGTAAACCCTACATCGCTGCAATATTGTCGCTTCTTTTTTGGAGAACAAGTAACATCTCGAATTCATCGTCGTTCAGCTAGTAACCGTTAGATGGCAGCACATTGATTGCAATTTTAATATAAAATCAAAACGTCGTAACTTCCAATAATAGGTATTGATGGTATTGAATTTTCAACGATATGCCAACAGGGAAGCTTAAATTATATTAACAGAACGGAATTTGTTACTTCTTTTTAAATTTGAAACTACGACCAGTCATTATGAAGATTTCATTATGTTTTAAATTATGAATGTGTGAGTTGCGTCAACGGTTCTGATAGTAATTGAGGCTTAAAGCACCATTGCTTATTTCTTCCGTGGCTAACTACCAAGCGCACGACTATCGTAAAAATTACATCAAATAGTAAACGTTTTTAATATTAGATTAATAGTTGTCATCAATCATAATCAATATTGGAAGTACCGCATTTTGACAAAGGTTATTTCAGTATAGCACGAGAATACTGTGATGAATGCCTTAATTTTTTCATATCATGTTTACAACAAAAATACTAATGTGACAACCCTGCGCTCCGAGTCACCGAGTAGGCATTGACACCGAACAGTCGGCAAGTTGGACTACCTGTCTTATTCTATGGTCGGGTAGTCTGTTAGTTCGGATGCTTACCTGATGCCTCTACCGGGCGAATCACGTCTGCCGGGGGACCTTCTCCTTGGCGAGCGCTTACCCGGCGGGGAGGCTACGCGGCGGGGGGGCGATTCGCGACGAGGCAAACGTCTGTCGCCTGTAACAACATATGTTATTGTAAAAATTGGTAAAGTGGCAAATAGTGTTTTTAATGAAATATCAATAATTATTAATATAAAGATCGAGCCTAAGAAAAATTCATTCGATCCGGCTGGATTCAAGCCAGCGTCATTAGCATACCGTGCCAGCTGACCTAAGAGCCTATGTACACGGCGTATTTCAATTTCGCGTCGTAAACGTGCGTCATCTGCGCGTATACGCGCTATAAACGCGCGTATGTATCGCGCATTTTGATAAGAGATAGTTTTAATTTTGTTTGTTAATTTCAGTTAATTTCTGAAATTAAGCAACTACACGAAATTCTATATAAGCTTCATGCTTGCAACGCGATATTTGCACGCGTTTTAATCGATTCACTACAGCAGCTTGTCTGCGGCGCGTATACGCGCAGATTACACGCGTTCAAGACGAGTATAACATACGCCGCCGTTACTTATTACTTTGTGTTATGTGCTTGTTGCAGAACTTTGTTTTTTGTTTTTTTTTACCGTAACAAGTTCAGTTATTTAAATTTTTATTGAATTATTATTCAATTATTAATACAAAGATCGAATACTCAGAAAAAATTCCTTCGATCCGACCGGATTCAAACCGACGTCTTCTAGCATACCGTGCCAGACGCTATACCAACTAAGCCACGGAATGAACCAGCAGATCTCACGAATTTTTCTATGGGCTTGTCGTGTTTTTGTATTTGGTGTAAAACAGACAGGCTTGTGACAAACCACGAGATTCGGCCATCTTTAGACACAGGCATGAGTTAATTACAATCAATATTACACAAGCATTTGGGTGTGAAAAAGCTCTCTTCTATGTGGATCACACACAATTTGACTGAGGCTCAAAAACGGATCGCCTCACTTGGTGTGTGACGTAGTAACAGGTGACGAAACATGTATTTATAGTTACGATCTCAAAACAAAGCAGCAATCGAGCGTATGGGTCTTTCGAGATGAGCCGAAACCAACTAAAGTGGCGCGCGTGCAAAGTACCTCTAAGCGGATGATTGCTTCTTTTTTTAATAAAACTTGACACGTGGCTAGCTTTGGAGAATAGTTGTACCGTGAATAGTGATTGGTACACAACCATTTGTTTGCCGGAAGTTATTGACAAACTCCGTAAAAATACCCGTAAACACCGTATCATCTTGCACCACGATAATGCCAGTTCTCACACGGCCAGACAGACAAATGAATTTTTGAAGGTGAACAACGTTGACCTTATGAGCCATCCCGCGTACAGTCCCGACCCGGCACCTTGTAACTTTTATTTATTTCCAAAAATTCCAAAATAGAACCAATTACGTGGTCAACGATTTTCATCACCAGAAGAGACTGTCGAAGAGTATGAAAAATATGTTTCAGAGATTGTCACGGAGGAGTGGCATACACGTTTTCAAAATTGGTTCATTCGAATGAAAAAGTGCATAAACGCTAACGGAGAATATTTTAAGAAACAATAAATTCATTTCTGACCATTTATAGTATTTTCTTCTTATTCATTCCGGAAACTTATAGTGCGCCCCACGTATACATTATATCCTTCAGTCGCTCAGCGGCTAGGCTGTGGGCGACGAAAACTCCCGGGTTCGATTCTGGATCTTTTCCAAGCCCATTTAAATATTCTGGGCAGTAGACCCAGGTATACCGTTGTAGGTATTTTGTAGGCAGTAGAGGTCCTTGTGAACGAGTTCGTTCAGGGACGTACTGCCACTGTACCTATTTCTGCCATCAAGCAGTAATGTGAGCATTACTGCGTTCTGGTTACTCAGGGTAAGGGTGCTGGTGAAATTACAGGCACATGAGGCTTGTCAACTTATGTACCAAGATGATAGGCGCAGTAGCAGTGTTCCTCAGATCTTTGGGCTCTGAGTGGCACTGCAACTGCTATGGATAGGCGTGTCGCTTAACAGGCGTCCGCCTTGTCCGTCCCGTTACTTGTATCATAAAAAACTCCGTTACTCTGGCACTCGTGATTATCTGGCACATTTCATAATATTACCTGGTGAACCTCTCCGTCCAGGCGAAGGTTTTCTTCCAGGGGAAACCCGTCTTCCAGGAGAAACCCGTCTTCCAGGTGAAACGCGTCTTCCAGGTGAAACGCGTCTTCCTGGTGAATCACGTCGTGGCGAAAATCTCGGGCCTTTGTCATAGTCTTTGTAAACTTCGTGACTTCTAGGTGTTTCAGGGATGTTCTTGGAAATAGTTCGCTTGTCAGGTTCTGCATACTTTCTGTCGTATGTTGGACTCGGTTTTGCCTGCGTTTGGTGGAATTAAATTTATTTTTTTGGATTAGAACGTCCAGAAGAAAAAGATTTGATTTTACGGAAGCTGGCGAATATGCAAGTTTAGAGACACTCTTTTTAGAGGTAAAGTATCCTATATTTATTTATTTATTACATTAACCTTATACAGGATTATTCGTAAAACACTAACAACCTCGCAGGACTATAAGAGTATTACTAACATCATAAACAACAATTTTATTCCATGACTTTTTACAAAACAATAAATTTACCAAAAATAAAGTTTCAAATTTTTGTTGTGCTATCTGATACTTTTAGATCTGTATTTGCAAGCGTTCTCCGTGGCGGCCCACAACCCCGTTCCTGTGTTATGTATCGGGTTTATATTTATACCAGCTCCTTCTTTTGTTACCGCACAAAGTTATATTTTTGTTTTTGTACTAAAGTAAAATCTGATGAATTATAAATTAAAGTTTATAATATTGAATTTTCATTTTATAATTTTGATTTATTTTTCATAATTGTTTAATTTAATAAATTTTTGACGGTAAATCGTAACATTAGTTTTTTAGGTACTTTTACTAACAAATATTATGGATTGAGAATATTTGAAATAAATGAATTATTATTATTATTAAGTCATGAAACAAATGTTAGTAATGAGGTCCTACGAGATTGTTAAGTATTCTACAAACAACCCTGTATAAATTGTTAAAGTAACCTTTTAATTTATAAGTAAAGATCGGTTTATCCAGTGTATATTTAGTTAAACATCTAGGAAATAAGATACATAGAGGTGATAATAAATACCTCTCTAATGTCTTATCCAACCCATCGTCAATATGACTCTAAAATTGTTAAGTGCCCTTGCTTTTAATACAGTACTTACAGGTTGCGACCATGGCGTGGGCTGGCCGTGGGCTGGACCCGGATGTCCCGGTGCACTCTGAGCTGGGTACGAGGTCTGACTAGATAACGACTGACGATCCAGGTTGTATTGAGGACCTTGGAAGTTATCTTTCATTATTGTTATCTGGAAACAATTAGAAACTTTGAATTAAGGGGGTACTTTAATATTGGTATTCACACAAAACCACACTTGTATTCGAATTTGTAGTTTACTATTATTTACGTGTTATGAGCATCGTAGTACATTTGTATTTAAAAATTTAAAATAACAATTAATAAAATCTTTGTAATTAATGTTTGTTGCGGACACCGAGCTACATAATCCGCGCCGACCGCCTACTCGCCAACCACTGTACTAGATGAGAGAAT
>NW_020653993.1:7171570-7177621 GCF_003589595.1 Hyposmocoma kahamanoa
TCCGCGCCGACCGCCTACTCGCCAACCACTGTACTAGATGAGAGAATTCCCCGCGCCCCGCACTCCGCGCCGACCGCCTACTCGCCAACCACTGTACTAGATAAGAGAGTGAAATTGGTATTTAAGTAGGAACATTTTTGGTAATAAACACGTATTGAATCCACTTTAATCAAGAGTTTCATTTGCGATCCAGATCAAGAACCTGAACAATACAGTCCACCGAACAAGAGCTAGAACACCAACAATCTCTGATCCTTTGAAGCCGGATTCGAGCAAGTACCAAGCCCGGAACAGTGAAGACCGCTCGGAACTTCGTATCCTCGCAGCCCACTGCCATTTGAACCGAACAATGGTAGTCACCAGGAGCCAGGGTGACGCTGCAGACCAGGATAAGATCACTGAAGAAATTCGAGTGGAGCACGAACGTTTGCGGAGAATGGCATTGGATCCGCCGGCGTCGCCCACCGTGGCGCCAACCGAACGTGGAGGCCCATCCCTACGGGGGGAGGCCTGCGATCGTCAGACAAGGGAGCTCTACGAACCCACCGCTGGACCGTCAACTGCTATGAACCCCGCAGCCCAGTCATCACGACCGAGGTCCCCCGCATACTCGCATCGATCGACAGCGAGTGTGGCGGCGCGACTACAACTGGCAGAACTTGAAGCGGAGGAGAGGCTAGCGGAAATTCGACGAACCGAGCTACGCCTGGAAGCCGAACTAATTAAGAAAAGGTTAGCCGTGCAAGTGGCATCTATCCAAGACGAGGCAGAGAGCTTACGCGACGAGCCGCTCGCCGCCGCTGAACGAAGAGTGGACAACTGGTTCCGCAACAACCCGGCGCACGTACGGGGGGAGCGCGGCGAAACGCTTACCACCACGGAGCCCAACGAACGGACGAGACGAACTCGTTTCCACGGCTCACCTTCGCCTGTGAGAAGCCCTTCGCCTGTGAGAAGACCATCTCCCGTAAGAAGAGAACGAACAAGATCGCCTACGCCGGCCCGTACGCGTAGAGGAATAGAACAGCTGGCAGAAGCGATAGAGAAGATGGCAAGGCCGCGGCCCCGGCACGCAGGCGAGCTACCTGTCTTCTCCGGTGCACCGAGCGAGTGGCTGCCATTTAAAGCCGCTGTACGAGACGCAACGGAACTGTACGGATTGTCGGCCGCGGAGAACCTGCAACGACTGAGAGCCTGCCTGAAGGGTGAGGCCCGCGACGCTGTGGCTGCTTTACTACACGCGGCTACGGACCCGGCGATCATTATGAGAACGCTGGAGCAGTGTTTCGGGAAGCCCGAGGTGATCATCGACCGGGCACTCGATGAACTACGGAGAATGCAGAAACCGGGTGCGTCAGCCACGGAACTGAACACGTTCGCCGTGAAGCTTCAGAACGTTGTCTACGTGCTGAAAACCATAGACAAGCGTGGATTTCTGTACAACCCACTGCTGGCTCGAGAAGTGCTTGACAAGTTGAGCCCGCACATCCAGTCCCGCTGGTGCGACTACGCCGCAGACCACGAAGGAACAGCAGACCCAGAGATCGTCGTGTTATCACGTTTCCTTATGCGCGAGGCCGACAGAGCGCTGCGCTATATGTACTCGCCCGCCGCGAGTACTGCCGCAACAACGAGGAGAGAAGTAAGACCCGCGATAGTGAAAAGGAAGGTGAACGCCGTGTACACTGCCACTGAGAACGAACAAACGGACCGCTGCCCGAACTGCGGCCAACCCCACGCGCTACACCGGTGCCCGTCCTACAAAGCACTCAGTGTTGAACAGCGCTGGAACATGGTGCGAGAAAAAGGAGTGTGCTTCCGATGCGTTGAAAAACGACACCGTCGCCAATTTTGTAAGGCAAAGCTGTGCGGCGTGAACCAATGTCGCCGCCCGCACCACCCTACTCTGCACGAGGAACTGAGTCAGCCCATTGCGCAGCCTGCAGCACCGCTCACAACGCCGCCTGAAGTGACCCCACCGAACGCGCCGAAGCACCACGAGACCGTGCTATCACTGGGCACGCTACCACCGAAAGAGAAGGAAGTGCTGCTCAAAGTGGTTCCAGTCACTGTAACGGGACCACTGGGAAGTGTGGAGATATACGCACTGATGGACGAGGGCGCCACAATAACCCTCATCGACGAAGAACTGGCACAGCGCATCGGAGCGGAAGGACCCTCAACACCGTTGCGCCTACATGGAGTGAATATGACACAAGAACATCAGAGCCGAACCGTCAGCTTACAGCTGAAAGGAACAACGCAGGACAAGCCGATGAACATCCGAGCCCGCACGGTGCGTGATCTGAAGTTGCACCAGCAGTCCATACCGAGCTCGCTGCTGGAGGCAAAGCATCTACGGGACATACGGGAAGACGTGTGCTACGATCTGGCACGCCCGCTCCTCCTGATCGGCAGCGACAATTGGGAGCTGATAGTGAGTCGCGAACTACGAGTTGGTGGACGCAACCAACCAGCTGCATCCCGAACACAGTTGGGCTGGGTGGTACACGGAACCGTACCAAGGAACGCCGTCCATCAACGCAACAATGTGCTGCACGTGTGGACTCCTGATCATCCGCTACACGAGAACCAGCAGCACGACGACCGCCTACACGAACTGATCGAGGCACACTTCCGCATCGACGCTCTCGGCATCGCGCACAGACCGCGCGTGAGTGCTGCGGACCAACGAGCAATCGCAATGGTGAGAAGAACTATGAAGAAAGTCGATGGCGGCTACGAGGTTGGTTTGCCGTGGAAAACCGACGGAACTACGATGCCTCCGAGCTACGAGGCAGCGCTACGACGACTACGCGCCATAGAACGTAAAATGGACGCCGATCCCGCCTTCGCCGAACAGTACACCGCCCAAGTGGAGAACCTATTCAACAAAGGCTACGCGGTGCCATGCGACGGCACTGAACAAAACAGCGCTGTTAGTTGGTATCTACCACACTTTGCCGTACAGAACCCGAACAAGCCCGGTAAGCAGCGACTTGTGTTCGACGCGGCGCACAAGAACCGAGGCGTGAGCCTGAACGACCAGCTGCTGGAAGGCCCGGACCTACTGCTATCACTGCAGGGCATCCTCTTCCGATTCCGTGAAAAGCCGATCGCCGTCACCGCCGATATCCAAGAGATGTTTCTGCAGGTGAAGATCCGACCGGACGATCAACCGGCACAGCAGTTCCTGTGGAGAGGGGAGAACAGAACTGACCCACCACGATGCTTCAAAATGAGGAGCATGATATTCGGCGCAGCCAGCTCCCCATTCATGGCTCACACAGTCCGCAACCACAATGCGATCATGCACGCAGAGACCCATCCGCGAGCATTAGTGGCAATTACTCAAAGCCACTACATGGACGACCTGGTGGACAGCTACGACAGTGAACACGAAGCTCGCGCCACCATACAAGAGCTACGTGAAGTACACGCAGCGGCCAGTTTCACGCTAAGGCGCTGGAGCTCAAGCCATCCGAACGTGCTGCGCGACGTCCCGACAGAACTCAGAGCAACTACGCCCACCGCGCTCGGGACGATCGAGAGCATGGAAAACAAGATCCTGGGACTCTACTGGAACCCGCAAACAGATGAACTCGGTTTCGACACAGCCATGAACCGGGTCCCAGCCGAGGTGCGCAACCAGAGCCGCGCACCCACCAAGAGAGAAACACTCAGTGCGGTCATGTCGATCTATGACCCGCTGGGACTGCTAAGCCATTACACGATCAGAGCAAAGATCGTGCTTCAAAACCTATGGCGACTAGAAATACCATGGGACGAGCCGATCCCTGCGGAAGAAGCCGAACTCTTCGCATCCTGGCTGCGACAACTGAACGAAATCGCACGCCTGCACCTGCACCGGAACTACGCCCTGGAGAACCATGAGCACACTGAACTACATGTGTTCTGCGACGCGAGCGAACAAGCGTACGCTGCTGTGGCCTACTGGAGGGTTGTACACCAAGACGGTAGCGCGAAAGTGACCCTAGTTGGAGCAAAGGCTAAGGTGGCACCACGGCGTACACAAAGCATCCCGCGCCTTGAACTACAGGCTGCACTCATCGGAGCAAGACTCGCCGACACTATCAGGCGCGAGCACCGCATCGAGATAAAGAAGACCATCTATTGGACGGACTCATCAACCGTAGTCCACTGGGTGCGTAACGACGCGCGACGATACACTCCATTCGTTGCACATCGGCTAGGGGAGATCGCCGAACTCACGCACAAAGACGAGTGGCGTTGGCTGCCGACCGCTGACAACCCAGCCGACGATGCCACAAGACAAAGCCAGACTCCAGTACGCATGGAAGACCGATGGTTCCAAGGACCCGGATTCCTACACGAACCAGAGGACCGGTGGCCCACAGAACAGGAACCTCATGAAGATGGAGAGGAAGTCCTGCACCTGAGCCAGCAGGACGAGAGCCACTTCGACTGGATGCCTGACCCGACCCGCTTCTCGAGATTCGAGACGCTAGTAAGAGCAACCGCGAACATACTGGCTTTCACAGACATCTGCCGGAAGCGAGCGACCCGCATGGAGCTACAGCACATAGAACGCGCCGAACGAGCTCTCATGCAACGAGCACAGGAGGACGACTTTGGAGACGAGCTGAAGAGGATCAAAGCAGTTCGCCCAATCCCTAGAACGAGTCGTCTGTACAAGCTGGACCCCGTAATCGACGACGGCCTCCTGCGAGTACGAGGACGCATTGGAGCCTCAAGTGCGCCCTCCGACGCAAAACGACCTATCATCCTAGACGGTCGTCACCCCATCACGCGACTCATCGTATTGCGAGAACACGCCGCAGCAGGACACGCTAACAGAGAGCGAGTAACGAACGATCTACGACAGCGATACTGGATCATACGGCTACGACCCACCGTACGCGCCGTCGAGTATAGCTGCGCCCTCTGCCGGGTCACAAGGTCTAGGCCCAGAGCACCAGCCACAGGAGACCTGCCACGCGCCCGCCTCGATCCATTCCACCGCCCCTTCACGAACTGCGGGGTAGACTACTTCGGGCCCATTACTGTAAAAGTGGGACGCCGCCGAGAGAAAAGGTGGGGCGCACTATTTACCTGCCTCACCACACGAGCCGTTCACCTCGAGCTTGTCGCTTCTCTCTCTACGGATTCGGCACTAATGGCGTTGAGACGAATGGCAGCACGCCGCGGATGGCCGCGACTGATGTACTCAGACAACGCAACCAACTTCCGCGGCGCCGATCAAGAACTGAAAGCCGCATACGCCGAATGGGCACCCGCCCTAAGAGACGAAGGACTGACCCGGCGTATGGAATGGCGCTACATAGCACCTGGCGCCCCGAACCAAGGAGGCGCATGGGAACGCATGGTGCGCTCTGTCAAGACAGCGCTACAAGCAACGCTTCGAGAAAAGGCACCATCAGACGAAGTGCTAAGAACCCTCCTGACCGAAGCCGAGTATTCGATCAATGCTCGGCCCCTAACGCACGTGAGTGTGGACCCTCGCGACCCCGAGGCCCTCACGCCGAACCATTTTTTGCTGGGATCTTCAACGGGTCTACCGAGAACAGGACCCTGTGACGAAGCCGACAGACGAACCTGGCGTACTAGCCAAGCACTCGCAGACCAATTCTGGAGACGCTGGGTACGGGAGTACTTGCCGACCCTGGTACCGCGAGGAGAACCAGCCAGAAAGAACAACACGTCAAAACTACAAGTCGGCGACATAGTGGTTGTCGTCGACAGCACGCTACCGAGGAACGTATGGCCAATGGGAAGGGTAGAACGTACGTACCCTGGGCCAGACGGCAGCGTACGAGTCGCCGATGTCAGAACGAAGACCGGCGTCTTCAAAAGGCCAACATCGAAGCTCGTCGTCCTACTAAAGGAAGAGGAGGCTACGCAAAGCTGCGCCGGGGGGAGAGATGTTGCGGACACCGAGCTACATAATCCGCGCCGACCGCCTACTCGCCAACCACTGTACTAGATGAGAGAATTCCCCGCGCCCCGCACTCCGCGCCGACCGCCTACTCGCCAACCACTGTACTAGAT